>NC_139513.1:37165770-37479448 GCF_947247035.1 Vipera ursinii | reverse complement strand
GTTTCTTGGGAAAACACATGAATGGTTTATCAACTACCTCTTTCCACACAGAATAAAATGATGCTTTTGGCATCATCACTAAAGTGAGCATGTGCTCCCAGCATCTTTTTATATTACTTCTACCCAATATAGTATAGGCCCCTGCATACTTTAGCTGGTCAGTGGAATTTCCCACCTCTGGTAGTCCTGCTGTGCTCCTAGTAATCTATTACTAGTGCTCCTCACTCATCCTTCATGGGAATACCCTCTTCACCATGATGACGCAGTATAGCAAGACATACGGCAGACTTCACAACTTTCGGTACCTCATGCTTAAAAATATTTCTAGCCCTGCTCTGCTGGGTGGCCTTTTTAGATTTGGAGTTTTGATTGTACAACCTGATCTGGAGGATAATAAATGTTGTTCTTCAAAGGAGCAAGACTGTCAAGACTGCATATGTTCGCCCATGAAGACTATCACTGGGAGAAGAAATCACAAAGGTCAGTTAAGTAATTCATCAAAAAAGAAAAGAAGAAAGCTATGAATCCTCATTGCTGTTTTAGTTGTAACTGATGCAAAAACAGGACATGTTTTTTATTAAGTCTTGTCTTGCTAACATCACATAGACCGTGTATGCATTTTTACAAAATATTAAGAGACAATCCTGACCCACAGCCATTAACAAAAAATAGTAAGGGCTCACACTACTGAGAATTGTTCTTGAAACACATATAGATTTGCTATCTGATCTAATTTAAGCAATGTAACACAATGGAATAGATTCCTATCAACCCTGTCATGCTTGTCATAACATGGCATTGAAGAGAAGGCAGCCCTTTCCCAAGTGGAATTCCTGGTAAAGAACTGTATTATTTAATAGAGTTCTTTTTATTTAAATTTGCCTATCTAACTTTCTGAAACAATGGCTGCAAACTGATCAAGGAGAGAAGCAACCTGGAATTAAGGAGAAACTTCCTGACAGTGAGGACAATTAACCTGTGGAACAGCTTAGCCCCAGAAATTGTGGGTGCTCCATCACTGGAGATTTTAAAGAAGAGACTGGACAGTCACTTGTCTGAGATGGTGCAGGTTCTCCTGCTTGAGCAGGGGGCTGGACTAGAAGACATCCGAGGTGACCTTCCAGCTCTATTCTATTCTATTCTATTCTATTCTATTCTATTCTATTCTATTCTATTCTATTCTATTCTATTCTATTCTATTCTATTCTATTCTATTCTATTCTATTCTATTCTATTCTATTCTGTTCTGTTCTGTTCTGTTCTATTCTATATATTTTTTATTTATTTATTTTTATTTTATTTATTTTAATTCCATTTATATCTGGGAGAAGTGTGTGGTAGTGGCTGTTTGTACCTCTTTTTTAAACTGCCAGAGGGGGTGTGTTCTAATATATATATTAGAACACAGATAATGAAAAAGAAACACAGAAATAACAAAAAAACTACAAGTGTAATAAGAAAGTAAAATAGAAGAAAGCAGAAAAATAGTAAGAATGGATATAAAGGTATTTAATAATAGTAGCATCTGATATTCCTCACAGCAGTTCTAAGCATAATTATATTTTAAGCCCTCTCTCTAAAGTTATACCATGAATGTATTTCTATAATATAATCTAAGCATTAGAACCTAAATCACAAGTTCATTTTCCCCCATTTTTTTTACACAAAAACTCCATAAGGCAGGGGTGTCAAACTCAATTTCATTGAGGGCCGCATCAGCATTGCGGTTGCCCTCAAGGGGCCGGGTGGGTGTGGCCTGGGTGGGCGTGGCCTGCTGGGTGGGCGTGGCCAGAGTGCCTATGGCCTACTGGGTGGGCGTGGCCAGCTCTACATCATTCACATCAAGGGTGCCTATGGGGGCCTGGGCAGGAGTGGGACAGATCTGGGGGTCTCTGGCAGGAGGAGGGTCTCTGGGCCAGGGCCAAGGCAGTGGGGGCCGTTCCCTCACTGTTTCCAGGATGGCTTCGCGGGCCGCATGAAACCACTTCGTGGGCCGGATCCGGCCCCCGGGCCTTGTGTTTGACATGTCTGCCATAAGGGGTTTCCAGTCACCAAGAAATGAAGATATTGCCTTTTTTCTATTCTCATAAGTCTGTTTATTCATCTCCGCATGTTATCTCAGTTTCACCAATCATTCCTTTACATTGGATAGTGTCAAATCTTTCCATTTTTGTGCATATAATAATCTTGCCACAATAATGATATATTGAAATACTTTTTATCCATGAAACCTAAAAGGAAAAGTTCTGGATTCAAATGAATATTAATCTTTAATATCTTTTCTATTAATGTATGAATTTGAGTCCTTTTTTAAAAGCTTTTTACACGTCCACCAAACATGATAAAATGTCCCTTCAGATTGTTCAGATTTCCAACATACATTTGAAATAACTTCATACATTCTGGATAAGTTCTCTGGTGTCGTGTATCAATGATACATCTTTTTATAAAAATTCTCTTGAAGATCATAACATAATGTACATTTTCAAGCCTTTTAACCATATATTTTCTCATAGATCTATCCAGTGTCTGAGATGGTACAGTGCTTTTTTTAAAAAAAGAAAAAGGTGCTGGAACTCACACATGTCATACAACCCGCCTTGCCTACCCTACAAGGTTCCATCCAAAAAAGGTGCCGGAAGTCCGTTCTATATATTTCACAGATAGTTCTCAATTTACAACCACAGTTGGGCTTAGAATTGAAGTTGTAATTTTTTGCGGTTAAGCAAGGCATCCATGTGACTGCCTTTCTCAACAACTGCAATCTTGGCTCTCCTTTTTGTGGTTGTTAAATGACCATACTTGTCATTAAGTAGAGCATGGAGAGCTTTAGGGCAAGATGGAGCACCTTTGTAATGGCTGCCCCAAATGCCAGCTCAGAAGATGAGGAAGAGAAAGATCTGGGGACATCAAAGAGACACAATGGGGAGTGTGAGATGGACCTGGAAGGCTCCATCACAGGAGCAGATGGTCAAGGCAAGGTAATGCTGGGAATGTTGGGGGAATCCATGAGAGAGCAACCAGACAAATTTGTACCAGCCCTAAAGTATCTACAAATCCATTGTCCTATCAAAGCAAAGCAGCCTGATCTATCTACTGTACAGTATCTATCTGTCAAAATAGATGGTTAAACACAGTTTTGTGACATTACAGTATGTGCCTACACGTGATCAAATTGTTGATATGTTAAACAAACCACTACCTGCAGCCCAACACGAGTATCTGCGTGAGAAGATGTGCCTTACCTGAGTCTTCACTTTGCTGACGAAAGAAGGGGATGTCACTGCACGTTTTTTTCAGTTCGTCCGGAAAGTTCATTTCTAATTGTACATCTCTTTCTGCTCTGCACCTGTGTTGATAACTTATCTGGTAACCATAGTGAATCTCACGTGTCCAGCTATGCTATGGTTTCAGACTGTTTTGTGCGCATGCTTAGAAAAAGTTTCCCACGGTTACTTCTTACCTTTTTTCTTTTACTGCCTGATGAGAGAATGTAGTCAGTTTAGGTCTTTTGTTTTCTCATTAAAGGTTTTACAATAGAATATGCCTCGGATTTTCTTTCTTTGATATCCATCATGCAAATGAACCACGGTCCATCCTCCTCTGGTCAGAATGTTAATTATTCCGCGACACTATCTACAGCCTTATAAGAGAGAAACAGAGAGAGGAAGAGAGGGAGGAAGTTGATGTGGAAGCAGAAACCATTCTGAAAATAGCCACAATTCCCACGATCTCTCAAAAGAGAGCGAAAGATGAAAGCCAGGACTGCAGTTGTACAGAAAGCCAGTTTACTTGTGTTAAAACTATCTGTTTTGATTTTTGGCAAAATGTCAATGAGCTCTTGGATTAAATTGTTCTTGGACCAGCATCTTTGGTTAGGGTTTAATTAAATTTAAATAATTACTGGTAATACAGAACCAAGAAGCAATAACAGTTCCAGCCTCATCCTTAAATCAAATCCTCACAACATTTTTCCATCTTGTAAATGATGCTCTATGCATCAATTATGTCTCAAGCAATATTAGGTAAGGTAAAAAATTCTCCAATTAGGAGGACTTTTTCTTTTCTTTTTTTGATGGCAAGAGCTGTCAATCAGTGGAATGGGCACCTTCATGAAGTAGTACATTTTCCTGCAATCTGAATAGCTATCTTTCTGAAATCCAAAGTACTTGAATTAAAGTCCTTCCAATACTATGCTTCTATGAACAATATAGGTTTCTATCATATTGTAAAATTGTAGAAGACACTCTTCTTAAGATTGAGTCATAGTTCTGCTTCCGCTCCTTGTTGATTTCATGCAAATTGAGGCACTGGAGAAATTGAGGCATTGGCTTCTACACAAGATAGGATTCTGTTAATGCAGGGCTTAAAGTTGCATCAATGCCTAAATTGTGTATAATTGTAAGAGAAATGATTTTTTCTTCTGGAAACATTTGTATTGAATTGAATTATGTTGAATCTGTAGGAATGATAACAATGGAAGGGCTTGTTTCAGAAATCAAGTGCCTCATTTATATAATCCCTGAATACTTGAAACTAATCTATGTAATAGTTAATTGTAAATTTAGAGAGTATCTAGTGGAAAAAGTTACACCAGAAATAGTTCTTTGGATGCTATTTGTTGAAATAGCATATATTTGTATGGCATAATCTGTAACTGGAAGAAAAGAATAAGAAAGGATTGGCTGCAAATTATGCAGAAGTCTAGTCATATAAATGCTAATTAAAACATTTGGCAGTACAATTTCTCATATTTTTCTAAACAAAATAGGAAGCAAAATAGCTACATTAAGGATAATGGAGCTTGTTTTATTATTATTAAGATTTCTAAAGAAATAGCAAATGACAGCCTCACCTTTCTAATGATGTCATGCATCACCGTCATACCCCATAATCGCTAGAAGCTATTTCTTTTCTTTATGTCATTTTTTTTTAAAAAAACCTGGTCCCTAATCTAAAAAGCTTGCTCATCCTTTTTCTAGGTATACCATTTTAGACAGCAAAAAGATATTAAATATTCTGCCACATCAAAATAAGCTGCCTACATGGAAAACCTCAGAGACCAAGATTTCCAGTTTAGATCTCTGAGATATGCTAGTTTTTGATGTGTAGACTTGTTGAGCCTCAACTGTAAAAACTAATTCATAAATAAGTTTGCTCTGTGTCTGCATAGACCTATTAAAAACAGTCTGCTTCTTTCTGCCCCAATTCAGCAGTCAATTTTAATGCAAAAATATCAGTTTACAGGAAAGGTGGTATAATCTTTTTTTTTTCTATTTAGTAATCGGTCTGGATTTACTTGCAGATTAAATCTCTTGATAGCATAATACATAATATTAATCCATTCAGGCTGAATCATTCTAAGATCCACGTCTGTATAGCAGGTGGGGTTTTTTTGTTGGGTTTTGTCCAAGTTAATTTTGAAATTGTGGTCTACACACAGGCACTGATTTAACCACTAGTATTAGCATATTAGATTTAATTCAGCTGTAAAATGGGGACCCAGATTGTTGGGGGCAATATGCTGACTCTGTAAATTCCTTAGAGAAGACCGTAAAGCACTATGAAGCAGTATATAAGTTCTATTGCTATTGCTGTTGCTATTCAATCATTATGTGCTGAATGTGTGAAGTGGTCTAAGTTTTTCCCATGGAGTTTTTTTATGGGAAGTGCATTTTTCAACTAACAGAGTAAAGATAGGTGGATAGATCCCTATTTTGCAATGGTGCCAACACAGCACTGTTAATAGTTTTAAGGAGTTAGATTTCTTTCACAAGAAAGGCTTGAAGAGAAAAAATGGATACACTTTTGTTGCATAACTGATTGTCAGAAACCAGACTAAATGCATCTTAAATAAGAAAATTGAAGTCATAGATGTGTAAGTTTGAAGCACGAAAGGATGGAGAAACAATGTCTCAAGGTGCATTTTTGTTGGGTTTTGGGGGCACTGTTGTTGTTCAATCTGGGCTTCATGATACAAATTCCATCTTCCTATTTGCTGTTCTTGCCCTGTTGTTTGTTAGCGAATTTCAGATGAACAATAAATTAAATGTTCAGCATCTTTGGGAACCATAAGAGCATTTGGACTATTATGTATAACTACTGGTATAATAGTATAACTGGGATTTGCATCAGTGAAAAGTTTTTGTTTGATCTTTTTGATTAATTTATAACATTTCTGTTGGAGCTGTAGATGCAATGGCATTGACTGTTTTTTACCTCATGACTTATTGACCAATGGGGTGGTTCAGTGTACAAGTAATTCTTGATTTATGACCCTAATACTACTTGATCAGGCAGGGAAGGTATGCTGCAGACTCGATCAGTCAAAGAATTTTGACTGGTGGGTTCTAGAAAGAGAGCCTTCTCTGCCACTTTCCTCACATTATGGAACCTCCTGTCTTCAGAGATTAGGTGGGCCCCCATTCTCGTAGCCTTCTGCAAAGGGGTCAAAACGTGGCTTTGCAACCATGGAGTTAGTTGGACCCATGAGAATCCCCCTGCCCATATTAATTAATGCTAAATGTTTCTCTCTGAACTTGGTCATTTTCTTGCATATGCAAACTAGGTAACCTTAACAGTGCTAACATCAGTAGCACTGTTGATGTTACCTAGTTTAGGTAGTGAAATATATGTAAGAAAACAACCAAGCTCAGAGAGCACCAAGGACCCTCAACTATATGACTGATTGCTTATGTGCCATTAAATCAACAGCAGCAGATTTTCTCCACAATAACAACTATATGATATTATTATTAATTTCCCTCTCTTTCACTGAACAAATACTAGTAAAGGTAAAGGTTCCCCCGCACATGTGTGCTAGTCGTTTCCGACTCTAGGGGCCGGTGCTCATCTCCGTTTCATAGCCGAAGAGCCAGCGCTTGTCCGAGGACGTCTCCGTGGTCATGTGGCCGGCATGACTAGACGCCAAAGGCGCACGGAACACTGTTACCTTCCCACCGTAGTGGTCCCTATTTTTCTACTTGCATTTTTACGTGCTTTCGAACTGCTAGGTGGGCAGAAGCTGGGACGAGTAACAGGCGCTCACTCTGCTACGCAGCACTCGGGATTCGACCCGCCAAACTGCCGACCTTCCGATCGACAAGTTCAGCGTCCTAACCCACTGAGCCACCGCGTCCCTAAGAACAAATACTAGGTCTCCACTAATTTGCTAGTACTGGAAACAGCTTGCTGAATCTTTCTGTTCCACACATTAATTCTCATTCTCACTTGCGGCACAGTAAGTGGTGACCAATTTGTGGATCAATTATCCCCAGAAAATCCTTCATGATACAGATGACAAATAAAATCAAGGGATCTGTTAAATACTTGGAAGGGAATCCTTCAGGACTTCCGTGTTTATAAACTAGGTTGGGATTTAAAAAGAACAATATATCCCAAGATAAGGCAATAGCAAACTACTTCTATATTGTACCCAAGAAAGCTTGATGAATGAAGTCTGTGAAGTCATTAGCAACTGACCTTATATTTAAGGTTTACAAAAGGGCCTGAAGACATTTGATTATTTGTTCAGTTTTAGTAAATCAATCTATGAGTCATTAGAACTTCCCTTTTCTTCTGTGTACCTACCATTTCCACACTCTTGCACTCAAATACACACGCACACTTAGAAGCATTTTGCTAAAAGTGCTATTTTGGATTTGAAAACTGTGCACATCACATTCACAAGAGAAGTAACCAAATGGAATATTTGAAATAAATGGAGTGGTAACAGGTGAGCAGACAGGCAAGAGAAAAACAAATCTAAATTCAAATTCTGATCATCTTTTAAGCTCCCTGGTGAATGCAGGTAGCTTTCTCTCCTGTTATCCTTCTTTTGGCAATTTGTTTCTTTCTGCTGATGTTTTTAATTGATTTGTCTGGTATTTTAATTTAAAATCTGCTTTTAACTGGATGATTGTTAGACACACCAAGTGACAGTTTTTGGCAGATATAAATTTGTAAGTCATAAATTCAATACATCATGCTGAGCTATAGGATGTGAGCAACGTGACAGAATCTGAATAATCAGGAAGAGTCAAATGAATCTCAATAGTAGCTTAATTATTTCATGGAACTGAACTTTGGGAAAAAGTATGTGTTATGTACTGGGCTCTTGTGAAATACCACGTGGGTTGCTGGAGCAGCTATCGGCTCTCCAGCAACCCAGACTACAAGTCTCCTGTGCTGCAATTGGCAATCTCCAGGTGGCAATGGTTGATTCAAACCTATTGGCTGCTGCCTAGGGGCTAGACTATATATTGCGGCTTTTTGCAGGCATTTCCCCCAGTACAGTTCCAGCACGAAATAAACAATGAGTTACCCTGTACTCTGTTCAGCGTCTTCATTCCTGTGCCAAAGAACCTGCTATTTAACAGTATGGATCTGGTATTTTTCAGAACATTAAAAGAATAGGGCTACATTGAATCCAAATCAAACTTAGGTTTACTGAAAGTTGAACTATTTCATTTGAAATATTGGGATAGAAAAAGTGAAATAAGTTGTTCTAATCCCACATATGCACTTTGATTAGAACAATTAAGCAGAGCTGTTAAGATCCATTGGGGTATTATGATTTAACTATTAATTGATTATTGCTAGTAGGTTACTGTTACACAGTAAAGCTTTATTGAGACAAAACTATCCATAAGAATATAGAATGGTATATTCTACATTCTTAGGTATATCTGGTTGGAATTTAGGCTCTTTATAAAGCATTTATAAATTTCCCATGTCATCTCTTGATCAAAGAAATGAGTGAAAACAAAGGACAAAACAAGCTGCATATGAGAATACTGTGACAACTGGAGAAACACCAGTTTTTGTGTTTCTAAACATATTTCTTGTGTTTTAAATGAGCAACATTAAAAAAGGTGTTTGCTTTTATGTATTTATACATTCATTCAGTTATTTAGCTTACAGTGGATTGTAATAACTCAAGCCCCAAACCCATGGACAATCAACTTCCTGTAGTTACCAGGCCAGCGTGTGAAATCAAAACACGCTTTCCCAAATGACAACGAGAGGAAAATGTTTTGTGGGGGGGTTGGGGCCCAGATTTGTCTCTCTCTCCAATCTCTGCTCAACTGCCTCCTCTAAAGCAAGTAGCAAGTTGGAAGTTTGGAGGTATGACTGTTTCCACTAAAGCAAGGAGGGCAGGAGGAATCTTACTGTATAGCTCAGTTTTGGAAATGACTCTCTCTCTCTCTCTCTCAAAAAAAAACAAAACAAAAAACCACTATAGTCAAATGATATGTAAAACAATAGAAGAGAATATTTGTACCTCAGAGTTGAACTGTGGGGTCTTTGGTGCTCTCTGAGCTTGATGATTTTCTTGCAGACGCTTCATTACCAAACTAGCCAACATCTGTCTAGGTAACGAAATGTTTGCAAGAAAACCAATAAGCTCAGGAGGTACCAAGGACCTCCCCCCATTGTAAAACATTCCATTACTCTCGACTATTATATTTAATGTAGAATTCTATAATGCCATAGTTTCTAAAAACAAGCTTGATTTGTTCAGACTTTAGATTTACTACCTAGTGCAGGGGTCACCAACCCCCGGTTTGTGGACCAGTACTGGGCCACGCCATGCCATCAACCGGGCCACACAAACAAAGCCCCATCCGTGAGATGCAAGCAGCACAAAAACCACACACTCTCCAGTCTGCGGAAAAACCTTTCTCCACGGAACTGGTCCTTGGTGCCCAAATGTTTGGGGACCTCTGACCTAGTGGGTATATTCATTATATTGGTCCTTATCATGCTTTAAAGATTCCTAGCATGTTTCAGTAAAAAAAAATCAGTCTTACATCTTCTTTGGGATAGGAATTAGCCTAGTGAATACATTTGAGTTTTTTGATAGTATGTTGTGGAAAATTGTAAAAAAAATGTTTGCCCCAGAGGAAGAAATCTTCCATTCACCAATGGGTTTCTGCAAGGCATGTGGCCTGTCACAAAGTAACAACTAATCAAAAGCCAAATTTGTGAGGTTATTCTGCATCATTGCCATCTCTGTTTTTCTCTTGCCACAATCAAACAAGTCTTGTCAGAATATGTGATATTGGATGCTAGCTTGCTTTTTTCTTGCTGTTTTTCTTCTTTTTTTGGATCTTGCATCAAGATTTACCATTTTACATTTTTATCTTCTAATAATACTTATGGTTTGCAAAATAGAGAGACATTATTCTGGTTAATACCAGTTCTGCATGGCAGCTATGGTAGAAAAAATAATCCTATAGAAAATGGCTCAGAATTAATACTTAGAAAGTTCAGGGAGCTTTATTCTGAGTGAAATTTGTATAGATTTTGACTTCTAATCTCCCCAAATCCTTCAAGTATAGAATCACCATTTATTTTTGAATTCTAGGAATGCTCTGACAAAATACACTGTCCAAAATTAAAGCTTTTTTAGTTATCTGAATTGCACTAAAATAAATGTTGACACGAATATTCCATTCAGCAGTATGTGGCATGATAGATAGATAGATAGATAGATAGATAGATAGATAGATAGATAGATAGATAGATAGATGAGAAAGATACTTTCCTCACAAATTCCTCAACAATTAAATATGGTTTATAAAACTGAAATGCTTAAGTTCCAAAGATCATTCTAAAAAACTAAGCAAATGTCACTGAAAGGAAAAAAAAGCTTCTTAAACCAGCTAGTCAGGTACAATGAAATATGGTTCACCTTACAAAACTGATTTTATGATCAAATGCCCAGCATCTTAACCTATCCCTGGCAATAATCCACTACTGGATTACAGTCATCTCCTTTCTCCTCTATACTCTTCATCTTTCTTACCTTCTTTTCTAGTTCCTTTGATTCTGTAAACATAGTAATTTTTCTGTACTATCATATGATTGCACAATTTACCCAAAATATTAGTTTGGGTCAATGTCAACCAGTGCTTTTTTTGTAAAAGAAAAAGGTGCCAGAACTCACACGTCATACAACCTGTCTTGCCTAGCCTACAAGGTTCCATCCAAAAAAGGTGCCGGAACTCCGTTCTGAGCGTTCTATGGCAAAAAAAGCCCTGTTGCCAACTAACTGGAACAGCTTGCCTTCAGAAATCATGGGCACTCCATCACTTGACATTTTTAAGAAGAGACTAGACACTCACTTGTCTGAAATCATACTATAGGTTCTCCTGTTTGAGCAAGGGGCTGGACTAGAAGACATCCAAGGTCCATTCTATTCTATTCTATTCTATTCTATTCTATTCTATTCTATTCTATTCTATTCTATTCTATTCTATTCTATTCTATTCTATTCTATTCTATTCTATTCTATTCTATTCTATTCTATTCTATTCTATTCTATTCTATTCTATTCTATTCTATTCTATTCTTAATTTCACTTTTCCTAGAGCTTCCTCTTCTGATTTTACTGTGCTAAGCTGCATGCAATATGAGGCTCAGCAAATGAATATGTTTACACTTGAGAAATAGCTACAAAGACAAGTCCTTTAGGCCAGAATCTTTCATTATTTAAATTAATGGGAATGTAGAAGTTAATGCCATGCAAAGGAAGAGACGTTTTAAAGAATAGGTGTTGAACACATCAAAAGCATCTGAGAATTGTATTTCCCACTCATGCTTTATTGAAAGGCAATATATAGCTCAGAACATACCAGATGCCTTTGCTTTCCATTCAATACGTTCAAGATATATAATAAATAATATCCGGTGAGAGTATAATGAAAAAGATGCATTAACGTGTTTTGTGACTGCTATAAATTATACTCGGGGAATGCAAGGGGTTCATGTAGAGGGAATTGATGGAAATGATCTCACTTACTACAGGGGCTGTTAGAATTAGGCAGGCAGAACCTGCTCCAGAGAGACATGAATCTTTCATGCACTTTCCCTCCGAATGCTGGATGCACATTAATGACAGGGCAGTGGAAAGGAATGATAGGGCAAACACTCCATTACCAAATGTAATTTCTCCATTCAAAAGCACTTGGCCCACCAAGGACTTTGAAGATGTATCTACGCATTACCATCTTCATGAAGGAGATCCCAAGAAAGAGAACTGGCCACAAGAGAAATTGGCCCTTGGGGACTTCTTGTCACCTTCAGCCAAAGCTTATCTTTCTTTATGTACATCTCTCATTTGCCATTCACCATAACAAAAAAGGATTTATAACACACATTCAGCAGAGTTTCTCCTTTTTCAGTGGACTACAGGCAAAACTTTTATAGCTAAATATTTTAGAATGAAGTCATATTTTAGCAGCCTTATCACACACACACCAACATTTCTCAATCTTACCAAGTTTAAGATGCATGAACATCAACTACCAGAATTCCCCAGCCCACATATCTTTGCTGATTGTTGAAGTTGAGGCTGCTAAGTTTGAGAAACACTGGTATACATTATGATGGGGGCCAATGACAAAGAGAAACAACTTGGGTTCTGAATCCATTATTATAAGGAGAGAAAAAAGCCTTGACTGCCTGTGGGAATGATCTTAGAAAACTGCAGACTATCAATGGTTACAGAAGCTATGTAGGTATAGTAAATGTGTCAGAAGGAACCCTCCCTAGTTTCTTGGACTGTAAAGGGGGGCATTGTACTTCCAGACTTACTAGATTCTGTTAATGTAACCTTATAATCAAGATAGGATTAGTGCTTCTGGGTGTGCTTCTTATCTGGACCATTTCACAAGTCTGATACTGCCCTACAGTGACTACCCAGATATATTTTCATTTTATTTATATAAATTGCCACATATGTGAGATTCACAGAATCTTCTTCTTCATTACCAAATAAAAAAAGAAATAAAGAAGGAAAAAAATAAATATAAAGGACAAGATGAAATGTGTTTATGAAATTTGTGCATGTCAAATATTAGGTAGAGATGCAAATTTTAAATGATTAAAACTAAAAATATAGTATGTCCTATTCCAAAGAGAAAATCTCACACACATATAGCCACCAACCCACACACACATATACAGTACATACACCCATACCAACACACATTTTGTGTGTGTGTGTGTGTGTGTATTTCAATCATTTATATACTGCACTATCCCAGGATACTAGGTGGTTCACAATCAATAAAACAACATAAAAACATCATTGAACCCCTTCCATATCATAAAAATGCTACTGAAAATTTAATTTGTTTTAATAATAACAAAAGCAGCAATACTATTGTATTGTACAGTACAAATTGTGTACAATGTGAGAGTCTCTCCCTCCCTTTCTCCTGAGAATTTGTGGGATGTGGACTTCTGGTGAAAAGAGGCCAACTGGTGACATGCCCAAGGAAGGATCCCTGAAGGGTTTTTCCCTGGAATGTCACTTCTTCAACTATCAACAGAAGGAACTGGCATTCCTTGAGTTTATATGACTCTCCTGGTTTAGGGAAAGTTCTAGAATTATCCCTCAAGATCCTCCAATACAGCAAAGGTCTGCAAGTGGCTTCAAAGCAGCTTGTGTGCCGAAAGTTGGGGGGCGGGGCTACAATTAGTTCACTGTTGAAGAAACAGCCATTTTGGAATTTATTTTTTAAACAAACAGTAAGTTGTGCCTTTCATTTCTTAATCATTTTTAAAAACTATTAATCTTTATTAAACTAAAAGAGGCTCTCTTTAACTACAGCCTATAATTCGTTTTTGAAGATCTGTGCCATTTGGGGGATTTCTTCTGGTTAAACAACAAGGAAGAAGATTGTTAAGGCAAGCTAAAATAAGGAAGGCTGGACTATCTTTTTTTTAAAAAAAATGATGGGGAACAGAAATTGTGGTTCTATTTTATTATTGTTAGTAATTTGTATCTTGGTCTGGTTTGCTGTGGGTGGCTAAAACTTTTCGATTTTTACAATTCCTGATTGATCAGCAATTCTTAAGTGAGTTACCAAAAAGCTATTCTTTGACTAAAGAGGGAGCTAGGAAGATGGAGGAACAAATTATTAGCGATATATTTGAAAAATCATCAGTTCATAGATCAACTATGCTTCAAGGATATTAAAAAGACTACCCAAACTACTTCAGAGATGCAAATATGTGTAGAAAGTTACCAAACCACTGAGGCAATTTCACAAATAGCTGATAATGCAGAGAAGTCAACTGTAATTTTAGAATATAAATGACACCAATTTTTATTATGATGGTTTAAATAGAAGCCTCCCAACACAATTGAAAGAAGAGTTCCAAGAAAATCTGCAACTTTTAAAAGGACAAGTTTGGGACTTTTTCCTCATGTATATTAACAAGGTTGAGAAATCCTTGAGAAAAAGAGAAGCCTATTAACTACCTGACAAACATTCCACAGAAGAAAAATACAATTCAATTCAAGACAAGCTGGAAGGAGTGACTTAATGAGTCAATTGGAATTAGGATGGATTTTCATCGGTTTGATATTTGTAATTGAAAGAAAGTCTTAATCTAAAGTTTGAAAATGTATTTTCCTTTATATATAATGCTTGCGTAATTCCTAAAGTTTGTAAAATATTACTGAGAGTATATATGAAAAGATCTGTGTTAAGAGGAAGTTAAAGAAAAAGATGTGTTAGCTTAAAGAAAAATCTAGAGTTTTAAAAATGATTTATACAAGAAGAAAAAATCATTCTATGACAGTAAATTGGAGGGAGCGATCTAAATTTAATGAGTTAATTGGACTTAGTTGGAATTTTATGGATCTGAAAGTGAATTTTAAAGTATGTATGCTAAGAGGAAGTTTAAAAAAAGATGTATTAGAATGTTTTAATTTTAACAATGTTTTTAAAGAAAAGCTTAGTGTTTTAAAATGGATCATTTCCCCCCCTTTAATGTTAAAGAATCTGAAACAGTACAGTGAATTTGGTCTGAATACCAAACAATACAGGTATAAGTCTCAAGGTGTGCAATAGCTGTGCTGATTTCTGTTGTCTGTGTTTTTTCCCCTTGGCTGTGGATACTTGGCTGCAATTTTTCTTTATTGTTTTATGTTTTTATGCTGATTTAATTATGGTTAACTATGCAAAGTCATGAATTTAAGATGGGCAACTGAAATAAAAGAAACATAAAAAATAAACTTTAGAGAAGGCTCTGTCCTTTGATCACAGATTAGAACAAGCATTCTGCTGAACATTATTCTATAATATTGTTGCTGGCTTTTATTAAGTGCAACAGTGAAGGTGATATATATCTTTATTAAAATAACACGGTCCATTTTTGGTTTTCTATCTACCAATTTTTATGGAGGCATTTTAGTTCCAAAGATTTGTTTTCTGAAACAGTGAATCAACAATTGTTTCTCTCTTAGATGCAACTTGGAACCACCTTAGTTCCTGATAAAACTTAATTTGAGAGTTCAGAACTCAACCTAATATTTTTCTTTACTATTGAAAGAAAGCCCCTGGCTGTAATTTTAGCCATTTCTGACTCTCTTTTTAAAATTGGGTTAACACATGGGCCCATGGGAAATTAAAAGCTATGTACACATTTTTGTTACTTTGAATTGACCTTTTATTTATTTTAATGCAGATTTTGAAAAGGAGTAACAAAATAACAGAGTTGGAAGGGATCTTGGAGGTCTTCTAGTCCAACCCCCTGCTCAGGCAGGAAACCCTATACCATTTCAGACAAATGGTTGTCCAATCTCTTCTTTAAAACTTCTAGTATTGGAACACCCATAATTCCTGGAGACAAGTCATTCCACTGCTTATTTGTTCTAACCGTCAGGAAATTTCTCCTTAGTTCTCTCTTTTGATTAGTTTCCATCCACTGCTTCTTATTTCTGCCTTCAGGTGCTTTGGAGAATAGCTTGACTCCCTCTTCCTTACGGCAACCCATTAGATGTTGGAACACCATTATCATGTCATCTCTAGTCTTTGTTTTCATTAAACTAGACATACCCAGTTCCAACAATTGTTCTAAATAGTTAATAGATGAGAGCAACTAGAATAAATAAAAAGGGGTGGTACCTGAAATAGATGGAAGAGATTAAGAATCAACCAGCATTAGTTGCAGTGCAAAACATGCCCAAAGATCCAATATTAAGCTCTATTTTTATAACTTTGTATTCCAAGATATCTAATCTAAGGCTATAGGAATCTGATGAATCCTTTTGGGTGAGGTCTATTCAAAGTCATATAATTTATCTATTATATATAAAACATTATTTAATGTGGCATATTATTTTCTTATTCCTGAGTTCCCACTCTATGCCTAGTTATCCTATTTGGACACATTACATGAACACTTAGCTCTCTGCAAAAGACAGGAATGCTGGGAAAAGTGGAAGAAACGAGAAGAGGAGGACAACCAGCATCAAGAATGATGGACTCAGTGGTAATGAATGCACTGCTGGAAAATCTGAAGGACCACAATATAATAATAATAATAACAATAATAATAATAATAATAATAATAATAATAATAATAATAATAATAATAATAATAATAATAACAACAACAATAATAATAATAATAATAATAATAATAATAATAATAATAATAATAATAATAAAAATAATAAGAAGTTGGAAGGGACCTTGGAGGTCATCTAGTCCAACCCACTGCTATACCATTTCAGGCAAATGGCTGTCCAGTCTCCTCTTAAAAACTTCCAGTGTTGGAGCATTCATCGCTTCTGGAGGCAGGTTGTTCCACTGGTTAGTTGTTCTAACTGTCAGGAAGTTTCTCCTTAGTTCTAGGTTGCTTCTCTCCTTGACTAGTTTCCATCTGTTGCTTCTTGTCCTGCTTTCAGGTGCTTTGGAGAATAGCTTGACTCCTTCTTCTTTGTGGCAGCCCCTGAGATATTGGAACACTGCCATGATGTCACCCCTCACCCTTCTCTTCGTTAAACTACACATACCCAATTCCAGCAACTGTTCCCTATATGTTTTAGCCTCCAGTCCCCCAATCATCTTTGTTGCTCTTCTCTGTACCCTTTCTAGAGTCTCGACATATTTTTTACATCGTGGTGACCAAAACTGGATGCAGTATTCCAGAGTGGCCTTACCAAGGCATTGTAAAGTGGACAGTATAGACAAAATCTATGTGGTTGCTAAGTGTTGACACCAACTTAATGGCACAAAATCAATCAATCTTATTTTCAGGATAGAATCCATACCATGTTCTCTCTTTTCTTTATGATGCATTTGAGTTTTCAATAGCTAATTTATTCATTTCAAAGTCTGATGCATCTCTAAAATTTCCAAATTTCTCACCAAAAACATGAATTGATTATCTACTGAAACAGCTATAATTAAAAAAGCAACCCTTCGTATTATCAATTTTGTATTAGCTAAATGCAAAATGTTATTAACATATGAATCAGTGAAAGCAATAATATATTATAATCTCCCAGGAACTTGGGTTGATAGTTATTAAAGATACATATTTCCAGCTATGAAGTTGCCTTTTGTTTTATTCATATATCACTTATACACAATTCTACTTCTCTTCCTTCAAAGTGATTATTTTGCTCTAAATACACAAACAAAGCTCCTTGTTATCATTAATATTAATAGTAGGAGTATCCATCATTTTATAGTTTTATAATATGCAAGGCTTTCTCCAATATGGAACACATTTATTTTGCAGTTTCAACAAACAGTAGTTTCAACGATATCAGTTATGCAGAAGTAAGCTCCATAGATTTCAGTTGGATTTATGCATAAATAGCTGCAAGCAAGATTGCATCATTAATATATATTTAATATTAACAATGGGAGAGCCTTATATTTAACTTGCTAGGTAGCCATAGGGAGCATGGAATTTCTTGCAGGCAGGTGAAGAAATAAGCATGCAAATAATTTTCCTGTCAAATGACAGCCTTTCTGTTACCTAAAAAATTGTTTCTGTGGTTAACTTTACTTATTTTTAAAATATGTTACATACCTTTCCTTGGAAGAAAGTTTAAAACAGTATGACAGGATCAGCTAGCTAACAGTGGGGGCAAATAATATTGCATTTGGGGCAGAGACAACAGCTACTATCATTTGATTTGGACTACTCTACTCTGGGGAAAAACTCAGCATGGGATGATCGATCAGTTTCTATGAACAAATAACATAATTACTACCAACAATTGTGTTTAATCTCTTGCTATGATTGCAGGTAATTTGGTCTCAAAAGATATCAAGACTTGCCTAGGTCATATTCATGTACTGCAGACTTTATTTATTTATTAAAATGGACTTCCAGTTTTACGCTGTAGTAAAGTGGCCGATGGATTGGTTTCGCCCTCCCAGTGGACCCTAAATGGTCTAAGTCATTCCGGAAGGACCCCTCGTAGATCACAGAACTATGGTGGTTGATCCATTTGATCTGGGGAAAACTCTCCAATCTGACAGCAGAAAAGCTAGCTGTACATCAGTGACTAACCCAAGCTACAAGCAGCCAAAATCCAAAAGCACTAACCAGAACAACAGTGAACAGCATGCTTGGAACTGGGTGAGAATATCAACCTTCTGTCTTCTATTTTGTAACTGATTTCCTGGAAAAGATCTCCAAGAAGCAAAAAATCCTCTGAAAATGAGAAGAGAGGGGACCACACCCCCACCCTTCCATAGATGGAAGCGGCAATTTAATTTTTACCGGGGACAGAAATATATTGAAATGAAGTTAACACTACAGTCTGGATAAATCTGAAAATTAAGAAAACCATTAAGATTTCATATCTGAAAGGTATAAGATGTGTTATTATTTAGTTATGTTTCAGGGAGTTAAAGTGCGATAGGATTTGAAGTTTAATTATAGTTATTTAGCATATTTTAGTTTAAGTTTGTTAAAGGCAATACCCTGTATTCAGCTCTGGGAAGTCGGGGGGAGGGGGAGGGAGGGGAAGTGGGGTTATGTTTTAAATGTATTGGATAATGTATGTTATGCTTATGCTTAAAAATGTATTGTAAAACTTTAAAACTCTTTAATAAAAAAGATTTCATATCTGAAAGAGTATTGATGAAATTACAAAAAATAACTCTTTGTTTTAAAAGTTGGAAAATGAATAGCTACTGACATCTAGTGGAGAATTAGAGCATAGAACAACAGTTACATTGACTCAGAAATTGGCAAGAGGCCCATTTATAAATACTGAGCTGAATTGTTTGAAGAAAAAAAAAGAAAAACCTTGATTTTTGGCTAATCTTCTAGGGGGGAATTTTACTGGATGGTTAAACATTCTGGACTGTAATTTTGGCTGGCTGATACATTGTAAGACCTCTGAACAGAAGAACTGTTACAAAATATTGCTTTTAATGGTGCTTTAACAAATGGAAACACATTGGACTATAAAAACTATATAGAAAGATAAGAATTATATAATATTTGGTTGTTTGGACTTTTAGATTGGCTGGTTTGAAAGGCTAAACACATGGTACCAGACTATGGTACCAGTGAAACAGGGGGGAGATAAAATAGATGTTGCGTACCTATCTAAAAGTGGCCAGAAGCCACACTTAATATCTCCTTCTGAAGGCCCCAGCCTAGAACATAAGAGATCTGCAGGAGTAATACTCCAAGGCAAGGCAGTTACTTTCCAGGAGGAAATGTATCCAATGCTGCAACAGATTAAAATGACAATAGTTTCAAATCATGATGAGAATAAAAACAACTTTGACGGCATAAATGAGCACATTTCTAACCTAAACTTACAAGTAAAAAATGCTCAGAAAACAACAACAAAGAATGAACAAGCAAAACCAGATAACAGAACACAAACCAGAGCACAGTGACCCAAAGAGGGAAGCTACAGATGAAGAGAACTACAGTTTAATACAAACAAAAGAAAACTTGCAAGGTTTTGCCACAATAATGGAAATGGAAATCTTATTTTTCAGGTTTTCCAAATAAACTTGAAGATTGGCAAGAAGATCCAACAAAATGGATTATTGAGCACCCAGGAGAACCATTAAAGTTCAGGAATTATGGGATTGATACAAATTACCCTTAGAATTATTATATTAGTAATCACTATGATACCATACCGGTGTTACCTTATTACTTACATAGAAATCAGCAGAATAAGAACCAATGGCCAATATGCTATACAGATTAGCCAGATAGACTAAGACCACAAAGATCTGGCTTTAAATATCTACCTAACTCACTGAATTGTCTTGGACAAATCTCTCACCCTACCCTTTCTTTCACAGGCTACGGATTGGTAGATCTATTCAATCTATTCTAAGATATCTTTAGAAATATAAAGAAAGTAAGTAAAAAAGGCCACATGTTACGGGGAAAGTTGTACAGCTTTCTTATTTGCTGGAACCTGAAGATCTATGGCAGTAGTAGGTAACCTCTTGGGACTTCATATTTGAAAATTTTAGAATGTGTGGTGGGCACATTTGCACAATAGTTTCCAGTCACAAAACACTTGTATACCAGAAGTGAGCTAACTCTTCTGCATTATTACCTTGTAGTAGTGAAAGGAATTCTATACTGTTTAGCATGCATATTCCCACAATAGGCAGGACACAGATGAGGGATCAAGTCAAATGTGATACTCTGGAATAAAATAATTAGGCTTTCTTAAGAAAAACAAATTCACTTTGACAATCAGGGCAACATTCTCATGATATTGGAAGATTTATCCATGAGGTTGGATAGTCTCCAATAAGCTGTGGTACTTGGCAACTGGGAAGAGCAGAGATAAATACAAACAACAGAAAATACAAATACAACAACAAGATATTCAAGCAGCAATTCAGTGAACACCTAGAGACAAACAAAGTCATTACCAAAAACCAACAGATCATGCCAGACAAATCTTATTGCATTCTTTGACCAAGTGACAAAATTAGTGGACCAGAGGAATGCTGTGGATATAATTTACTTGGACTTCAGTAAGGCATTTGATAAAGTAGACCACAACCTACTACTTGATAAGATAGAAAAATGTGGGTTAGACCGCATCACCACTGGATGGATTTGTAGCTGTCTGACTGGCCATACTCAGCGTGTGGTCCTCAATGGAAGCGCATCTATATGGAGAGAAGTGTGCAGTGGGCTCTGTTCTGGGCCCAGTGCTCTTCAACATCTTCATCAACAATTTGGATGAGGGGATAGATGGGAAACTCATCAAATTTGCAGATGACACCAGGCTGGCAGGAATAGCCAACACTCCAGAAGATAGGCTTAAGATACAGAAGGATCTTAACAGACTTGAACACTGGGTACTATCTCACCAAATGAAATTCAGTGGCAAGAAAAAACAAAATGTATAGGTATAGTATAGGTGGTACCTTGCTCACAGGGATCTCGGAGTCCTAGCTGACAATCACTTAAATATGAGCCAGCAGTGTGCTGCAGCTGCCAAAAAAGCCAACACAGTGCTAGGCTGCATTAACAGAGGGATAGAATTAAGATCATGTGAAGTATTAATACCACTTTACAATGCCTTAGTAAGCCACATTTGGAATACTATATCCAGTTTTGGTCACCATGATGTAAAAAAGATGTTGAGACACTAGAAAGAATACAGAGAAGAGGAAGAAAGATGATTAGGGGACTGGAGGCTAAAACATATAAGGAACGGTTGCTGGAATTGGGTATGTCTAGTTTAATGAAGAGAAGGAGTAGGGGTGATGTGATAGGAGTGTCCCAATACCTTAGGGATTGCCACAAAGAAGAGGGAGTCAAGCTATTCTCCAAAGCACCTGAAGGTAAGACAAGAAGCAATGGATGGAAACTAACTAAAGAGAGAAGCAACCTAGAACTAATCAATGGGACAACCTGCCTCCAGAAGCTGTGAATATTCCAACACTGAAAGTTTTTAAGAAGAGACTGGACAGCCAATTGTCTGAAATGGTATAGGGTTTCCTGCCTGAGCAGGGGGTTGGGCTGGATGACCTCCAGGGTCCCTTCCAACTTTATTATTATTATTAACACTGGTCTTTATAGTTTGACTGAGTCAAGATATCTGTCCAGAGGTAAAATGAAAGTTTTATGAAAGATGATGATGATGATAGATAGATAGATAGATAGATAGATAGATAGATAGATAGATAGACAGACAGACAGACAGATAGATAGACATAGATGATAGGTGGATGATAGATAGACAGACAGATAGATAGATAGATAAATAGATAGATAGATAGATAGATAGATAGATAGATAGATAGATAGATTGATAGATGATAGAAAGACAGATTAAAAGATAGATACAGGCAGACAGATGATAGGCACGCACGCGCGCGCACACACACACACACACACAAACAAACAAACAAACAAACAATTATACATACATATAATGCTGGTAAGTAGATTGTCAGAGTCATGAACCAAGAGAAATTTGATATTATCAGAGCAGAAATGTCAAGCTCCAACACTGACATTTTGGGAATCAGCAAATTGTAATAGACTGGAATAGGTCATTTCTCATGAAAGGATCATCAGCTCTATTACTGTGGACAGAAATCATAGATCAAATGGAGCAATCATCATTATTAACAGAGGAATGCTAAAGTCAGCTGTATTATATATGTAAACATTCCTTTAATTGAAGTGTATATATAAAACAGTACAAATAAGAAGGCATCGCCTTAGTATATAAAGTAAAGCCGCCTGACAGGAATACATGCGGGAACTTTGACAGCTGTCAAAGTTCCCCGCACTGCGCAGGCGCCGCCACTGACAGCTCGCGGCTGTCAACTCCGGACCGTGAGGAAGCCTGAGCTGTCAAAGCACCCACCGCACAGCGCAGGCGCAGCCACTGACAGCTCGCGGCTGTCAAAACACCACACCACGCGGAAGCCGGAGCTGTCAAAAGAAGACGACGCAGATTGGTCCTTGCCTGACACGGCGCCAAAATAAACACATCTGATTGGTCCTCGATACCAGCTGCCGGCTATAAAAGCCGGACAAGTTAATCTATGTTTGCCTTGCTCTTAATAAACCTTTGTTGAACTAGCCTGTCGTCCTGAGTGGTCCTTCGGCTACTTCACTGGCGACGAGGATGGGATCGCTCCGGAGCTGAAGTCACGGCCGAGGAAGAGAGTTCCCGGCAAGAGCTGTCACGGAAGTTTTAACTTCCATCGGAGCAACCCAGGACCGGACGACATGGCAAACTTCGGCCGTGTGAGGGAGTTTGATACCCGCCATCCCGAGAGATGGCAATCACACCTCGGCCAAGTCGAGGGATTTCTCCTCGTCAGTAAAATCACTGACGACCGAGCAAAGGCCGCCGCTCTGCTGTACATCAGCGGGCCCCCGGTGTACGATGCAGCCGTCGGGCTGTTCAGCCCAGTGCCCATCACGGAAGTCTCCTACGCTGACCTGGTAGACCAGCTGAACAAGTACTACATGCCGGCTCGTTCAGAACTGTACTGGCGGGTGCAATTCGCACAAAAGAAACAACGGCAGGACGAGCCCGCCAACGAATTCATCGCCGGGGTCAGACACGCCGCGCGGAACTGCTCCTTCCCCGACCTGGAAGACCGCATCAGAGACCAGGTGGTGATCGGTCTGAGGGACGAGAAGCTACAGAAGAAACTGACGTCCAAACCCGACATGAATCTGGCAGAGCTGACCAGGGAGATCATGGCATATGAACACAGCCACAAGAAGAAGCCGACGAACACGACCCCAGAGACCCCCGCGACCGTCTACCAGGAAAGCACAACCTTCAGCGACAGCGGAGAGTCGGTAGATTTCACCGATGGAGAAGCCCTACAGCGCAGGATGGAGCACCGGCAGCCGAGGAGGGGAAAAACGTCGGACCGCCGTGGATCCAGGAACCCACCACCGCCACCACCGCGTTACGAGCAACGGGCCGCCTGTGCCAGCTGCGGGGGCAACCATGCCCGAGGAAGCTGCCGTTTTAGGAACGCGAAATGCCACAACTGCGGGAAGACTGGCCACATCAAGCCGGTGTGCCGCAGCAAGGGCCGGGACAACATCAATGAGGTGGAGGCAAACCCCCCAGGTAGGCCGGCTGCCCAGGCCAGCAGAGAAACCCCACCAGGCCCCCTGGTAGAGACAATTGACCGGGTAAACAGCATAAGCTCCAAAGTTAAGATCTGGGTCAGAATTCAGGGGGTGCCCTGCCACATGGAGGTAGATTCAGGGTCAGCAGTCTCATTAATTTCGCTGACAACCTATCAGGAGATCTGTCAGAAAGGCCGAAGACAAATTCCCCTGAAACAAACTCAGGTACACCTTGCAGACTTCCAGAAAACCCCTATTCCGTTGGAAGGGAAAGCCAAGGTCCTTGTGCAGTATAAGGGGTTCAAGGGTCCCCTGGAGGTTTTAGTTACGCCAGGGAACCGTACCAACTTGATAGGGCTAAACTGGTTCGCTCCACTAGGCATCGCCTTAACGGGGGTTAATACCATTCAAACACCCAGCCTGGAAGCCGTTTGCGAAAAGTACGCCGACGTTTTCGATGGCACTTTAGGGAAATATACAGGTTCCCCCATTTCCCTGCAATTAAATCCAGCAATTCAACCAATTAAAATAAGAGCTAGGAGGGTACCCTTCGCCCTTAAAGAAAAAATTGAAAACGAACTTGACCGACTCGTGGGACTAGGGGTACTGGAGCCAACAGAAGGGGGAACCTGGGAGACCCCTATTGTCACCCCAATCAAACCTAATGGTGAAGTGAGAGTGTGCGCTGACTATAAGGCGACAGTCAACCTAGCCCTCAGCCCCCATGCTTACCCGGTGCCAGCGGTAAGGGACGTATTTGCTTCCATCCGCTCTGGCACCATTTTCGCCAAGCTTGATCTCACGCAGGCGTATTTACAACTGCCTGTCACAGACGACACCGCGGTAGCTCAAACTATTGTCACCCACCGCGGTGCTTTTAAAGTGAAGAGGCTACAATTCGGCATATCTGCAGCCCCGGGCATCTTCCAGGGTATCATGGAAAAGACCCTGAAGGGAATACCCGGGGTCTGCCCCTATTTCGACGATGTTCTCATCGCCGGGGAAAACGAAGCTAGTTTAGCTGACAGGTTGTCAGCTGTGCTGAGCCGGCTCAGAGAAGCCGGTCTCAAACTTAAGCGGGAGAAGTGCTCTATTGGAGTCACTTCTACAGAATTCCTAGGGTATAAAATTGATAGCCAGGGCATCCACCCCACCTCTGAAAAACTAATGGCTATTCAAACCGCACCCAGCCCTAGAAATAAGCAAGAGCTTCAATCCTTTTTAGGACTGTTAAACTTTTACCATGCCTTCATTCCCCACAAAGCCACTATTGCAGAGCCGCTCCATAGGCTCCTAGACAAAGGTACAACTTGGTCCTGGACCAAGGAACATGAGAACAGTTTCCAATCGTTAAAAAAGATTATCTGTCACAGCTCAACTATCACCCTTTTCAGGGAAGACACCCCAATATGCATCGCTTGCGATGCCTCTCCCTATGGAATCGGGGCTGTCTTAAGTCACATATTCAAGGACGGTACACAAAGACCCATAGCCTTCTATTCACACACTCTGACCAAAGCCGAAAGAAACTATGCACAAATTGACAGGGAAGCCCTAGCGATAGTAGCAGGGGTCAAAAAATTTCACGATTATCTGTATGGAAGACCATTTACTATATTTACGGATCACAAACCCCTGCTAGGCATATTTACTTGGAATAAAACTACTCCACAAATTCTCTCTCCGAGAATTTTAAGATGGTCAACATTCTTAGCAGCCTATTCTTATCAACTAATACATAAACCAGGTAAAGAATTGGGTCATGCTGACTGCCTCAGCAGACTGCCCATACAAACCAGGGACTCAGACCCAGCCCCAGCCAGCGGGATTTTAGCAATCTCCCAACTTCCAGAATGCCCCCTGACTGCAAACATTATAGCTAATAATTCAACAAAAGATAAAATACTTGCCAGAGTCCTCAAATGGGCCACAACTGGGTGGCCAACTCAAAACCCACAACCCCAATTCCAACCTTATTATAACAGAAAAAATGAGATTTCAACACATAGAGGTTGCCTGCTATGGGGAAATAGGGTCATCATACCAGAGAAAAACATAGACCAAACATTACACATTTTACATGAAGGGCACCCTGGAATTGTAAAAATGAAGGCGATGGCTAGAAGTTATGTGTGGTGGCCCGGCATAGATAAACAAATCGAAAAGTATGTGGGTGGGTGTTATACCTGTCAGGAGACCAGGAATGAACCACCCCAGGCACCAATCCATAAATGGGAGACTACAAGGAACCCTTGGTCACGTATACATATAGATTTTGCAGGACCTATCCAGGGCCAAAGTTTCTTAATTGTAGTGGACAGCTATTCCAAATGGCTGGAAGTCACGCCCCTTAGAAAAACGACGTCCGCAGCCACTATTCAAGCCTTACGAAAAATATTCGCAACACACGGCCTACCTGATACCATAGTTTCTGACAATGGACCTCAATTCACCTCTCATGAATTTCAGATCTTCGCTACGAGGAATTGTATTAGGCTGGTCACGTCGGCGCCGTTCCACCCATCGTCGAACGGAATGGCTGAAATTATGGTACGATACACAAAAGAAGCTTTGAAAAAATTCGTTAAAGGAAACTGGCAGAGGCGACTCAGCCAGTTCCTATTATCACAACACACAACACCATGCTCTACAACTGGCAAATCACCGGCAGAATTAAGATGGGGGAGGAGGCTAATAACACGTCTCGACAGACTGCACCCTGACACATACCCAGAAGAAAAACAGCACCCCCACCCCGCCCGCAAACTCAACCCTGGTCAATTAATATGGGCACGATCATACACAGATAAAAACAAGTGGGTCCAAGGGACAGTAATAAAACAAACAGGGCCCATCTCATACCTTATAGATACGCAGGCACAGGGCAACATACGCCGCCATATTGACCAGCTCAGACCCAGACAACCATCACACACTTCTGAGCAACCAACCAGTGCCGACTTACAACCCCCACCGGAAATGCTGCCTATCCCAAACCAGGAAGTTGAACACCAAAACGAAGAACCAGAACCAGACCGCCCACCACCCCTTCGCCGATCAACCAGGAATCGAAGACCACCCACCTACCTAAAAGACTATCAGTGGGCAGGTTCAAACATCCAAGAGGAAAGAAACGCACCAGGGGAGGGGTAAGGGGTGTATTATATATGTAAACATTCCTTTAATTGAAGTGTATATATAAAACAGTACAAATAAGAAGGCATCTCCTTAGTATATAAAGTAAAGCCGCCTGACAGGAATACACGCGGGAACTTTGACAGCTGTCAAAGTTCCCCGCACTGCGCAGGCGCCGCCACTGACAGCTCGCGGCTGTCAACTCCGGACCGTGAGGAAGCCTGAGCTGTCAAAGCACCCACCGCACAGCGCAGGCGCAGCCACTGACAGCTCGCGGCTGTCAAAACACCACACCACGCGGAAGCCGGAGCTGTCAAAAGAAGACGACGCAGATTGGTCCTTGCCTGACACGGCGCCAAAATAAACACATCTGATTGGTCCTCGATACCAGCTGCCGGCTATAAAAGCCGGACAAGTTAATCTATGTTTGCCTTGCTCTTAATAAACCTTTGTTGAACTAGCCTGTCGTCCCGAGTGGTCCTTCGGCTACTTCATCAGCACTTGAATGTCACTTGAAAAATGACAGGATGACCTACATTTGAGTCCAAGGTGAATGTTTCATTGTAGTGATCTGGTCCATGCCTGGATTCAGACGCAGAGGAAGATATTGAAGACATTGCTTCATAGACCTCTCAAAGCAGTTTACAAAGCCAGCCTATTGCCCCCAACAATCTAGGTTCTCATTTTTACCGACCTCGGAAGGATGGATACCTGAGTCAACCTTGAGCTGGTGAGGATTGAACTGCCGAATTTCGGGCAGCTGGCAGTCTGCAGATGTCACCTGCAGTACTGCATTCTAACCACTGCATACCACGGCTCATATAGTAGACCAATTTGCAACACCTTGTTAATATGACATCAAAGAAGCTATCTACCTATGGAGATTTTCAGTCATCCAGGTCATGGTTGTCCCAAATGTGCCTTTTCAAAAGATTTTGTTTTTTTCCTTGAAAACATTTCACTACTAATCCAAGAAACTTCTTCAGTTCTGACTGAATGATGGGGAATGAAAGGATTTATATTTTTGTAGTCATCTGCTTGTTAGCACTCTGAAAGTTGGTCATTAGGTCTCTGAGAATTTTTGAGACCACTTGGAGGTTTATCTGTGCCAGATATACAAATAGATTGGGGGCACAGATGCCCCCCTTAATCTGAAATAGTTCTGAGGTTGCACTCTACAAATTGTAAATTAACTCAAAATTGTGTTACAGGAACAGGTTAATTCAAACAAATGTATGCTCAGACTTGAACAACAATCCTTTAATGTTCAGAATACTCATAAATCTGAATTTATTAGGTAATAGAAGTTTAATGGAACATGTGTTAGAATATTTCCTTTCAAGAGACATTAATAGCGCGAATCTTTCTGATGATTTAAACAAGGAATTATTATTATTGTGTATGTCACTAGAAAATTAAACATACTAGAGTTAATCAAACTTCATGATGAAAATTCCCTTGAAAATGTAATTGTCAGTCTGGAAGCACACCAGCCTGCTTTGAACTATCTAACCAAAGGGAATTCTCTAAACAAGATAAAAGGGAGAAATGTGATCTGTCATTACTGTAATAAAAAAGGACATATTAAAAGAGAATGCAGATTGTTTTACAACTGAGAGAGATAATGAGTTCAAAAGTCCTAAAAGAAAAGTCAAGCCTGCATAGGAATGGCAAAAACAAGCTGAGGACACAAAAACAAAACAAAAATCAGTGTTTGTTACCAAATAAATGCTTACTTGAAATTGGACAGGATTTTGAAATTTAAAAAGAATAACACTTTTTTGTTGGATAGCAATGAATCAGCTCTGTCTGTCTGTCTGTCTATCTATCATCTCTCTCTCTCTCTCTCTCTCTCTTTGAAGGTGAAGGTTTGTATTCCAAGCTTGTGGGTTGATTTCCAAACATTTCATTACCAGGCTGAACAACATGTTCAGAGGAGTTTAGGGATTGTCAGTGTCGCCACTATTGGGCCAAAAAATTTACACAAATATGAGCTACCACTGCTGTGGCTACTGCCTGTAGATGGCCTTGGGCTAGGCTGAAACAGGAAATAAGATTTTCCCCGTGTCTGGGCCAAGCAAGTGTATTCTGAATGCTTAACAAACATTTCACACACACACACACACACACACACACACACACACACACACACACGTGTGTTAGTTAAATGTTTGTTAAGTATTTAGATTACCTTGCTAGGCCCCAAACATGGGAGAAATCTTTATTTCCTGTTTCAGCCTAAAGAATTTACATATATATATAGACAGACAGATAGATAGATAAATCTATCAGCCATGATCTGGGTGACTGAGAATCTCCATAGACATTAATTTAGCAAGTCGAATGTCAATAGATAATATGTGGGAAAAGAAGCATTAGATTGAAATACCAGATGAATAATAATGAATGCAATAAGAATACAATATTGCAAGAAGCATGATGTACCTGATGCAAATTACATAAATGTGTGTAATCTTACAGAAAATGATTGTATAATTTTGCTTCAAAATGGGCTTTGCATCGTTACAAAGGACAACCAAGTAATATTTGGTCTGAGAGCCAGTTTGGTTTGGTCTAGTGGTTAAGGCACAAGGCTAGAAGCCATTCTAGTTCTGCTTTAGGCATGAAAGCCAACTGGGTGACTCTGGGCCAGTCACTCTGTCTCAGCCCAACTTATCTCACAGGAAAACAGAAGGAGGGAGATGTGTTGGATATGTTTGCTGCCTTGAGTTATGCATAAAAACAATAAAGGTGGGCTATAAATAAAAATGTTGAAAGGAAAGCATAATGAAACAAAGTTGCTGAAACTTAACATACTGTAAAGCAAAGAGGATTGCAGCATGCATTCATGCATGCATAATAATAATTCTGTAGAATAGAATAATACTTAGTCACAGTGATGACTCTGCTATTACAAAATAAAAGATGAGGACTTAGCAATTGGCTTTTCTCCATGCAAGAAACAAGGAAATCAAATTGTGATTAGTTATTAAAAGGAAAAGAAGAGTTTTCTCCTGGACCTAAACTGAAACAAATCAACCAGCTATTGGGATTTATTTTTACAGACACTTGTGATCCCAGGCCAACAAAAGTTAAGAATGGGAAAAATCAATCTGTAATTTTCATACATGGTCATTTAAGTATATATTTGTACCTTTTTCTTAACCAATATGGGGAAATTATTTGTTAAATGCAAGCTATATTCAGGCACAAACAAGTTCCACGGTAAGATTAACGTTTGATAATAAGGGAAAATATTGCAACTGGGAATTTGAAAAAGATTTTAACAATAAAGACATAAAACATGAAAAAAACTCCACAAAACTACAGCTCAGAGCAAAATAGACTGCAGAAAGTAAAAAATCAAAGTCTTCTAAGCATGTTATGGTATATTCTAGTTGATTCAAGGTTTCTAGATGATTTTGGGGGAGAAATACTTAATCCAGCTACTTATTTACAAGTTGTTCATCAACAAAAGGTTCAGGTGGATTGGGAACAAATTCATTATGACATTCCTAAAGGTATTGGGACTCAAGGCTTAAGTATATTTTCATAAGGAATAAAGAAATACATTAAAGCACAGAAGCCAGATAGGAATAATGCTGGACTATCAAGCAGGAGCAAAAGACTATTTAATTTTTGGACTTAAAGCCTGGAAGAGCAAATATGTACAGTATTGCTCATGTTATTGGAAAAAAAATAATAAACCCAGATGAGTTACAATATTTACCTGCTTACCAACCACTTGTTGGGACAGTGCTGAAAAAAAGAGAGATTTACAACAGGTCCTTGTAGTTGTGGCCATCGCAGTGTCGTCACAGTCACCAAATTGCTTCAAATTCAGGTGCTTGGTAGTCAAAGCACCCTCCAGTCATGTGATCATCATTTGTGACCTCCATTGCTAGCTTCCAGGAAGTTGCAACTCATGGTCATGTGACATTGCATTTAACCAAGTGCTACATACAACAATAAAGCAATTGACATGTAGATAAGGGAGATCCAACACAATAGAGGAAACAATTCAGCCAACCAAGCTAGGTAGGCCACTCTGAAACAATACACTACAGCAGAGGTCCCCAACCTTTTGGACACCAGGGACCAGTTCCACGGAGAGAGGTTTTTCCTCAGACCGGAGAGTGTGTGGTTTTGTGTGCTGCCTGGATCCCACGGATGGGGCTTTGCTTGTTTGTGCGGACCGGTTGCTGGCATGCCACGGCCAGGTACTGGTCCACAGACCAGGGGTGGGGTACCCCTGCACTATAGTTTTAATCACAAAAGATTGCCATAAATAGAAGGTAAGTAAATTCTACTCTCTTGTGTCAAAGCACCAATGTTATCTAGCACCAATTTGTAGAAAGAAAAACAAGCTTTATAAAAACGAACATTCGAACATTCCAGCTCTGAATTACTGTCAGGGGTTGGAAAAACCAGGTTCACATGGAAGGTTCAATTTAATTGATTTATTGCTAAAAGCCTGTGCATAGGAATCTTCTCAACTAATGGTTAGTACCTGGTTAGAGCTAGATAAAGTTCAATGACAATCAATCAGGGCTGGATTTAGTTCACTTGTGACTACACAAGGAATCTAAATTGATCCCTCTTTTTACCCTCCCCCTGGCACTGCCACTCCTTCTTCTGTGGTTGTACATATTTTAAATCTCTACAGAACTTTGTCTTGGCTTGTCCAGTCCCAGTGAAGGATCTGATCAACAGGTTGCACATCCTATGCAGAGGCCCCTTTTTATGCCCTCACTCTTGTTTTCCTTTGCACAAGGTGGCCTCAACATCTCTCTGATTTTCTTGGAATTCTGCTGAGCTCAGAAAAGGCATTTGATGTATATGCAATGAGACCTTTTTGAATCTGGCCTTTTTGCTCTTTGTACTGCAGCTGACTGTCGTTTTCCCCTCTAGATAGAAAACATATGAGACAATTAATCATGTTGTTCTCCCACTGCTTTCTGATGCTTTTTAGTTGATATGTTATTTTTTAAATATTTTCTTTCATTACTTGTGCTATCTTCTGGGGCAAGGCAACCAACATAGAAATCTCAAAACCCAACTACAAGTGAAACCAATTCAATCAGATTATAAAGCTACGAGAAGAGGAACAAATGGAAAAATCTGTATAACAGTGGTAAATATCAGACCTCCCTCCCAAACAATCAGGACTAGCAACCTCGTACTTAGTGTTCCTGTGATCATCATTTGCAACCTTTACAGCCAGCTTCTGGCAAGCAAAGTCAATGGGAGAGCCAAACTCCTTCCAAATTTTTTTTCCTGCTGGTATTGGTGAAATGAATGAATTCTGTCACTGAGAATTGTGGAAGAATTTTACAGTCCTCTCTAAGCGGTTTACAGAGTAAGCCTATTGCCCCCAACAATCTGGGTCCTCATTTTACCGACCTCAGAAGGATGGAAGACTGAGTTAACCTTGAGCCCCATCAGGCTTGAACTCCAGGCTATGGTCAGAGTTTTTCTGCAATACTGCATTTTAACTACCGCAGCACTAGTTGATAAGGAGATTGTTCTCTCTCCCCCACCCCCGCTTTCTCTTTTTGCCCTCTCTTTCTTTAGTGACTTGACCCCACTTGCTTTAACCACACAGGCCTTTTTGTTTTCCTTTTCAGAGTGTTTTTGTGCAGTTGCATTTGCTTCTTCTGCACTTTTCCCTCTGTTGAAATGGCTTGCAATTATGCAATTGTAATTATAGTACCAAAAAAATGGGGAAAAGGGCAAAATTAAAAAAAACAACAACCCACTAATCCAACATTCCTTGAGCACTGAGGCTGAAATAACACATTAACCGTTAATACAATGTCATTGCATCTTTGACTCATTTCCCATATGACATTTACAGTGCAATGCTATAACTTTTTAATCAAAATCATGTTCCAAGTGGTGGGTATATATCCTAGCACTAATTAAATAAGACCTGTAACAGAACACCATTGTACAGTATACTGTGCCATCTTATTCACTAGAAGAAGTGATAGGAAGATATACATATATGTATGTATGTATATATGTACAGTACACACACACACACACACACACACACACACACACATAGGCGTTGTCATGGCTCAATGGTTAAGATGCTAGGATCTCAGCTAGAAAGTTTGCAGACCAGGTTCAAGACCTGAGTGACACACAATGGGGTAAGCCCCTGTCCTTTCCCTAGCTCCTGTTGATATGGAAATACTGGATGAAAGTGGGGACATTGACATGATAGGGATGAATTTTTAACATACATTATCCTGGGAGATAAATGTCATCTATAAGACATAACTCATTGGCAATATTTACAGCTACAACATCCATTATCAACATTGTATTTTCAGCTTCTGAGACATCCAAGATACTAGAACAACTGGTTAAATCTTTTAAAACTAAAGAACTTGTTTGTAGCATTTATACATATTTGTTATTAATAAATCAATTTGATGTACAGATGTAAAGAAATGGGTGGAATAAAGAATTAGCTGTTTCTTTATAGCCTAGATAATGGGACATTGTCTTAACTTCTACAGCAAGAGTGTCAATGGACTTTAAACTACAATTTGTACCACACACAAAAAAATATTTAGAATTTACTAGATTCTATTATGCCGCAAGAAAAAGAAAAGAAAAACAGAAAGAAAAGAAAGAGAAAGAAAAGGAAAAGGAAAAAAGAAAGGGAAAAAAGTAAAAGTAACCCCCCCAAAGAAGTAGCTTCTGATTTTTTCAGTAGTTATAGGAACAATTATAAATTTACCTTTCGTCTGTGATTACAATTTAACTCTCTCCTTTCTATAATCTATTTTATCTAATCCATAAACCATATGTTTATTTTTTTCTGTTTTATTTAAAAAGTCTATAAGGAGTTTCCAGTCAATGATCAACATAGGTATTGTCTTTTCTTGATTAAAGAACTCAATTTCGCCATCTCATCAAACCCAATCATCGTTAACCATTATTCCATTGAGGAGAGTGTCAAATCTTTCCATCGTTATGCATATAGTAATCTTGCTTCAATTGAGAACCACATGTACAGAAACAAAGTTTCATGACTTTTTCCCAATTGTTAGCGAATCCCGGGCATATCTGTGTAGCAGTATGAAGTTCTCGAGCTCCGGGAAGAATATAAAACAGTTGCAATATTTGGTGGAGGGAATTACGACCATTGTGAAATCGTCATAAGAGTTCTTACAAAGACTTAAGTCAGTAAAAATACAGGATGATGAAACCGTGATATCATTCAATGTGACATTGTTGTTTACATCCATCTCACATTTCAACAATAAAAGATCTATTATTGCTAGAGGGACTATGGAACCAGGGCTCACTCAGGATAGAAGATGTCATCCAACTACTGTGCCTATGTCTCAGAATGCATTTTGTATTCCAGCGCACAATTTATGAACAAATCAAGGGCACGCCAAAGGGGCCCCCCATTTCTGGGGTCATTGCAGAGGCGGTCCTACATTGCCTGGAATCCAAGGTGATGTCTGACTACCGCCCCACATTTTGGGCTAGGTATGTTGATGACATGTTCGCCATCATCAAACGAATGGATAAGGCTATCTTTATTGTTTTAATGTATTTTAACTTACTGTTGTAAGCTTTTGGGCACCCTGTTTAATCTCTTTTAATTTTTGTATTCTTGTACTTTTATATGTTTGCCCTGTTCACCGCCCTGAGTCCTTCGGGAGAAGGGCAGTATACAAATAAAATTATTATTATTATTATTATTATTATTATTATTATTATTATTATTATTATTATTATTATTATTATTATTATTATTTGATCAATGGGCAGGGCACTGAGTCAACAAGGTTTATAAACAAACTCCCCACCCCCTAGCATTTTCCCTGATGGCACTGGCAGTGGACCAGCAAAAGCTAGGTTGTTTTAGGTTTGTAAATAGTTGTTTTTATTGTTTTTACTATTTTAATAATATATCTATATCTATATCTATATCTATATCATCTATATCTATATCTATCTATATCTATATCTATATCTATATCTATATCTATATCTATATCTATATCTATATCTATATCTATATCTATATCTATATCTATATCTATATCTATATCTATATCTATATCTATATCTATATATCTATATCTATATCTATATCTATATCTATATCTATATCTATATCTATATCTATCTTTATATCTATATCTATCTATCTATCTATCTATCTATCTATCTATCTATCTATCTATCTATCTATCTATCTATCTATCTATCGAGATATAGAGATATAGAGATATAGAGATATATAGAGATAGATATATAGAGATAGAGATATAGTTATAGAGATAGATAGATAGATAGATGATAGATAGATAGATAGATAGATAGATAGATAGATAGATAGATAGATAGATAACCTTTATTGTCATTTTTTACTGTGGGCACAACAGCACACATTAAAATGAAATTTAGTTGCTTGCTCTCAAAGTATACACATACATAACACACATTGTTAAATATTTAAAATGTAGCCTCTGGGCTAAAAATGGTTGTTTGCCATTTTTGTTTTGTCCTATTTGAAGGTATGAAATAAAGGCCTTCAAAATGATGCTCGGATGTCAGGATATGTCTATTCAGACAGAGACCCCAATCACACAGACAATGTTTTTCAAAGGGATACTTTATGGATGCAAAAGTTGGACTTTGAAGAAGCAAGATAAGAAGTGTATTGATGCTTTTGAACTTTGGTGCCAGAGAGAATTCTACAGCATGTCAGTAATATCTAAGACAATAACCAAATTGATCATACAACAAATCAATCCAGAGTTCTTCCTTGAGGGACAAGTGACCAGGCTCAAAATATCATATTTTGAACATATTTTGCAAAGACTTAGCTTTGTTGAGAAGCTGAGAGGGGTGAATGAAAAGAGAAGATGATGACAAGCACCAAGATGGATTACTTGATTGATTTGATTATTCCACTACAGGGAGAGAGAAAGGTTCAGGAACTCTATAAATATGAAAGAGTTGAAACCAGCTTGATAACACAAACAAGCAGCCAATGTATTTTAGGAGTCTTGAGTCCTTACCATGAAGTTACAATTGACAGACTGGACAGGACAACATGCCACCTGATCATAGTAAAGTGGGATTAAACGTAAAAGGTAAAGGTAAAGGTTCCCCCGCACATGCGTGCTAGTTGTTCCCAACTCTAGGGGCCGGTGCTCATCTCTGTTTCAAAGCCGAAGAGCCAGCGCTTGTCCGAGGACATCTCCGTGGTCATGTGGCCGGCATGACTAGACACCAAAGGCGCATGGAACGCTGTTACCTTCCCACCGTAGTGGTCCCTATTTTTCTACTTGCATTTTTACGTGCTTTCTCACTGCTAGGTTGGCAGAAGCTGGGACGAGTAACAGGCGCTCACTCTGTTACGCGACACTTGGGATTCGACCCGCCAAACTGCTGACCTTCTGATTGACAAGCTCAGCGTCCTAACCCACTGAGCCACCATGTCCCTTATGAGATTCAACGTACTTCTATTGAAATGGTAAGAAATAAATCTAAAAGTCCATCTAGACATATAAATTAGCTTTGTTGTTTGGGTTTCTGGCTCTGGGGATTTATTTCCTCTTTTCTTAACCCCCCCCCCACATCTGTGACTACTTTAACTTGGGGATGAGCTATATCATACCATGTTAGACTACAGTGCCACAGACCCAGAGGAAATCGCTGACACTTGTTTTGCAATCCCAGAAATTGTGAAGTTAAACAGTGAAATACATTCGATTGTTAAAGGAAGCTTTCTTCTGGACCTCCCAAATTGTGGCATCCATTCTTCCCCCCCCCCCAGCTCTTTAATGCATATGTGGAGAAAGCAAATTATAGTGCTGAGAAAAGATGCTTTCCTACCTATTCACTCTATTGTATGAAAGAGTGAGCCAGAGTAGCACAAATCCTAAATAATTTATAAAGAGCTGCTGTGGGATGATAGTTAAGGGGTCGTCAGCATTTTCACAACTCCTAGATTTGCAAGGTACTTTACCATTTCAGGAACTACAAAATGTAATATGAGAAATGACATTTTGTTATACAGTATATTTTTAAAGTATTACATACTTACACATATTGTTTTCCCCAAAGACTCGAGGTTTTCTCCAGTTTAATTCTCACAGCCAAGCTGAGAAATACAGACCTAAAAGGATCAGGTGACTGTAAGATACAATAAGGATTTGAATGCATGTTCATATACAACTATAAGTCCAAACTATTTTGACTGCTTCCATAGCAGGAAGATAGAATCGTAGCATCACTACAATTAAAAGAGAAGTTTTTCCATGGACCGGAGATGCTGCCTGCATCTTGTGGATGGGGCTTTGCTTGTTTGTGCAGACCGGTTGCTGGCATGCCGCGGCCCGGTACTGGTCCACGGACCGAGGGTTGGGGACCCCTGGACTAGAGTGTTGTTTTTTTTAACCATTGTCAGGACGACTTGTGAGGTTTACAGTGATAACCGTCCCACAACTAGCATTCAGTGGGGCAAGTAGTATTTACAACATTTACCACAACAACAACTGGGTGATTTGGGGCCAGTGATCCGCTCTCAGCCCAATGCATCTCACAAGGTTGTTGATGTTTGGAAAATAGGAGGAGGAAGGAGTATAATGTATGTTCATTGCCCTGAGTTGCTTATAAAGTAATAAAGGTGAGTTCAAAAATATATAACCTAAATAATAACAAACATTTTGCAATGTGAACTATTTTCCTTTTAGTTTACAGCAACTCAGTTGAATTTCTCCTTTAAAATAGCCTCCCGATGCTTAGGCCTTTCCGCACTTGCATTTACCTGCGGCATAAACTTGCACCGCCAATGCATGTTGGGGGCCATGACCTCACAAGACTGCCTTTCTCTCATTTCTTAAGCCCTCCATGAATCAGTTTAAAAATCATCTTGAGCTTTTCCAGTGCTAAAGTAGCAATTTCCCTTGGAAGCAGATTGCAGTTTTGCTATTTCTGCAATCTGTTATGATTAATTGACTATTTGATCAGTGATGCAGTCTGGTGACCCTGCAGAGAGTGAAATCAGCCTGGCATTTATTGGCCACTTTAGGCTGCTCTTGGCATCCCTGTGGTCTTTTAGCACAATCTGTTTCTTTAAAACTGAATTTCCCCCCAGTGCCCACCAAGTTTCTGGCTCTGAGTTTGGATCAGCCTGAACAGCAGCCGACCAGGAGAATGTATGATGAAGTGGAAGAGAAAGAGCTGGCTCTCTCTCAGTTGATTCCTGATGTCCTTCCCATAATCTCTGCAGCTTCCAGTCCCTGCAGAGAGTCCAAATGGATGCTGTGCTCAACAGACCTGTCTGTGTTTGAGAGAGAGATCTCAGAAGGGCTACTCTCCGCCTATCTGGATCACAACAAAAGTCATCAATCAAAGTGGCCAATGCTGTCCCAGGCCTGAATTTCTAAAGCAGCTGAGAATGACGGTATCTGAATTGGAGGCCTCGGTTTCCTATTAGCTGGCTTGTTAAGACGTCGGTGTTGATTGTCATCATAACTGACACGTTTAGGGATGTTTGGGGTAAGCAGGAGTTGATAAACGATGAGTTTCCTTACGCTTGACAGCTTTTGGATTTATACTGTTCACAACAGCTGTTTTTACAAGATCTCCTGCCCTTCTGGGTGGTCCGAGAATAAAACAAGCATCCCTAAATTTGGAAGGAGCCTACTTGCCAGATGTATGGTAATAGCAGCTGGGATTCTTCAGGCTTACCTTCGCTTATACTTCTGTGCTATTTAGAAATTTGCTTAAAATGTTTTAAACCATTTTTTTCTCCAGGAAAAATTAGGCTTCTTGCTGCTTTCATTAGAATTAAGATTCCAGCCCATTTAGAAACACACTCGGGCAAAAAATAGCTGATAAACAAATGGCTCTCAAGAGTTCTTTCTGAATATCTGCTGGGCTTGATGAACTTCAGTTAGGATTGTATTCCAGTGGAGGTATAGAATATTCTGACTTGGAGCATGTAAGACGAGTGGAGGCTCCTTTGCTGTACTTCTACACTGCAACTCCACCCCACCCCACCCCTCCCTTTTTTTTAATCCTGAGTGATCTCTCAGCAGCATTCAATAGCATGGATCATGGTACACTTTCAGTCCTCTTTGATAGCTGTGGTGGTCAGATGCACAGTTCTTAAGCAGTGCACTCCTTCATGATCAGGGTTGGTGGGAGAAAAAAAAGCGTATAGGCACTTCAGTAAAAAGCATCTCAGAGCTCTGTCCTCTCCCCTTTACTCTTTAATATCTCCATGTCACTTCTGGGAACAGTCCTCTACTGGTTTGGGCTGAGTTTATTTATTTATTTATTTATTTATTTATTTATTTATTTATTTATTAATTAATTAATTTAATTTATATACCGCCCTTCTCTCAAGAGACTCAGGGCGGTGAACAGGGCAATACATAAAAGTTAGATACAAAAATTAAAATTAAAATTATTAAAACATGATTAAACAATGCCCATAAATAATACAAATTTAAAATTGAAGTTATTAATAAAAATCCCAACCCGTCCCATCAGGCCAGGCCCGCTTGTTTAAAGAGATGGGTTTTAAGGTCGCGCCGGAAGGAGCGGAGATCGGGCGCCATCCGGAGCTCAACCGGAAGATGGTTCCATAAATCCGGTGCACCCACAGAGAACGCTCTCCCCCTGGGGGCCACCAGTCGGCATTCTTTGACCGGCGGCACCCTGAGGAGGCCCTCTCTGTGGGAGCGTACTGGGCGGAGGGAAGTTGACGCCGGCTGCAGGTGCTCCCCAAGGTATTCTGGACCCATGCCATGAAGGGCTTTGTAGGTCATTACCAACACCTTGAACCTCACCTGGAAGACAACTGGTAACCAATGCAGCTCGCGGAGCAAAGGTGTGACACGGGCGTATCAGGAAACTCCCAATACAACTCTCGCGGCTGCATTCTGTACCAGTTGGAGCCTCCGAGTGGTCTTCAAGGGTAGCCCCATGTAGAGAGCGTTGCAGTAATCAAGACGAGAGGTCACGAGTGCATGAGTGACCGTGCACAAGGCATCCCGGTCTAGATAGGGCCGCAACTGGCGCACCAGGCGAACCTGGGCGAACGCCCCCCTAGTCACAGCTACAATATGATCTTCTAAAGAGAGTTGTGAATCTAGGAGGACTCCCAAGTTGCGAGCCCTATCTACAGGAGATAATGACTCACCCCCCATAATGAGGGGTGGGATATCCTGAATGTCCCGAGATGCCGGTATGCACAGCCACTCCATCTTGTCAGGGTTGAGACGAAGCCTGTTCCTCCCCATCCAGACCCGGACCGCCTCCAGGCACCGGGACATCACGTCGAGGGCATCACTGGGGTGGTTTGGGGTCGAAATGAATAGTTGGGTATCATCAGCATACTGATGATACCCAACTCCAAAACCACGAATGATCTCACCCAGCGGTTTCATGTAGATGTTAAACAGAAGGGGCGAGAGGACCGACCCCTGAGGGACTCCACAAGCGAGAGGCCTCGCGGTCGACCTCTGCCCCCCTGCCAACACCGACTGCGAGCGTCCCAGGAGATAGGAGGAGAACCACTGAAAAACCGTGCCTCCCACTCCCAATCCCCTGAGACGCCGCAGCAAGATACCATGGTCGATGGTATCGAAAGCCGCTGAGAGGTCTAATAGGACTAGAACAGAGGAGTATCCTCTGTCCTGAGCCCTCCAGAGATCATTCACCAGCGCGACCAATGCCGTCTCCGTGCTGTACCCGGGTCTGAAGCCCGATTGGTACGGGTCTAGATAATCCGCTTCATCCAGGACCAGAGGGAGCTGATGCGCCACCACACTCTCAACAACCTTCGCAAGAAAGCGAAGGTTGGAGACCGGACGAAAGTTATTCAAAACAGCCGGGTCCAAGGCAGGCTTCTTGAGGAGAGGTCTCACCACCGCCTCTTTCAAGGCGGCGGGAAAACTACCCTCACTCAAAGAAGCAGATATAACCGCCTGGAACCAGCCTCGTGTCCCCTCCCGGGCTGCATAAACCAGCCAGGAAGGGCACGGGTCCAATAAACATGTGGTGGAGCTCAGCCTTCCCATGATCCTGTCCACTTCCTCCGGAGTCACAGGATCGAACTCCTCCCAGGTGACATTGACAAGATCGCTCGTGTCTTGATCGTCCGATACTGCCCAGTCAGAGTCCAAACCGGTCCGAATCCGAGCGATTTTGTCCGACAGATGTTGACTAAATTCCTCGGCACGCCCCTGCAAGGGTTCCCCACTAACCTCCTGGTTAAGGAGGGAGTGGGTCACCCTAAACAGGGCAGCCGGGCGATTATCTGCGGACGCGATGAGGGCAGCGTAGTAGTTAGATCTCGCTACCCTCATCGCTGCGAGATAAGACCTAATATGGGTTCTTAGTCGCAATCGGTCGGATTCAGATCGGCTGGACCTCCAAACGCTCTCTAGGCCCCGTCTCCGATGCTTCATCTCCCGGAGCTCCGCGGAGAACCATGGAGCCCATTGGGATCTGCGCCGGGTCAGGGGCCGCAAGGGTACAACTCGGTCAAGTGCCTCCGTGGCCGTCCTTTCCCAGGCTTCCACTAAGGCATCTGCCGAGCTGTGAGCTGAGGAGGCAGGTGGGGACCCCAGCGCTGCCTGAAACCTCTCAGGGTCCATTAAGCGCCTGGGGCGGAACCATCTAGTTGGCTCAGCAACCCCACGGTGGGGAGTGGCAAAACGGAAGACCAGCCGCAGGAGATGATGATCGGTCCATGACAGGGGCATAACAATTGGGGAGCCCCCACCAAGATCATCTAACCACCGACCAGATAAGAAAACCAAGTCAAGGGTGTGGCCTCCCTCATGGGTCGGTCCATGAATTACCTGCGTCAGGTCCATGGCCGTCATGGAAGCCATGAACTCCCGAGCTAACTCAGATGCTCCTCCCAGGGATGGTAGATTGAAGTCTCCCAGAACCATAAGTTTGGGAAACTCAATCACCAGCCCTGAGAGGATATCGAGAAGCTCAGGCAGGGCTGCTGCTACGCGACTAGGCGAAAGGTACGCGAGCAGCAAGCCCAACTGCGCCCTAGGACCAAACCTCAATAAGAGAGATTCACACCCGACTATCTGAGGAACGGTGGCCTCCTGCGGACATAAGGTCTCCCTCATAACCACAGCCACTCCTCCACCCCTACCCTGAGTCCGAGACCGGTGTAGCACCCGGAAGCCTGGTGGGCAAAGATCAACCAGGGGGATACCACCCTCTGGGCCCAACCAGGTTTCCGTGATGCAAGCCAGGTCCGCTTGCTCACCCTCGACTAGATCCCGGACGAGGGGAGCCTTATTAGCAACGAACCTGGCATTCAAGTACACCAGTCGGAGCTCAGGTGGCTGCACATCCCCGCTCCCAGAACCTTGGGTCGAAGGCAGAGGGTCGGAGCGCCTCACCGCTTGTAGGTAGCGGAGAGGCCCTCCCGGAGACCGATACGGCCCTCTGATCTTACACCTGCTGCCATTCCCTATCGTCGTGGGAATTGGCAATCCCACGACCCGCTCCGGAGCTCCAGAGATGACCGACCCCGGCTCCCCCTCAACGCGATCTATCCTAGGCCTGGTCTGAACAGCAGTTGGTGGATTGCCCCCCCTCTCCAACCAACCACAACCCTCCCCCCTCCCTAACCCTACAAAAATTTTGGCTAAAAAAGTAATCAGGGGCCTCTTATTAAATTTATATCTTAGGCCCCTGTTTCTGCCCGGCCATCTCTCAACATCCTGATGTTGATGGTTGCTAATTCTTTCTCTGGAGATGTGGGAGAGGATGTGGTAAATATGTGATGCCTGGAGGCGTGAAGAAATTGAATGGGATCAACCAAATTTAGATTTCATAGAACAGAACAGAACAGAACAGAACAGAACAGAACAGAACAGAACAGAATAGAATAGAATAGAATAGAATAGAATAGAATAGAATAGAATAGAATAGAATAACAGAGTTGGAAGGGACCTTGGAGGTCTTCTAGTCCAATCCCCTGCTCAGGCAGGAAAACCTATACCATTTCAGACAAATGGTTGTCCAAGAAGAGATTAGACAACCAGTTGTCTGAAATGGTACAGGGCAGGGGTGTCAAACTCAATTTCATTGAGGGCCGCATCAGCATTGCGGTTGCCCTCAGGGGGCCGGGTGGGCGTGGCCTACTGGGTGGGCGTGGCTAGAGTGCATATGGCCTACTGGGTGGGCGTGGCCAGCTCTACATCGTTCGCATCAAGGGTGCCTATGGGGGCCTGGGCAGGAGTGGGACAGATCTGAGGGTCTCTGGCAGAAGGAGGGTCTCTGGGCCAGGGCCAAGGCAGTGGGGGCCGTTCCCTCACTGCTTCCAGGAACCGCTTCACGGGCCACATGAAACCATTTCGCGGGCCGGATCTGGCCCCCGGGCCTTGTGTTTGACATGTCTGGTATAGGGTTTCCTGCTTGAGCAGGGGTTTGGATTAGAAGATCTCCAAGGTCCCTTCCAACTCTGTTTAAATTTAAACCATACAATTAGTTCAGAGCCTCTTAGTATAAAAACTCTTTAACTCTCTCTCTCTCTCTCTCTCTCTCTCTCTCTCTCTCACACACACACACACACACACACACACAGACATGTGAGAAGGGGTGAGGAAGGGAGAGAGCAAGAGCTGGAGAGACAGAAAAGAAAGACACAAGAGAAGCAGATAGAGAAATCTGAAGAGAAATCAGAAAATATATTCAAGCATACACAAAGCAAGTATAAATTTGTGTATATAAAGATAAAAATCAAATGCACATGCAACCAGGTACAACCACCAACTTTAAAATAAAAAGAAATCTTGAATGCATCCCAATTTTGCTCTAAAGTTTTCTAGAGATACTGTAAATCTTGTCAATCCAAATTCAATGGACGTGTTCTAAATATTGTAAATTTTGGAAAATCCCATTGTCATAAAGTGTGATAATGCAATAGAGCTGTTATTAGTTCTTATAAAGGAATTTTTCACAGAACACAGTGAATCTAATTGCTGATACTTTGTCAACTATCTTATTTTCTGCACAATGAATGTAATGGTTTTCTCAGAATGATGAAATAGGAATTGCAGTGTTGAAATGCTAATTCTATCCTCTATGTCAACCATCCCATTTGGCACATTCAACAAAATAAACTCACAGTTGATAGTTCACGAACTGAGTTCAGTTCTTTTGTTTTGGGAAAAGCAAAACTTGACTTTGGTGGATAATGTCTCACCAGCAACAGAAGGCACTTGTGCATTCCATAGCCTCCCCCGCCCCTAGGAATTCACGATCCCTCCTTCCTCACTGTTTGGCAAACTGCAAGCAAAAGGACATGCAGGCAACTATGGAGTCGAATCAGGTTTGACCCTCTAATTATATGGGTGTGAAGTCACAACACTTGTACAAAAGGGGGAAATGTGTGCATTGTAAGGTCACAGTAGTTATTTATTTTATTTTATTTATTTATTTATTACATTTGTTTGCCACCCACCTTGCTGCAAGATGAGTTGATGTTCCATTTTGTCAATTGTTTCCTTATTCCAGGCATGTCAAACTCGCGACGTCATGTGACGTTGCGCAACGTATGGCAACTTTTTTCCCATTGCCAGCAATGGGGTGGGTGCAGTTTCGGCATGAGGCATCCAGCCCACAGGCCGGCAGTTTCACATGCCTGCCTTGTTCCCTTTCCCCTCCTCCACACCTGATGTACCTGATTCTATAACAGATGTTGGGAATATTTTACAATTGAAGACAACTCCATTTCGTCCTCTTTGTGGATATTGATCCTTCTTTTAAGGTCAGACCTCTTCTATCTTGGCTCTGTCGGTATCCAATTTGGTCCTCCTTCCACCAAATCCACTGGATGATTCTTTAGTTGGTGAAATGGGTCAGCCTTTCTATGCCAATTGAGCCTCCTGATCCTATGCACTCCATCAGCTGCCCTCCTTGTGACCTATCTGAAGTGTGATTCCAGAGGTGCTGAATGCTATACGGAGGAAAGGCTCAATCTACAAAATGGGCAGCACATAAATTCAAATAAATAAAAATAAACAAACAAATAAATACATTCATACATACAGTAAATAAATACATAAAATCCATAACTTACATTACTCCCTTCAAAATTACAATGGCACTGAAAAATGTGACTTATGACCATTTTGCAGCATCCCCATGATCATGTACTCAAAATTCAGATGCTTGGCAACTGGCTCATACTTATGACCGTTGCTGTGTCGCAGGCTCATATGACCACCTTTTGTGACCTTCTGACAAGCAAAGTCCAAAGGGTAAACCAGTTTCACTTAACCACCAAGTTACTAACTTATTAATTTCAGTGACTCACTTAACAACTGTGGCAAGAAAGGTTGTAAAATGGGGCAAAACTCACTTAGCAAATGTCTCATCTAACAACAGAAATTTTGGGCTCAGTTGTGGTCATAAGCCAAGGATGACCTGTAAGTGGCTTTTGTTTTCTCTCTTTACCTTTCAACCTTTTACTAGTTCTCTCTGCCATAATATATTGTTCTTTATACTGCCCCTTACTAGGCTAAGCATTTTTTTCTTTGTTTCTCCCCCCAGCCAAGAATTACCTTTAGACTATACTGCTACTTCTCATCTTTTCTATATTTGTCTATCTGCATCTGCCTTGTCAAGAACCTTTCATTCATAAGTCCATGACTTTTTATTCTTTTCCCAAACTCTGAAGTTCATTTCTTCCCTCTTTATCGTTCTCTCCCTCCACCAAGATCCTCAATTTTGAATTTTTTGCAGGCTTCATTCTGTCTGCCAAGGCACTCCTATCTCTTCTCTTGATCTTTACTTTGATTTATTCCATTTACCTTTAACACCACCAGAAATGTATTTCCTCTGCTTTTGAAATTTTCCAGCTACAGACTTGTGTAATTGTAACCTAACGCCCAACTAAGTTGCTTGGGTTAGCAAACCTGTCACTTTATACCAGACTTAGTTATTTTCCATCTCTATTGTAACTTTCAGGTTTATATTTGATTGATTGACATTCTGTATTTTCTCCAGGAGTTCCTAAATTGCTGGAAAAGCAATTCTATGCATTTTGATGTTGCCAAATTTTGATCTGGCAATGTGAGGTCTGCAGTAAAAGAGTCATGAGCCACCTGCAGCTCATGGGTTGTTCACTTCAGCTCAAGATGATATAACTGAAAAAAAAATAAATTATGATATTTTGGTTAAGTGAAAGGGCTTGGAGGATATAGTTGGATATACAGCTTTACCGATTTTGAAAAAGAGAAAACAAAATATAAATATAGGAAATTCAGCAAAATCTCTATGATCATTTGATCATTGCTGGGATTAATTTTTTACTGGGTGTCTTTTCCACAGCCCAAAAACAGATACAAAAGGAAGTTACCTTAATAGATATAGTTTTATACATACATACATACATACATACATACATACATACATACATACATACATATTGCTCAAAAAAATAAAGGCAACACTTAAACAACACAATGTACTGTATTTAATAGTAGGATGTCTTATTTTCTGTTCCTTTTATTTTTTTGAGCAATATATATATATATATATATATATATATATATATATATATATATATATATGTATATGTATATATATATATATATATATATATATATATATATATATATATATATATATATATATATATATATATATGAATGTATGTATGTATGTATATATATGTGTAAATTATTCATATATATACACACACACATACAGTATATATAAAATCTCTGAACCAATCTCTGTCTCTCTCTGTTTCTCTATCTGTCTGTCTGTCTCTCTATCTGTCTTTGAATCTCTCTCTCTCTCCCTCCCCCCCCTCTCTTGTTCTCTCTCTCTTTCCTCCCTTTGGTGAGAGGAAGCTTTGATACTCTATTTCTTTGGAGGAGGAAAAAAGCCTTGATATATTCTTTTCATCATGAGAAAAGGGGTTTTGTTGTTTGTTTTAATCCCTATTGGCATTGTTGGTAATGAGATAGGGAATTTCCTCTGATGGAAAAATGCCTCTTTGATCAAAGGTTTCTGCTTATGACAAAGCCACGCAGATCAAACAAGGTAACATAAATTCATAAAAAAACAAATTTCTTTAGACATTTTGTATGAAGGCAGAGAAGGAAGTTTAGAACTTACCTTTTATTTTAACCCTGTTGCTTCTTCTTTGTATTCTTCATGTCACATTTGCAATTTTTTAAAAAAACAACAACATACTGATCTACTGGCAGGGTTTGCAATCTAACAAAGAGAGTGAAACTATCTTTTTTTTTGTCCTAACAGATTTTTCTGATTCAAACACACATAAAATATGCAGAGATAATATATGCAAAATAGAAGCTGCGATTGCCAGTTGATTTCATTCATGAATATCTCATCATTAAGTAAACAAAAAAATCATGGCTAGCCACTCACTGGTGACCAAACAGTGGGTACAGCTGCTATTATTACAGCTTATTGATATTTTGTAGGGTTTAAAGCTTGAACATGTAAAGATTTTTCTCTAAAAGATGCTTGCTAAATTATCATTAAGGAAAACAAATCACAGGATAGGTCAGAAAAAGAGCATAACATAAAACAGTACAAACTCTGAACCCCCAAACAACTGAAAAATACCTCTTCTCCAGGATATGTTCCAGTTGTTCATGCTTATCATCTGCAATCCTGAGATAAAATATTGTGTTGTAAAGTTTAAAAAAAGCTTCAGTTTATGCTTCTGCCTAAACCACCCTGTTTTTTTTTAAAAAAAAACTTTCTTCCTTGTCTTAAATATAGAAGTGATTCCCATTTCTGTAGTTTTGGTTAACTTTTTTTTTCAATGATGCAAGCAATCTGCCATGCCACCAGTCCCAGGTCCCGAGTTGCCTTTTCACCACCCCAATCCTAAAACTAAAAAAAAAAAAATTAAAATTTGCAGCAAATGAATGTTATAAAGCATTGAAAATGTTCTTGTGTCTGTTTTCACAAAGGTTTAGGAGGAATTGCTTATTTGTTGACATAAGAAAGCTTGGAACTGGTGGGGCAGCACATTTAGATTTGCCGTCAATGGTAAGGCTAATGTGAGCTGGGCCATATTGGGTTCAACAAATTTTGAAATCTCTAGCAAATTGGATAGTTCTTTATGTCATAGAGCTTTTGACCCAATGACAGTTTCCCCCCATGAGTTGTATTGCTGTTATTTAAAGTACTGGCCATTTTCCATCTACCCTCTTCATCATTACAAGTTTGATTAGGCTGATTGAATACCAGATGGAATGCTTCATACATCTGATAGGGCACCAGCTTCTCTTTTCCAAGTTCTTTTTGTTTTACAATGACTGGAAAATTTGGATGCAGCATTGGGATAGTTGGGATGAAGCAGAGATTAGTAGGTAGTAACACTGCAGAGGAAGAGCAGTGCAGAGAGGGGGTGAGAGAGCTCCATCTGCCTGATCTTCCCTTAACCCAGCACTAAAGAAGAGAATAGCTGGGTGTGCTAGCTAGAACTCACTAAGCTTGTCAGGATGCTTCAGATTCTTCCTCTATTGCTTTTCTGTTTTCAAACTGTAAGTTGCCCAGAGTCATTCTGAAATCAAGTGGCTTCCAAATCCAATTACACACACATACACCCATGCTTTGCAGAAAATGATATAGGAAAATTGCAGATTTGAAAGGTTTGGTCGGAGGAAGCTTCAAAGAACAGAATAAGGGAGATCCTAGCATAATGTATGAACCCAGCCAGAGAATACTGTTGAGACACAGGGAGTTTTTGTATAAATTCAGTTCAGGAATTGCCTTCAGCCTTCAAACAATGAGCAAGGAATGTAAGATTCTTTTAAAAATGTGGGGGATTCTTGACTGCTATTATAAAGCAAAAAATAATTCTGGGGAAGCAGGGACAAATCTGGATAACAAAAGTAAATATATTCATTTGTAACTGAGTATAGAAATATGCTACTTCAGTAAAAAAAAGAATACTTTTTAATCATAATTGTGCAGGACAACATGTTGAGAGGATTATGTTATTTTGAAACATTGTATGTAGGGGATAAAACATACACTGAATGGTTGCAGGAACTGGGTATGTCTAGTCCAGGGGTCTTCAAATTGGGTGCCTGGTTGAGGAATTCTCGGAGTTGAAGTCCACAAGTCATAAAAGGGCCAAGTTTGAAGATCCCTGGTCTAGTCTGATGAAGAGAAGGACTAGGAGTGACTTGATAGCAGTCTTCCAAGGATTTGAGGGGCTGTCACAGATAAGAGGGGGTCGGCCTATTCTCCAAAGCACCTGAGGGCAGGACCAGAAGTAACAGGTGAAAGATCATTAAAGAGAGAGCCAACCTAGAACTAAGGAGAAATTTCTTGTCAGAAGAAGTAATCAGTGGAATACCTTACCTTTGGTTGTTGTGAGTCATCCATCACTAGAGATTTTCCTGAAGAGACTGGAAAGCCATTTGTCTGGAATGGTATATGGTCTCTTGCTTGAGCAAGGGGTTGAACTAAAAACCTCCAAGGTCCCTTCAAACTCTATTATACTGAAACATTTATTGCATTTAAACAAAATTATTTCAAACCTAGCTTGGGTTCTGGTCCCACCAAACTTTTAGGAGCACGGCCTTTGATTGTTTCTGCTGCACCCCACCAGGACCAATAAGGTGAACATTCTCCAAATCCCTTCCATTCAATACAGTAATGGCCTGTTGTGGAACTCAAGAGATGATGCTTTTGAGGCATCTGTCCTTTGGAATATCATATCCTCATAGATCCAGGTGATCTTGTCCCTGGTGTCCTTTCACAATGCATTAAAGATCTGATTATTTCTTTAGGCTCTTGAGGTGGAGGGAGATTTAGGCGAGCTTGGTTGGTTAGATGGATCTATGATGATAGTTGTAATTCCTTTTTTAATTCATTGTATTTTTTTGTTTTCTGGTTTTAACTTGTTGACTGCTCAAAGTTGCCCTGGAGAAATGGAAAATCGTTATTTATTGTTTAAGTAAATAAAGTCATTTGAAGCATGTTGTAGTTGCAGTCACCTGTTGAGATGGTGGCTGTGCCCTTTCCCTTTTTCTAGTGCCATTCAGTATCACATTACTCAAGCTTGTGAGCCAGGTCATTTTGTTAATACTTTACTGAAAAATCTTATAAATACCAAACTTATTCTCAAACCAATCAAGCATGTTAGCTCATTAGCAAGCATGATGCTACCTGAAGGTTGCATTTAAGATAACAGGATCTGAGAATAGCTGACAGCCAGACATATATAGCATCTTAGGTCATACTCGCTACCAGGGAGATTTCAGTGACCTCAAGAATTAGAATATTCAGCATTGCAATTTTTTCAATCTGCTCTTTTTAATCATTAGGCTTAATCCTCTGCTCAAAGTAGTCAGAAGCAACTCTAGACTATTTGAGGTTCTCAAGAACTCTGCTGAAGGCAGCTGGCAAACCAGGTGATAATACCCAATAAGAACAATAATACCCAATAAGAACAATCACAGACAAAACAATTTTATATCAATTATTAAAAACTATTCTTCTTTCCAACTGGGGTTTAAATTTCCATACTAAAACCAAGTTTATACAACCTTTCCTTCTCCTAATATATTATACAGCTTAAAGTACCATACATTACTTTCCAAACTTAAAATTTTTTATATAGTCACATCATTCTTATATTTTCTATTACATGTTTCATTATTACCCATAAAGATATTACAAGTTAACTTTCATCTATAATTTTTCCCAAAATTATGATATGATTATCACTGGGGAGGGGTTTTTTTTTTGGGGGGGAAGGGAGTCAGGGAACAGAACAGAAGGCTCCAGTTAGAAAATTGAAATCCAGTCACTAACAAATACCATAAAAATTTGTAGTACAAATATAGCAGTGTGATTTGGCCTAGAGAAAAAAGCTATAGTAGCAATAAATCGGGGAGAAATCACAAACAGTAATGGAATTGAAATGCTGAATGGCCAAACCATCAGGATCCGTCAGGATGAAGCCTACAAATATAACTGGACATTTTACAGTTGGCTAACATCAAGAATATAAAATAAAAAATGTGATTACTAAAGAACAAGCCCCAAACAAGCATTTATGCAAGTTAACAATTGGAATTTACTGAATGTACAGGAAACAAAACACGAATATCAAAATAATATAATAAAAGCAAGAACAGAATGCTGGCAATGAAAAGCACTGCATGGCCAATTTTTACAAAGGGTTGAGGGGAAAGTGGATAAAGATAAAACCTGGCAGTGCCTTACAAATGGAAGATTAAAAAAATATATATTGAAGGTTTGATGTTGGCTGTTCAAGAGCAATGCCAGAACTGAAAAATCATTGAATTATTTGAAGTGTAGATTGTGAAAAGAGGCAGAAGAAACAGTTGATCAAATACTCAGCTCGTGCAAAAAAGTTTGCACAAACAAGCAACATCATGTCACTAAAATGATTCACTGGAACATCTGTAAAAGTTATCATGTGCTAGTAAAAAAAATGGTGAGAACATATAGTTCAAAAAGTAGTCAAAATTAAAATATTGTGGGATTTCTGAATACAACCTGATAAAAATCTTGGCTCACAACATAGCAGATTTAACTGCGGTTGAAAGGAAGAAAGTGTGGATAATTAATGTGGCAATAACAAAAGTTAGTAAAATAGAAGACCAAGAACTAGAGAAGATCACAGAGTATCAATATCTGAAAATTGAAGTAGAAAGGTTTGACAGAAACCAGCTAGCTGGTCCCATTGGTTATCAACACACTGGGTTTCATACAAAAATAATCTTGAATGGCACTTAGAAAATCTGTGCATGGATAAAATTTCCATCACTCAGTTGCAGAAGGCCTGATGGAGCCACACATATATTAGAATTTTGACAGATTTGAACATTGGGTGCTATCTAACAAAATGAAATTCAATGGTAAGGTTCTACATTTAAGCAAGAAAAACCAAATGTACAGATACAGTATAGGTGGTACCTCCTCTATAGTAGTAACTGTGAGTAGGATCTTGGAGTCCTAGAGAATAATCACTTAAATATGAAGTAGCAGTGTGCTGCAGTTGCCAAAAAAGCCAACACAGTGCTAGGCTGCATTAACAGAGGGATAGAATCAAGATCACATGAAGTACTGAATGCAGGACAAGGAGCAACGGATGGAAACTATTGAAAGACAAACTAATTTGTCTGAAATGGTATAGGGTTTCCTGCCTGAGCAGGGGTTGGACTAGAAGACCTCTAAGGTGCCTTCCAATTCTATTCTATTCTATTCTATTCTATTCTATTCTATTCTATTCTATTCTATTCTATTCTATTCTATTCTATTCTATTCTATTCTATTCTATTCTATTCTATTCTATTCTATTCTATTCTATTCTATTCTATTCTATTCCTAGCTGATACATTATGAGATCCTATGTTCTTGAGAAGCTCTTGGTGCATATGAAGACTAACACCAGCTAAAGAACTAGCAGCTGTGATTTCACATTGTAATGTTATGTATGTAGTAATAATAATAATACTATAACTTCTAGATAGGACTTGAAAGAGCTAGATTACTTCATCGATCATCTGGTATCTTTCAAACCACAAAGCTCTGTCAATACATGAAAAGAAAAAAGTAAATCCAACCGGGCAATTTGTCTACGTGAGCTTTATTAAAGTAAGCATGGCCATAGATCTTTGTTATCCCTAATAACTTGAGACCAAGGGATGTTTCGTTTTGCTTTGCTTTGAAATGAAAAACATTGCCCCTTCAAACAAGTTCATTGTTTATCTGAACGTTTCCCAACACACTTGAGCTGGCAGGGTCTGTGGATAGCAGCTAGACAGGCATGGCTGAAATCCGTTCATAGCTCAACACAAATCTGGGTATCTTTTTTCAAGTGCTATAAATAAAAAGAAGAGTTAAGGCCCCCAACAAAAATAAATAGAGTAAGTAAGTGCTCAGATTGAAAGAAATCTGCCAATTACAATTTTCCAGACATAAAATCATGTTCTGTGGTTTCACTATTATTTTGCCTCTAGATTGATTCTCTGTTGAAACTCCTAGTCCTATTAAACCAAAGTATGAAAAAGAGAAAAAAAATCTGCTGAAATAAACTTCAAAATAATTTTAAAATCTCTATAAGGTTGCATTATCTCTTTACAATTTTAATTTGGCATTACAATTTTGGATTTTTAAGATGTGAACTTTAATAGCGTTAGTGCTTTGGAGATGTATTTGGAAGCAAATCCTATAACTAAAGTATTAAAGTATTCTATCTGTTGTCAGACAGAATCTGAATAGAGGCTATTATAATGGTTTGAAACCAAGTATGCCAATTCTCTAACACAAGGATGAGCAACCTGGGCCCATTAGAAGTTGTGAAACTAAGCCAAATCAATGCTAAAGGACAATGAGAGTTTCAGTTAAACTATTACAAACAAATCTTTCAGCCCCTGTAGACTTTCAGCTGCTGTTTGATTTCCATTCAGGAGAACTAATTCCTTCTTCTATGATCTTTCCCATGTAAAATTACGGTTAAGCAGCCAGCTCCAGTTTGAGGCTTTGTAGAGATTCCCAAGATGACAACATTAATTTTGAGGGAAAATCTCCACTTTTGGATAGTGCAATTTCCCCCCACTTCTTTCTATATAATATTAAAATACTGCTATATTCTGCCTTTCTGGTGCATGTGTGCCATTCAACAACAATGAACAAAATATAGATTTCAGACCTTTCGAAATAAAAAGCAAAACACAATCATAGTGAGGAAATGATCTAATGAAAAAGCAGCAGAACTAGCAAGTAACATCTTTATGGAAAATGTACATGGCCTATGGATTGTAAGCTTTTCTGGACTTATTAGCAAAAATCCACTGATGTAGATACTACCTGGTTCTCAAGGCAGGGAGTTCCATTGCTGGAGACTATGGAGAAAATGATTTTTCTTGTTCATACCTCATAAAGTAAGAAAACCAGACCAGCAAAGAACATGGTGGCTGGATCCATCAAAGCTAACACCAACCAGAAGCAATGCAAGATTGGAAGATGTAGAGAGACCTGTACCATAGAATTGCCAAGAGTTGGACATGACTGAATGGTTAACATTGTCATCATCATTATCATCACGGCATAAAATAGGTACATTAAGAATTTATTTTTAATGCTGCTTCTCAAACATTCAAAGAACAAATGGGCAATATTCAGGAGTAATCCAGTATAAAGGTAAAGGTAAAGGTTCCCCCGCACATGCGTGCTAGTCGTTTCCGACTCTAGGGGCCGGTGCTCATCTCCGTTTCAAAGCCGAAGAGCCAGCGCTTGTCTGAGGACGTCTCCGTGGTCATGTGGCCGGCATGGCTAGACACCAAAGGTGCACGGAACGCTGTTACCTTCCCACCGTAGTGGTCCCTATTTTTCTACTTGCATTTTTACGTGCTTTCAAACTGCTAGGTTGGCAGAAGCTGGGACGAGTAACAGGTACTCACTCTGCTACGTAGCACTCGGGATTCGACCCGCCAAACTGCCGACCTTCTGATCGACAAGCTCAGCGTCCTAACCCACTGAGCCACCGCGTCCCTTAATCCAGTATATGTATATGTATATGTATATGTATATGTATATGTATATGCATATGCATATGCATATGCATATGCATATGTATATGTATATGTATATGTATATGTATATGTACATGTACATGTACATGTATATGTATATGTATATATCTAAAAAGCAGAGACATCACCCTGCCAACAAAAGTGTGTATAGTCAAGGCTATGGTCTTCCCAGTTGCAATGTATGGCTGTGAAAATTGGACCATAAGAAAGGCTGAGTGCCAAATAATTGAGGCCTTTGAACTATGGTGCTGGAGAAGACTCCCACAAGTCCCTTGGACTTCAAGGCAATCAAACCGGTCAGTCCTAGAGGAGATCAACCCTGACTGCTCTTTAGAAGGCCAGATCCTGAAGTTGAAACTCAAATACTTTGGCCACCTAATGAGAAGGAAGGACTCACTGGAGAAGAGCCTAATGCTGGGAAAGACTGGGGGCAAGAGAAGAAGGGGACGACAGAGAATAAAGTGGCTGGATGGAGTCACTGAAGCAGAAGGCGTGAGCTTAAATGGACTCCAGAAAGTGGTAGAGTTAAGGAAGGCCTGGAGGAACATTGTCCATGGGGTCGCAATGGGTTGGACACGACTTCGCAACTAACAACAAAATATGTACTGTATATGTATATTCTTAATAATTTTAAAAATATGAATCCCAGGCATATTTACTTAAAGTATAAAATCTTTGAACACCAGGATGGATAAAAAACAGTCATTTATTGCTAAAGCGAAAGCTTAGATTAGGTAGATACGCTTTAAATGGTTACTTTTTATTGCTTATTATGATCTATTAGCAATAAACGTCTGGTTTTTTTATCTATCCCAGTGTTCGAAGATTTTATACTTTAAGTATATGTATATGTATAAGTATATGTATATGTATATGTATATGTGTATGTACATTTGTATGTGTATACAAGAGCCTTGGTGGAGCAGTGGGCTAATGCCTCCTTAAGTAACACCAGCTGCCTGCAATTAGTGCAGGTTCGCATCCCACCAGGCTCAAGGTTGACTCAGCCTTCCATCCTTCCGAGGTAGGTAAAATGAGGACCCAGATTGTTGGGGGCAATTAAGCTGACTTTGTAATAATGCCGCTTGGGGTGTGTGTGAAAGCCCTAATAAGCAGGCATATACATAGAATGAAGGCTACTGCTAAGCTTGTAAGCCGCCCTGAGTCTTCAGAGAAGGGCGGGATATAAATGGAATTAAAATAATATATATATATCATAGTACGGAACAGTATGGAGAAGCAGGATTCCTGAAGATTCTGCTTGGCTTCCAGTGATCATAAGCAAAAGCTATTTTTAGATCAAGGTGGGAAAGTTAGGATTTTAGAGGACAGGACTGCTATATATAGGGATTCCTGTGCTGTGGTTCAATTGGTTTTTGTCTTCTGAAAAGTAAGAAACTATCTTATGAGAGCCAAGTTCCATTTGGAAGTATTCCCACGTAAAATTTGACCTTGGCCATGAGATGGCATTGTCGCACTTATCTTTCCAAGTAGTTAGAAGTTATAATTGATGGTACATTTTCGTATTCAGAGGGGGAAAAAAATTACAGTATCACTCTCAGTCTGTGGCCTTTTAACATTTTCAGCTCACCAGATGTTCCTCCTCTATTTAAATAGTTCTTGATGGTTTCAAAGTAAAATAATGTTAAACCATAAAGAGATTGGGGTCACAGTATGAAGAAATACAGGGAAGTGACGGATGAAAAAATATGCAACTCACACCAACAGCACATAGGATTGTTAATCTGTATGTGTTATGTATACAATTTCATTTTGTAGATGGTTCTGCAAGTCCTCCCACCCCTTCCTGATTGTCCCCTGATAAAATTCCAGAAACACATTGAGTCCTTCACTTTCTGCTTGTAGGAATTCTTGAAAGAGGAAATATTGTCAAAGACAATATTTTGAAGATGGTTGCATCTGCGTAGGAGACTGAAGTCATAAAAACACGGACATAATCTCATAATTGTTGGGAAGGTATATGACAGATCTCATCAGTGACAGAATTCTGACTTGTGTGGTTCAGGAAGAGAAAGTTTATTTATTTATTTATTTATTTATTTATTTATTTATTTATTTTATTTTTAATCCCATTTATATCCCGCCCTTCTCGGAAGACTCAGGGCGGCTTACAATCTAAAGCACAATGTGCTTAGCAGTAGCCTTCATTGTATGTATATGCCTGCATATTAGGGCTTTCGGGGGCCCCCAAGCGGCATTTTTACAAAGTCAGCTTATTGCCCCCAACAATCTGGGTCCTCATTTTACCTACCTCGGAAGGATGGAAGGCTGAGTCAACCTTGAGCCTGGTGGGATGCGAACCTGCACTAATTGCAGGCAGCTGGTGTTACTTAAGGAGGCATTAGCCCACTGCTCCACCAAGGCTCCATCAAGTTGTGTGCTGTTGCCTCCACCCTATGGGATATTCTCCTCCCAGAGGAGAGATGGGACCCTACATCCCTAGCCTTCCAGGAAAGCAAGAAAACATGGCTCTGGAGTCTTGCTTGGGGCCCACAGAGGAGCCTGCAGCCATGGGGACCAGTTAGTGATAGGATGAACTTTTTTTTCCTTATTCCAATATATATATATATTTAACCTAGGATTCCTCCTCTTTGTTCTGATGGAAAAAATGGGAATTTGAGGGAGTCTGAGAGCTGAATGTTTTAGAAAAGCAGGAGAGATCAACTACTGTATATACTTTCATCTTTTTTCAGACCTTAACTCCCACCTGCACACGTGAGAGGTCAAGCAATGTCTGAAGCCTACAAAACACAATTTTTCTAAACTGGGAATGTGGTTCATGCAGATGAGCAATAATCTTCAGGACAGACAGACAGACAGACAGACAGACAGACAGACAGACAGACAGACAGCCAGTCAGTCAAACATACACACACGTTTAACCGAGATTGAGTCAGTCTTTTTCTTCTCTCTTTCCTTCTCCCCTTCCTTTTAAGTAAAATTTCCTATGTATATTCCAAGGTCAGCAAAATGGTGATATTTATTTATTTATTTATTTTATTTTATTGGATTTGTATACCGCCCTATTCCCGTAGGACTCAGGGTGGTTTACAGGGCAGTTAAAACCATGAATACAAAAAATTAAAAACAAATAAAACAATTAAATTAAATTCAAGCCCCAAGAGTAAATCTAAAACCCAGTTAAATTAACAACCCCACAGTCTGGACCAAACAGATCGAAGAGCCAAGTTTTCAGGTCCCAGCGAAATGAGCGAAGGTCGGGGGCAGTCCTAAGTTCTGTGGGTAGTTGGTTCCATAGGGCAGGCGCACCCACAGAGAACGCCCTTCCCCTGGGAATAACCCGCCGGCATTCATTAACCGGCGGTACCCTGAGAAGGCCCTCCCTGTGGGGGCGCACAGGACGATGGGAAGATGATGCCGGCAGCAGGTGTTCCCTTAGATAGTCTGGACCCAAGCCATTTAGGGCTTTATAGGTCATTACCAACACCTTGAATCTCACCCAGAGGGCAACCGGAAGCCAATGCAGCCCACGGAGAAGAGGTGTTACACGGGAGTATCGGGATTTAGGGAGTATTTGACTCTTTTCTGGCATTTGAAATATCCTTCTACCTTGCACATGGTCTAAATGTTTCCTTACCAGAGTATAAACTGTGAATTAAATCACAATATGATGGGGAGGGAAATGCAGTTTGTAGCAATTCCAAATATGGGAAATCTTCAGTGGTGCATAAAATTATTCAGTCAGCTGTGGAAAACTTCAGAACAACTCAAGCCTTAAAATTTTTCCTTACCAATCCAACCTCCCCCTACACCCATCCAAAATACCAAAGAAACAAGCAGCCATAGCTAAGCATTTCACCTTGGACATAGGTTTACAGAAATAACAAGACAAGTCAATTAATGTAATACTCTGTTGCTTCAGGATAAAACATGTAAAGGAAAAAAAAACAACATGATGCTGTTTACTGTATGAAATCAAGCAACCATGAAACCAAGGAAACAAAAGTTGATGGTTTCTCTCACTCCTAAAGAAAGAATAATTTCAGTCTATCTATCCATCTATTTCCCAAAAACATAGCTGCCAACACAGGACTTCATTAAAGTCTTTAAAATACTGTATTGTAGGGCTGTGTAAATCCTTTGAAAAAGGTGCTTTGAAACAGAAAAGACTGCATGCAAAGGATCTTTTTTTAAAAAATTGTTAAAACAGTCATATCTTTTCCTTGGCATGTGCACATATTTCAAATGCTCCTCCTAGAATTGTGTGCACATGCACATGGGCACATGCACATGCACAACCACTATGTTTTGCTTTTCCCAGCAAAATCCAACTACTTTTCCACCCTCATCGCGTCCGCAGATAATCGCCCGGCTGCCTTGTTCAGGGTGACTCGCTCCCTATTAAACCAAGAGGTGAGGGAGGAACCCTTGCAGGGTTGAGCCAAGGAATTTGGTCAATATCTGCTGGATAAAATTGCTCGGATTCGAACTGGCCTGGACTCCAACTGGGCTGAGATGGAAGAACAAGACATGGACAGTCTTGTCGACGTCATCTGGGAAGAATTTGATCCTGTAACTCCTAAGGAAGTGGACAGGATTATGAGAAGGTTGAGCTCCTCCACATGCTTACTGGACCCGTGCCCTTCCTGGCTGGCCTATGCAGCTCGAGAGGGGACACGAGGCTGGTTCCTAGCGGTCATCTCTGCTTCTCTGAGTGAGGGTCACTTCCCCACCGCCTTGAAGGAGGCGGTGGTGAGACCTCTCCTCAAGAAGCCCACCTTGGACCCATCCTCTTTGAATAACTTTCGTCCAGTCTCCAATCTTCGCTTCCTAGCGAAGGTTGTTGAGAGCGTGGTGGCGCACCAACTTCCTCAGATCCTGGATGAAGCGGTTTATCTAGACCCGTACCAATCGGGTTTCAGGCCGGGCTACAGCACGGAGACGGCATTGGTCGCTCTGATGAATGATCTCTGGAGAGCCCGGGACAGGGGCCATTCCTCTGTCCTAGTCTTATTAGACCTCTCGGCGGCTTTCGATACCATCGACCATGGTATCTTGCTGCGACGCCTCAGGGGACTGGGAGTGGGAGGCACGGTTCTGCGTTGGTTCTCCTCCTTTCTCCAGGGTCGCTCGCAGTCGGTGCTGACAGGGGGACAGAGGTCGACCCCGAGGCCTCTCGCTTGCGGAGTCCCTCAGGGGTCGGTCCTCTCGCCTCTCCTGTTCAACATCTACATGAAACCGCTGGGTGAGATCATTCGCAGTTTTGGAGTAGGGTACCATCAGTATGCTGATGACACCCAGCTTTTTATCTCAACTCCAAACAATATCAGTGATGCCCTAGACGTGATGTCCCACTGCCTGAAAGCGGTCCGGGAATGGATGGGGAGAAACAGGCTTCAACTGAACCCGGACAAGACTGAATGGCTGTACGTACCGGCAAGCCAGGATATTCAGAACGTCCCACTGCTTAACATTGGGGACAAGTTACTTCCCCCTCTTGATAGGGCCCACAACCTGGGTGTCCTCCTAGACTCGCAGCTCTCCCTGGAAGACCACATAGGAGCTGTGACCAAGGGGGCCTTCTCCCGGGTTCGACTAGTTCGCCAACTACGGACTTATCTGGACCTGGATTCCTTACGTACAGTCACCCATGCCCTTGTGACCTCTCGCCTAGACTATTGTAACGCTCTCTACATGGGGCTGCCCTTGAGATCCACTCGGAAGCTTCAACTGGTGCAAAGTGCGGCGGCACGGACACTCTTGGGAGCCTCCCGATACTCCCATATCACACCTCTCCTCCGTGCGCTGCACTGGCTTCCGGTTGCCTTCCGTGTGAAGTTCAAGGTGCTAACAATGACATACAAAGCCCTACATGGCATGGGTCCGGACTACCTACGGGAGCACCTTCTGCCAATGTCAGCACCCCACCGTCCTGTGCGCTCCCACAGAGAGGGCCTCCTCAGGGTGCCACCGCTCAAGGAATGTCGGCTGGTGGCCCCCAGGGGGAGGGCATTCTCAGTGGGTGCGCCAGCCCTCTGGAACAGCTTACCAACCGAAATCCGGATGGCCCCCGACCTCCGTACCTTCCGTCGCGACTTAAAAACTTTCCTGTTCCAGCAGTCCGGCCTGGCATGATAGCGTTAATTGGGGTCCCAGTTTGTTTTCATTAGTGTTTCTTATTATTTTTATTGTTCAATCTGTATACATTCCTTCCTCTGTACACCGCCCCGAGTCCCTCGGGAGAAGGGCGGTTTATAAAAACTAATAAATAAATAAATAAATAAAATAAAAAAGTTATTGTAAATCGTGATATTACCTTTTGACATTACTTCAGTAAAGTAGGCATCACTTCCCCCCCCCCTAGACTGTTACACTTTGATCTGTTACTCAGTCTTTTAATGGACGAAACTATGAAGTTTGCTGATTATAGAACGGAGACTTTTGAGACCTTTTTTTTTTGCTGACCAATTCTCATATATCATTCACAAACTGCAAGTATCACAGTCGTTTGATTATGTGGAAAACCTCTCATAGCCTAATAGAGGAGTCTTTGCATATGGAGGTAGAATTCATCCCAATTCAAGGTATGAGCGTATTCTAAATATTGGGTTGGTTTTTGTGTTCACGTACAGAATCCAGGAATCATTACGATGGGTGAGGGCATGCATTGAATATGATATGATCAGGATCTGTTTCTTGTGTTGCATTGTCTGGCATGAATAACACTTGGAAGAGTAAAAATATCAGCCTCCGATCGCCTTTCATGTCCTAGTCATGAATAGATTACTACAATGCTAAGGCTGCTCTTGAAGACCATTCAAAACCTATAAGTCACCCAAAATGCAGCAGTACAGATACAGATAGCAACAAGTACACCCAGGGATGCCTATGTGATGTCACTGCTCCATAAGCTGCACTGATTCCCATTTGGCTTGCCTGTGCAATTCAATGGACCACCTACTTTCTGCTCATCCTTTATGATTGGGCAGAATAGAAGTGCTCCAAGTCTCTTTATTTTTTTTAATGTTATCTAGCAGGATCTAGGAAGCATTCTGTCTTTGTCACAGTGCCTGCATTCTGGAAGAGTATCCTCTCAAAGGTCTGTATTGCTCCCACCCTGGTGCTCAGCAAATCTCCCAGACGATTAGGAGACTGGAGGCTAAAACATATGAAAAATGGCTGCAGGAATTGGGTTCATCTAATTTAATGAAAAAAAGGGCTGGGGTGACATGATCTCTAAGGATCTGCCACAAAGAAGAGGAGGTCAAGCTATTAACTGAAGCACCTAAAAGTAGAACAAAAAGCAATATTTGGAAAGTAATCAAGGAGAGAACCGACTTAGAACTAAGGAGAAAGTTCCTGACAGTTACAACAATTAATCAGTGGAATGACTTGCCTTCAGAAGTTGTGGGTGCTTCCTCCCTGGAGGTTTTTAAGAAGAGATTGGACAGCCATTTGTCAGAAATTGCAGAGGGTCTCCTGCTTGAATAGGAGGTTTGGCTAGGAGACTTCCAAGTTCTCTTCTAATTCTGTTATTTTGTTATTCTCTTATTCTCCAAGTCTTTGGGGTAAGGTGGACCTTGTATTTTCCTCCAGTTTCTATTATCTAAATTCTTTTATTACTCTTTCTTACTTTTAAAGTTGTAAGCCATCCACAATCTTGTGAAATTTAAAGTTACTCTAAAATGTAACGTTAAAGCATTTGTCAATTAGGAGGTATCAGAAGCATGCTGATGGGTATATATCAATTTCTTTTCTAAAATATTCTCTGATTGCAAAGACCAGAACTTTTTATGGATTATTTTATTTTCTCAGGTACTGAAGGTCAACATTCTGAGGACTGCCTTCACATGGCTATTAATGTTTTGTTTTGTACAATACATTGAATCATGAACTAATCAAATGGGTTGAGATCAGATAACATGGTAAGCTGCAAGAAACATAGCCACAACACTAACTAAACACGGGAACTCATGCCAACAAACTTACTGGATCTGTATTGGATCAGGCTATGCTTACAATCCTATTCATGCCTAATCCACTGGAATCACCTTTTTCTGAGTTCAAGGGGCTTATTTTCAATTATGAGAATATAGAATTGCAAATGTATTCTGTGCAGAAGAAGAATATTTCAGAAGCAAACAAGGCAGTCACTTCAGTTAAAACTGCTTTTGATTTAGACTCCATTGAGATTTTGTTACCCTTTGTGGCTTTTAACAGTTCCCAGTTTGAATGCAGCATTACTTCTACAATTGGGAGACATAAGAGGTCCCAATTTGTATAACGTCCAGGCCAACTAAAGGTTTTATCCCACCTAAAATGGATGGAATCAAGTAGACATATGAATGCTGAAATTTGAAATTTGAAGAGAGATACATTACTTTTAATGAACTATACCAAAGTCTTAGCCTGATAGCCTTAGCCTTATATAAGGCTAATGAATCCTTTAAGATATTTTTGTTAGTAGAATTTGCACTGAACTTAAAAATGGTATCTATATGAGCTCTGTTCTGGGGGATCTGAACCACTCTGAAAGCCTGATGAGGGCAGGATATAGGGAATAGATTGCTGAACATCAGGTTAAATCAAATAATTGCCTATTCTGCTATTTAAGAGGGAGAGAAAAGGAAAGTGCTTATATGGGTCCAATAGAGCTGAACAACCTGATTCCCTGTAGCTTTGGAAATAACTCTAAAGTTTCTATAAAAATGATCAGATTGTAATTTTTAATGTCCTCTCAAAGGGAGACCATTTAAAACCTGGAGTATAATTAATAAATGCAGTTAATATAATTTTAACATCCATTGGATTTAGTTTTTGTTGTGGTCCAATTAGCTTTGGACTACTTAAGACAGAACACAACTGTCACTTGCCCCAAAGGTTTGTACTTTTGTATTGGATACTAGCAGTTGTTTTGGAGAAACAGACTCCTGTGCAGGGGAAGCCTGCCAGTGGCTTGAAGGCTTATCTGCAGGAAACTTTGATAAAGGAGGCATTTGCTAAAAGTGGGGAAGGGAAGCAGAGGGGTTTTGCAGGAAGGTTCATATCTCATCTGGCTAGGGCACAAATTTCAATGTGCTCTGAGAAAGGCAGATAGCAGATTCTGAGACCCTTCTTTTGAAACAATATTAGCCAAGGGTATGTAAGTAAACAGGCAGGAGATTAGCACAGCACATCCATGAACACCAAACAACAGCCAGGAGACATGATGAAAACTCCTTAATTTCACAATACAACAGATTCAACTACAGTTACAACTGGGAAAAGTTGAACATCCTTGACCTAAGAACAATACAAAAAATGCCAGAGAAATCCTGGAAGTCTGGCACTTAGATAATTCAGCCATCAACAGGCACATAGAGATAAACAATAGCTACATACCATTCAAAACAGACAATTCAAAAGCCAAAAAACACCTCCTCACCAGCATTCAACACCCAGATGAGCAGAGATTAATGCCAAGATTGACATCAGACTGACATAGCCCAGTCAAGAAACTACCAAGTCAGACAAACAATCAAATATTAAGCAGCAGCCTAATCAACGGTATTGATTAACCACCAAGAACACTCCCACCAACAGTGACAGGGCAAGCCACTAGTATATAAACTGAGAGCAAAACTCACTCCCTTCTAGCACTAATGCTGTTACCTGGTTGGGTAATGAAATGTCTACAAGAAAACAATCAAGTTCAGAGCGTCTATGGAGATTCTCAGTCATCCAGGTCATAGTTATCCCAAAGACGCTTTTTCAGGAGGCAAGCTGCCAAACCTGGATTGAACACATACAGAATAACAGAATTGGAAGGGGCCTTGGAGGTCTTCTAGTCCAACCCCCTGCTCAGGCAGGAAACCCTATACCATTTCAGACAAATGGCAGTCCAGTCTCTTCTTAAAAACTTAAAAACTTCCAGTGTTGGAGCATTCACCGCTTCTGGAAGCAGGTTGTTCCACTGGTTAATTGTTCTAACAGTGAGGAAGTTTCTCCTTAGTTCTAGGTTGTTTCTCTCCTTGATTAGTTTCCATCCGTTGCTTCTTGTCCTGCTCTCAGGTGCTTTGGAGAATAGCTTGACTCCCTCTTCTTTGTGGCAGCCCCTGAGATATTGGAACACTGCTATCATGTCACCCCTTGCCCTTCTCTTCGTTAAACTAGATATACCCATTTCCAGCAACCGGTCCCTATATGTTTTAGCCCCCAGTCCCTTAATCATCTTTTTGCTCTTCTCTGTACTCTTTCTAGAGTCTCAATATCTTTTTTACCTTGTGGTGACCAAAACTGGATGCAGTGTTCCAAGTGTGGCCTTACCGAGGCATTGTAAAATGGTATTAAAACTTCACACGATCTTGATTCTCTCCCTCTGTTAATGCAGCCTAACACTGTGTTGGTTTTTTTGGCAACTGCAGCACACTGCTGGCTCATATTTAAATGATTGTCCACCAGGACTCTGAGATCCCTCTCACAATTACTACTATATTGAGCAAGGTACCACCTATACTATACCTGTGCATTTGGTTTTTCTTGCCTAAGTGTAGAACCTTACTTTTTTCACCATTGAATTTCATTTTGTTAGATAGCGCCCAGTGTTCAAGTATGTTCAGATCCTCCTTGCCAAAATGCAAACAGACTTCCAGAGTAAAGTTTCTGCATGAGAGCCAGTCTGATTTAGTGGTTAGATCAAGCTAACCACTAGATCAAACCAGGCTAGAAAATAGGAGACCATGAGTTCAAGTCCTGCCTCAGCCATGAAAGCCAGCTGGATGACCTTAAGCCTGACACTCTCTCAACCAAACTCACCTCACAGAATTGTTGTTTTAGGGAAAATAGGAGGAGGAAGGTGTGTTGGATATGTTCATGCCTTGAGTTATTTGTAAAAATAATAAAGGCAGGAAACAAACAAATATATTAATCTCCTTTTTGCCATCTAGTGGCCATCTGGGGGTTTTGAAATCCAGCTCTGGTAGCCCTTATGCAATATTAACATATTAGAGGAGAATGGAGAAGAAGAGCATGGAATGAGTTAGTAAAACTGCTGGTTCAAGCAGCAAGCAGAAAAGGATTAATTTGATTCATGGTTTAATAAAGAGATACCTAATTTGGATTTCTGGAAATTATGCATTCAAATATGGGCTTGATAAATCAAAATGTATTCATAAATTTGTATACCGGCGGGGGGAAAAATGCACATTAGAGAAAAATGGAGCGGGGATAATGTTAGACTGGGAAAAACAAGGCATGGAGATGCATATATTGTGAAAATGTGCATTGCAATGGTGTGAATTTCTTTTTTTAAAAAAAAGTGAACAAAAAGCAACTTAGTCCTGGAAGGGTAAGATGTTGGAGAGAAGATGAACTTTTCAGATTCATTCTTTTTATCTCTTGGGTTCTTTGTTGAGATGTTTGCCATTTTCTCAAGCTCTACTTCTGTCATGCCAATATCACAAGCTTATAGTCAGCTACTCTCTCTCTCTCTCTCCCATCACAGTCAACTTCCACTATCATATATAATAATAATAATAATAATAATAATAATAATAATAATAATAATAATAATAATAATAATAATAACAACAACAACAATAACAATAATAAAGTTGGAAGGGACCTTGGAGGTCATCTAGTCCAACCCCCTGCTCAGGCAGGAAACCCTATACCATTTCAGGCAAATGGCTGTCCAGTCTCTTCTTAAAAACCTCCAGTGTTGGAGCATTCACCACCTCTGGAGGCAGGTTGTTCCACTGGTTAGTTGTTCTAACAGTGAGGAAGTTTCTCCTTAGTTCTAGGTTGCTTCTCTCCTTGACTAGTTTCCATCCGTTGCTTCTTCTCCTGCTCTCAGGTGCTTTGAAAAAAGATTAAAGAAGATTACAAAGCCTCACCCCGCCCTCCCTTTTCCCCTTCTCTGTTTTTGCCTGGGTGCTCTTTTCCTTGACTGCAAGTGAACAGATATGGGTAGGGAACAACAGGAAATGAAAGCTGGACTCCCAACGTTGAAGACTTCTCTGCTCTAATAGACTTTGGCAGATGAACGGTGATGAATTCCGCCTTGCTCCAGGTGAAAATTTGCTTTGTTTCTTCTCATTTAGCTTCTTTCCATGGGGAAAAAAATATAGAAAAGAGAGGAAAGAGAAGCTGAGAGAAGGTGGTGTCAGCAGTGGCAGGGATGAAAAACAATGATGACAGCAAAACACAAATAGGGAAAATTCTGTTCTGGACTCCACAGGACCAAAACCATTATCTTGAATACACGTGGGATTTTGCAAAGTATTGTTTGTTGATGAAATAAAAACTAAGTAAGACATCCGTATGATGGTGCCCCTGAAAATGTGGAGTAACATATAACAGCAGGATAGCATTGGAAACCATATGTGAAGATGGACAAAATACGTTCAGAGAAGTAGATATGTATAGCTGTGGGTTTTTAAAAACTGATTGTATTCTAATGATTGACAATAATGTATTTCAATATGGTAATAATATGAAGCGGGATCAAATTGGGTGTGTCTAGTCTAGTGAAAAGAAGGACTAGGGGTGACCTCCTCCTCCTCCCCAGCTTTTCACACTATCTCAGTTCTGCTGAAAGAGCTAGCTTTGTCAGTGTAGAAGTTAGAGCACCGGAGTTTCTAACAAGCCCAGTGAACACCAGCTTCAGGGTGTGTGAGGCAACAGAGAGAAAGAAAAAATAAATGACATAAAAGCAACACTCTCTATGGCTCTTTGAGGCACACAAGCTTGGGCTGCCAAACATTTTGTCAGAATCCATTTATATCACATTTCATAAATGTATAGGTAGAACAATGTGCTTATTCTGGGGATTCTGCCATCTCTCCGAAGCGGGGGGGGGGGGGGAGAGGATAGACTTTAGGCATCTTCAAACAACAGGGAACATTTGAACAAAAAAGGAAGCATAACCATAAAACCAAGGAGAGTTCCCTTTCCCATGGAAGGGCCTGACATCTGACCAAATGGATGAGGGGAGGGGCTGAAATGGGAATGCTTTATATAGGATTGTAATGTAACTTTGTTAGATTCCGTCTTGTATTGCCACAATCGATTCCATCCTAGTAAACATTTTCCTTTTGGACTAAACTTGCATCCAAGAGTTCTTATTTCCTAAGATGTGGACTGAGGTGGGTCCTGACACTTTTTAGCTCCACTGCGGAGTGGCTTAGTCTTTGAGTGCCTGAAGGCTGAGCTGAATAAAGCATTAAATGAAAAGGAAGCTGCTTGAATGGAGATCTGAAAAGCACCAGGGCTCACATGCTCATCTTAAATGCCTTTGAAGATATTTCCCTCCAAACCCTTTCTGAGAAGAAGCATTGGAAGAATGGTAAAAATGTCTGATTCTAACTGTCCACACACTTCTTAGCCTCCCAGAAATTTTTCCACCAAAAAGAGGGGCTGAATTAATTAAGTTCATGTCTTGCATACTCTCCACGCCACCAGTGAAGTTGATGAAGACTCACATAATTTAATAAGAAGCTGAAGGGCACCAAGAAGTGATAGGTGTTCAAATCCATCTATGCTATTATCCCTCTGCTGGAAGACTTCAGGAGTTCAGTTTGTGTAAATTTTCATTAGGACTGATGACTAGAGACGTCTTTGCCCAGATTTGTCTTTTGTGCCAGTTGCACTCCTTCCTTGCTCATGGTTACCCTTGCTTTATTTATTTATTTATTTATTTATTTATTTATTTTAATTCCATTTATATCCCGCCCTTCTCCGAAGACTCAGGGCGGCTTACAAGCTTAGCAGTAGCCTTCATTCTATGTATATGCCTGCTTATTAGGGCTTTCACACACACACCCAAGCGGCATTATTACAAAGTCAGCTTTATCACTTTATCACTTCCCATTTGGATTATTGCAAACTACTGTGTATGGGGTTGCTTCAAAAATGACTTGGAACTTACAACTGATCCAGAATGCAGCAGTGTGCACAGTGATGGGTACCGTTGAATTCACTCATGTTACACTCCTGTTGCATAAGCTGCACTGGCTCCCAGTTTCCTTCTAGTTGCAATTGAAGATGTTGGTTGTAACCTTGAAAACCAATACACATAGCATGGGACAGGTTATATTCAGGGTTGCCATTGCCTAAAGATATCAGCCCATCCTACCAGATAAGGTGGGCATGCTGCTAGTTCCTTCCCTTAAATGTTGTTGTTTTATGAGACCTAGGAAATATGCCTTTTCTGTGTCAGCCCCTGCCCTATGAATAGAATAGAAAAGAACAGAACAGAACAGAACAGAGCTGAAAGGTACCTTGGAGGTCTTCTAGTCCAGCCCCCTGCTCAAGCAGAGAGCCTATACCATTTCAGACAAGTGACTGTCTAGTCTCTTCTTAAAAACCTCCAGTGATGGAGAGCCCACAATTTCTGAAGGCAAGTTGTTGTACTGGTTAATTGTCCTCATTGTTAGGAAGTTTTTCCTTAATTCCAGGTTGCTTCTCTCTTTGGTCAGTTTCGAAGCATTGTTTCTTGTCCTGCCTCTGGTGCTTTGTAGAATATTTTGACCCCCCCTCTTCTTTGTGGCAGCCCCCCAAATACTGGAATACTGCTATAATGTCTCCCTATTTCTTCTTTTCTTTAGACTAGCAATACCCAAGTCCTGCAGTTCTTCATATGTTTTACTCTCCAGGCCTTGGATCATTCTAATTGCTCTTCTCTGAACTTTTTTTTCCAAAGTCTCAACGTCTTTTTTGTAGAATGGTGACCAAAACTGGTTGCAGTATTTGAGGTGTGGTCTTGCTAGGGTTTTATAAAGCGGTACTAATACTTCGTGTGATCTTGATTCTATGCCTCTGTTTATACAACCCAGGATTGTATTAGCTTTTTTGGCTGCTGATGCACACTGCTGGCTCATATTCAAGTGATCATCCAGTAGGACTCCAAGGTCCCTCTCACAGTTACTGTTTTTGAGCCAGGTCTCGCCCAATCTATACTTATACCTTTGATTTTTCCTGTCTAAATATAAAACTTTGCTTTTCTCCATATTAAAATTCATTTTGTTGGATAAGGCCCATTGTTCAAGTTTGTTAAGATCTTTTTGGATCCTGAGCTTGTCTTCTGGAGTTTAGTATCACCTGCAAATTTTATGAGTTCCCCTTCTATTCCCTCATCTAAGTCATTTATGAAGTTATTAAAAAGTACTCTGCCTAAGATGGAGCCTTACTGCTACTACTACCCTACTGCTTATTTCTCTCTATGTGGATGTGGTACCATTGAGGACTACTTGCTGAGTATGGTTTGTCAGCAAGCTACAGATCCATCTGGTGGTGATGTTGTCTATTCCACCTTTTTCTAGCTTACCAAGGAGTAGTTTGTGGTCTACTTTGTCAAATGCCTTACTGAAGTCTAAGTATACTATGTCCACATCGATTCACTGGTCTATTAATTTAGTCACTTTATCAAAGAATGAAATAAGATTGGTGTGGTATGACCTGTTTTTAACAAATCCATGGTGGTTGCTAGTTATAACTTTGTTTGTTTCTACTTGTTCGCAGATCTGTTTTTTTATTACCTTTTTCAGGTATTGATGTTAGACTGATTGGTCTGTAGTTTCCTGCGTCTGTTTTTTTTTTTTTTTTTGCTTTCTTGAAAATGGGAACCACATCAGCCCTTTTCTAATCCTCAGGTACTTCCCCTGTGCTCCAGGATTTTTGAAAGATATGGTGCAATGGTTCTAAGATAACATCTGCCGGCTCCTTCAGAACTCTGGGATTAATCTGTTGAATCCCGTTAATTTATATTTGTCAAGGTCGGATAGATGTTCTCTTACCATTTTCTTGCTTATTTTAATTTTTGTTTCTAGTTTGTCTTTTGCAGTAGATTTTTGGGTATGTTGGGCTATAATTTCTTTTTGTGTGAAGACTGATACAAAGAATGAATTAAGCAGCTCTGCTTTCTCCCTACTGCCTGTTACTTCCTTGCCATCTTCTCTCTTTAGTGGACATACAGTTTCCTTGACTTTTTTCTTGTTATTAATATGTTGAAAGAAACTTTTTTTTTATTGTCCTTGATTTCTGTTGCAGGTCTTTGTTCATTCTGAGCCTCTGCTTTCCTGACTTCATCTTTGCATGTTCTGGCTGTCTGCTGATAATCAGTCCCTCTTTCCATTTTTTCTACTTGTCCTTTTTGTTTTTCAGTTTGTTAGAGAGAGCTTTGTGCAGCCTGCTGGTTTATTCTTGAATTTCTTGTTTTTCTTTTTCAGTGGTATGACGATGGCTGGTCTTTTATGATCATATTTTTCAGAGTTTCCCATGCTTCTTGGGTTGTTTTCCCCTTTAGGATTTTCATCCATGGAATCTTTGCTAGGTTATCTCTGAGTTTGCTAAACTCAGCCCTTTATAAGTTTAAAACACTGGTTGGATTATTTTCTATTGCTTGTGTTTGCATTATATTGAATTCCAGTATGACGCGGTCACTTTCACCCAAGGTTCCGGCAACTTCAACTCCCTCTATCACTTCTTTATTAGTAAGAATTAAGTCCAGAATAGCTTTACTTCTAGTTCTCTCCTCCACCATTTGGACGATAATGTAGTTGGCTAGGTTGGTTAAGAATCTGTTTGATTTCCTGCTCATTGCAGAATTTGTCTCCCTGTTGATATCTGGATAGTTGAAGTCTCCCATTATTACCGTGGAATGCTTCCTACATATGTTTGTTAACTGGTTGGCAAAGATTTCATCTTTTTCTTCTGATTGCTTGGGTGACCTGTAATATACACCTATGACAATGTCACTTTTTTTCCTTTTAAATTGACCCATATACATTCTGGAGGGGTTTTATCTTTGATCACGTGCATTTCTGTAGATATGTAGTGTTCTCTTACATATAGTGCAACTATGGAGCACCCTTTCTCTGAACTTCAGCAGGCTTCCCTCTGTCCTTTTCACCTTCTGAAAAGCTCTAAAGACCTGGCTCCCCAACCACCACCAAAGAAGTGTTGGGATAGGGTAAGATTGACCAAGGCAGTGAACCCATGACAACCAGGACAAAAAATAGTTTTGATTTAATTTACTTTTGACAAGTATAATTAAATACAGGTTACCGAAATGATATAGAGTAATATTTCATTGCACCAGATGGCAGTAGCTTGCTGACCTCTTGAAAAAGCTAGCTAGGCTTAGATCTTGGATAGGGTACCATCAACCTGTTAACTAAATTGGAAAATTTAAAGCAAATCTGGGAAGAAGGCAATGACAAGACACTTCAGTATTGCCACCAAGAGGTCAAGATACCTAAAGAGGGACAAGATCTTTAACAAAAACTATAGGCCAATAGCTTTGTTGAATAATAACTACAAGTTGTTCATAACACTTCTAGCTGATCATTTTGCAAGGATTTGTTTATGAGGATCAATGTGTTTTTTTTTTAACCTAAAAGACAATTAAAGGATGCTGTTAAAAATGTGCTGGACATTTTGAAATATTTGAAGCACCATAATGAAAAAATGTAGAAAAGACCTATAACAATTTGTCTTGGGCTTTCTTGTTCAAGGTTATGGAAGATAAGAATTTTGGAGAGAACTTTATAAAATGGGTAAGATTGATTTACACTTCACAGAAAACACAAATGATTGTTAATGGAGATCTAACAAAACCTTGAGAGATACAGAAAAGAACAAGATCCAATGTCTATTGTCTCCTCTGTTACTTAATTTGATTCTTGAAATATTGAATAGAGATATGAGAGTAGATGAGAGAACTGTGGGAGTAAAGATTAACAAGGAAACTTGTACATTAATGGCTTTTGCTGATGACACGGTGCTGGTTCTGGAAGATCCTTTCAAAGGAATTGAAACATTAATGGGCAAATTAAAAGAATTTGGTGTGTTAGTAGGTTTCAAGATTAATAAGCAGAAGACAAAGATGCTGACAAAATATATGAAAATAGAAGATGAAACAGACTTGAATAAAATATTAAAATATTTTAAGATATTTAAGGTAAAATATCTAGTGTCACTGTGAAAAATATAACTGCATGTTATTTCAAAATAACAATATTAAGACATGGAATGAAGTTAAAAAAAGACTTGCTAAGAAAAACTACAACTGTCATCGCTGGAGAGAATTTCCAAGATAAAAATGAATGTCTTGCCTAGAATGATATTTTTGTTTCAGACAATACTGGTTTTGACAACTGATGCACTTTATAAACACTCAAAAAAGGATATGCCGTATCTAAATTTGTGTGGCGGGGGAAAAAACCCACAAGTTAAATATAAGGTGTTACAAGATGAAAAAGAGAGGGGGTTAGGGTTTACCTGCTTTAAAATTGAGTTATGCAGCTTGTTGTTTAATCTGGATGGACAGTGGGTGATACTGAGAAATAGAAAGCTCTTGGAGTTTTGAGGACACAACCTGAGGTTTGGGTGGCATGACTTTTTCTGGTATAAGAAAGTTGCGGTTAATGTGGATTTTAAAAATCATTATGTTAGACCAGGTTGTGCCTGAAAACACCTTTGTGACTCTCTGCACAAGACACATTTTATTTATTTATTTATTTATTTATTTATTTATTTATTTATTTAGTTATATTTATATACCGCCCTATTCCCTGAGGACTCAGGGCGGTTTACAGGGAATTAAAAATCCAGAATACAAAAATTAAGAACCAAATTAAAAAATATTAAATTAACCCTGTAGTCAGTTAAAGAGAACCCCAAATTAAAAATTCCTCCTCAGTCTGGGCCCGAGAGCTCGAAGAGCCAGGTCTTCAGGCCCCGGCGGAATGATCGAAGGTCGGGGGCAGTTCTCAGCTCCACCGGCAGCTGGTTCCAGAGGGCAGGCGCTCCCACCGAGAAGGCCCTATCCCTGGGTGTCACCCGCCGGCAGTCTCTTACCGGCGGGACCCTGAGCAGACCCTCCCTGTGGGAGCGCACTGGGCGAAGGGCATTTGATGCCGGCAGCAGGTGTTCCCTCAGATATCCCGGACCCAGGCCATTTTATAGATGAGAAAAAAACAGAAAAACACAAATGGCTAACTTATCTTGAGATACTAGAATTTTGTTAAGGGTAATGCCAAATAAAATCAAAAGAAGAACTAGTGGCAGAAGCATAGAATTGTCAATGGTTCTCTTATTTACAATTACTAGAAAGATTTAAGCTAGCCAAAAGAATTAATCGTTTTGGCCATAGTAAGACTAAGTTTGGAACAGAACTGTATGCAAATAATGAACATATAATTGCTAAAATGTATCAACTTTTATTGAAATTAGAAATGGAAAAAGGACAAAATGGAAAAGAATGCGTGATAAAATGGGCTAAAAATTTGGTTATAATGTACAAATGGAACAATGGGAACGAATGTGATTGAAAGGGATTGAACTTTACATTATGATATAATTTTAAATCACTTTTTAAATAAAATGATCTACTATTGGTATATGATACCAGAACAATTATTTAAAATGCAAAAAGGCATTTCAAATTTATGTTAGAAATGTTGAAGAATGAAGGGACACTTTATCACGTTTGATGGATATGGAAGAAAATTCAAATACACAAATTGCTTCAGAGAATTTTTAAGATTAATATAAAATTGAGGCCTGAGTTTTTTCTTTTGGGATTGATAAGCAAACAGTTGGGGGAAAAAATCTTGGAACTTTGTTTTTGTACACGAAAACTATAGCAAGATTATTGTATGTGCACAAATGGAAAGATTTAGTACTACCCACAATGGAAGATAAAAATGGTTGATAAAAATGATGAAACTTGGTGATGGCTCAACTGGGTTTTTTGATTAGAGAAAAGATAATAGGTTTATTGATGATTGAAAACTCCTTATGGATTTATTTATTTTTTGCATAAAACAACAGGACACTTCACTACTGTCACCAAGGAAACAAGATGGTCATAGCCATGTAATCACAAACAGCTGACCTTCAGTTGAGGAAGCTGTTGTGTTTTTTGTTTGTTTGTTTTTTCTCCAGAAAGCCACCCCAAGTTGTTTTATATTAGACAACCTGAAGTTTGAATTTTATACTTCTGGGTTAAACAGCAACAACAAAATCATACACGCATGTGCTGGGAGAAAAAGAGATTTAGAACACCTATTTCAATGCCCATCTGGTGTGGCTTTTAAAGGAAATTTAAATCAGTGCTAAAGTGCAGTGATGCATGAATGGATGACATGACCTTGAAAAGATCTGATTCGTCCCAATTTGCAGTGAATGCACATCCTTCTGAGCCAAGGTGTTCTCATTCCAAATATTCCACAAATACGGAGAGGATGGGCTAGAAGTTGGTTTAAGTGCTTCTTCCAAAAAGATTAATTGACCCAATTGTCTCTTCTGAAGCCTAATAGAGCTGAGAATAGATTTGGAGAGTTCCTTTGGAACTTGAGGAATTGCCTCTCTGAACCCCCTGCTCAAAGCCCCTCTGTGGCTCACAACAGACATCTCCCACACGTGATATAATATGCATGTTCTGATGACATAGGAAAACCCTTGAAGCATGCATGTCAAGCCTTCAAGAAGACATTTTTGGTTTTGGAAGAGTCCAGTCTCTTGAAATTATCTCTTCAGTGGTCTTTTGTAGCTGTTCTGACTTTAGTTTGCTGGTCCTTCTCTCAAAGATAAAATAAATCCTTCAGCCTGGCATTTATTTCATTTTGCTTTGAATTAGAGTTGATATTTCTAAGCCAAATGAAGTTGGAGCACAATAGAAGGCTTACCTGCTTTTCCTTGAGTCTTTTACACATTTTATGTGGATAATTATGCTCTGCAAAGATTATTGCTATATGCAAATTGGATACACAATGTTTTCAACCATGTATAAATTGCAGACATACAAGTCAGAGAGTCAGGATTTGTGACAAATCCAGATGTTGTGTCTGTCATTAGATTTGTAGCAGTCTGTAATTAAAGAATCAAGTCATTTTTGCTTTGTGATCACGGTCTTCCTTAGAAACAAATCTTCTAAGCCAATGTTTGCCTCTTATATTTAAGACTTCATTGGGCTATTTTTTCTATAATTATTCCAACATTCTCTTGGATAGGAAGACTGTCTGTGGGTGTTTGTGTGTCTGGGTGTGAAAGAGAGCATAAAGATGGAACAAAAGTGGAGAATGATTAAATTGTAATGTTTGTAAACTCTTCTTATTATAACTCCCAACAGCCCTGTCTAGCATGAATGATAAATGCTGAAATTATAATCAGCATAATCAGCCAGCTGGATAGAGCTAGACAAAACTAAACAGAACCTTTAGCCTTAGAATTTTGAAGCCAACTTAAATCCAAATTTTATTCACAGCTACTGTATTAATGGGCATCCTTAACTCCTTATCTAAGCGTGCAGTATCTTTGTTCAGAATAATCCTTATCAAAATGAAATTCAAGTAGGTTTGCAGGTTTGCCTAATAATACATTAGATATCAATTTAACAATGACTGCACATGATTGCTGATCTTTCTAGAGAGCAAACACAAGGTGGTTGTAAAAGGGAGGTCATTTCCTACCTATCCTCATTCAGTCCAATTTCCATTAGAAAAGAATTAGATTTGCTTGATATGTTGCAAAAACTAAAGCACCCGAAGTCAGATTCTTACTGGATAGCATCAGAGGTTTGCTGGTTTGAAATAGTTCATTTTTCTCTTTTTCATACAATTGTTGGGTCAGTGGCAAGACATTGGTTTTCCATTTAATACATTATTGAATAAAAGTTAATATGATAGTTGCCCTTTCAATGTTCATGCTCTCTTTCTAAATTATATCAAATGAAGCTCGGTGTAATGCCTTGTTTTATAACTGAATCCTAGCTGAGTTATAAATTTATGTGCATAGCAGCTCCATGTATGTAGATTGTGGGTAGTATGTGGTATGTGGGTAGTATGTACAGAGTGTTCATAGTATTTAATTGGGTATTCTTCATATGTCACAAAAGAAAATCTACTAAAACAATGACGGACATTTTCCTGGATTCAGAGCATGTTCACCAGTAATAACCTTTTTTCACTTTGCATGCAGGATTGATATTTCAATCTGTCCCCAGTCTTATCTGCTTGACCTTCTGCACATTTAGCATTTACAGAAAGAAATAGTGGAATATTCCCAAAGTCATTTATGTCCTATGAAAGTTAAAGGGGATGGACTGGATTTTCACTTCATATATTCATTTAATTATGGCAATATTGCAGTGCATGCAAAGGAGCACTGTTGTTAAATCTAGAGGAACCCAGCCTAAATTGATGAATGTCTTAGAACAGAATAACTTTGATTTAATTTCACAGAAAGTACAGGTATATTTTAGCATTTTAACAGCTTCTCTTCCTTGCTCCTAGTTTGATCTTTATCTTCAGGAGAAAATCTCATGAATCCCATTTTAAGTGAATTTAAATAGCATGACTTCGAGATGATCCTCAATGTTTATCTCTTCTTCTTTCTTTCTTGTCTGAAAGGTTATATATAGGCTTGCCTGGGTTGGAAGGTTTCTACTCCTGACTTTTGGGAACTGTGCCCAATCAAATTTGATTAAGTTGGGAAATTAATTCAGCCATGTTACTGTTGTTGGTGGAGAAACAGCCTGATTTATCTGAACCCACTTAACATATATTTTTTGTCCGATTTTATATGCTCTAAAATCAATTATTGTAAATTTAGGCCATCATTCAAAAGAAATATGGCAGAGGTAAAGGGTTGTAGAAAATATAGCAAACAGTCCATCTGCATTTAAAAGACAAAGGCCACTCTTTTGAAGACAACAAAGTCCACATTTTGGACAGAGAGGACTGCTGGTTTGAAAGAGGGGTGAGAGAGGCCATTTATGTCAAAGCTGAACAGCCCTTCACTCAACAGGGGGGAAGGGATACGACATCATCTATCTCCAGCCTACAACACAGTCCTTTCAGCAGTTCTAAGAACTCCACACACATTTGCACTACTCAGGACACAGGACACTACCCTGAGAACACAGATAAACCTCTAGGTGGCCTCAAGGACTCTCTCAAAGAATGCAAATGACCAGCTGTCTGCAAGGAATATAAAGCCTTTCATTCCCCACCATCCAGTCAAGAGCTGAAGAAGCTTCTTGGATGAGAAGCAAAATGTCTTCAAAGAAAAACAAAAAAGTCCAGTTGCCTCCTGAAAAAGCACCTTTGGATTTCTCAATTAAGGCATGACTGTAGGAAATACGAATGCTTCCTCTCATGTAGCCATGTTGTCGTTTTGCAGACTATGCAAGCTCCTCCCCTTCTATTTTGCCCTATGAAAAAATGTTCAAATGTTATATGCATCTTAAAGACTCAGAAGCTGTTTTCATCCAAATGGGACATTTACTTCCAACCTTTTCCTTGGAAAGTCACTTCCCAGCTTCCCAATTTCCATCCAAACATAGTATGGAGATTTGGAATGAGAATTGTTAAAGGGAGAAAACAAGAGTGAAGGCTAGGTACTTTCTCTTGAGACCAGGACCCAAACCTCTCTTCTGAACTATGATTTTAAAAAGCCCTTTGAACTTGATGGGACCCATCTCCAGTTTTCTAAATTATCCTTTTTGTAATAATTCCTTCTCAACTTAAATTTCTCTGGAGCTAGTTGTACCAGTGGATATGGCAGCGCCAGTTTCCATAAGATTATTCTTTCTACATTATTCATAAGATATAGATAGTCCTCGACTTATGACCACAATTGAGCCCAATGTTTCTGTTGCTAAGCAGGACAGTTGTTAAGTCAATTTCGCCCCATTTATGACCTTTCTAGCCATAGTTGTTAAGTGAATCACTGCAGTTGTTAAGTTAGTAACGTGGTTGTTAAGTGGATCAGGCTTCCCCATTGACTTTGCTTGTCAGAAGGTCAAAAGAAGGTGATCACATGATCCCAGGACCCTGCAACCATCATAAATATGAGTCAGGGGCCAAGCACCTGAATTTGGTCATGTGACCATGGGGAAGCTGCAACAGTTGTGTGTGAAAAACGGTCCTAAGTCACTTTTTTCAGTACCATTAGAACTTCACATGGTCACTAAATGAACTTTTGTAGGTCAAAGACTATCTATATTGAGATTCATCTTAACCATACTAAAGTATGGTTAAGTATGGTTAACATACTCCATATACTTGGAGTAAGTGTAATGCTATTCAGATTAATAGAAGCAATACCATGGATCTGTTTACGGAAAGTAAGGGAGCAATTCCAGCCGTATTTTAAAATCCATTATTACTGTGCATGTAACTTTGCTTTTAACTTTTCAAAAGTGCTGATAATTAAACCCTTTGCTTTTCAATCCTGTAATATTGAAGTGGGGCTTTTCTATTAATGTTTCTATCGTTATGACTGAAAAAGTCAAAGTTCCTTTCGCTACAGGGGTAGCTATATAAATTTGTTTAATAAAACAAAGAGAAATAAAATAAAACAGTAAGGAGGAAGCCATGTCAGTGCAAAATCTGCGTCTTTCCTAAAACACTATAAAATGATTCTCATGAGCAAGCCACAGAAAGCCATAAAACTTAGCAAACGATTTTTCTTTCTTTTTTTTTTTTTACTAGGCTTGTCTATATCAACTATACAAAGTCTGTAGACAATTGTCTGTACAGGGCCTTTTTCTTCTTAAATAAATGAACCTGCAGTTTACGAAAAGTTGTCCAATGAGTTTCAGAGTGCAGGTTGGGGTGTGTTTAATTACTAAGAGTCTCTTTTCTCTTCTCTCTGGGACGGTTCTTGTCCCCGAAAAGTGTTCTCAGAAGAGGTTAGAACCAGCATTATGTATCAATTAAGTATAAAGTATGGTTAATGTAAGCAAAGTCAGCATGCAAATGTTGCACGAAGACAGAGAGAGGGGAGGAAAAAAGGAAAAAAGACTGCAGAACACAGGAAAACAAAAAACAAAAAATGGAATTCCCTTCAACATCCAGCTGACACAATCATCCTTGCAATGAAAAGGAAGCAGCATTCCAATTATTTGGTCAGTGTTCGCCCTTATTCATGTTGTCTTTTCACCATCTTGCTCCAAAGCTCTGATCTCTTTGCAATTAAATAAAGCAAAAATTAAGCAGTTGCAGCAAAGTTCTGGTTCTGCTCAGCTTCTCAGTGAGTTAGGGTTTATTTCAAAATATTTTATATATTTATATATTTGTAAATGATACAAATAGAAATGGTCAATCCACACAGACGAGACCATGGTTCATCTTTCAGAATCACAAAACTTGCTTCTGTTGAACTGCTTGCCAATGTCTTCTCTCTCTCTCTCTCTCTTTCTTTCTCCCCCTTCTTCTTTTTCTTCTTCTTTTTTTTTGCTGTCCGCTCTGGACCATTATTTGTCTAGGGTGTTTTGGCTCTACACAAGCAAAGCCGTTGCAGTTTCCTCCAGTACAGAGTTAAAAGTGCAAATCAAAAACAAAAGAAAAAAAAACATTTGGCTTGTAAAAGCTGGAGATGGTTTAAGGTTCAAATATTTCTGCCTTCTATCTGTCAGGGAGTTCCTTTGTAGGCTGCTGCCAGAAGAATTTTCGTTAGGTCCTTGGGTGAATCTGCAATAACAAACCAAAAGAGAAAGGATTATGCTAAGCCCCTTGAAAATCACCTTGATTCTTCATTTTGGTGGATGGAGGCAGACCTTCCCCAAAGCTGCATAGGCAAGGTAAAAGTAGCCAAGACAGTGTGCTCAAAATCAGACCAGAGACAAGTGGAAAATTAGGGGGACAAAAAAAATAAAAAAAATAAAAATACAAGGATTTCTCTCACTATCCCAAGAGAGAAATCCTTGTATTCCTCCCCTGCCCCTAGTCTGATTCACATGGAGAAAAGCTGAGAGGGACTGGTGACCTCTTTGCAGGACCATTCAGCCTTAAGGTGCTGTTCCTTTATGGCAGGGATTTTCAACTTTTTCACCCATTGTTCCAGTTTTAGGATATGGCAACATCCGAGTACCACCTAGCAAAGTGTCAAAAATGATGAAGTACAGGTAGTCCTCAACTTACAACAGTTTGCTTAGTGAGTGTTCGAAGTTACAATGGCACTGAAAAAAGTGCCCCCCAAGCCACAGCCGGGCGGCGCTCTTCCTCTTGTCCGAGGTTTTCATTGTTGTGAGTATTTCTGTTGAGAATTGGCAGCGGGGGTGGGGTGGGTATTTGGTTTTATTCCCCCCCCATCTGCTGGGTGGTTGGTCACTTCACATGACCCTGGGACACTGTGACCATCATAAATATGAATCAGTTGCCAAGCATCTGAATGTAAATCACAAGACCCTGGAGATGCTGCAACATTCCAGCTCATCGGCATTTCTTCTGGGCTCAGCAGAAGCGCCGGGATCAGCACTGAGCTCCAGCTGGAGCCTGGCACTGATCCTGGCGCTTCTGCTGAGCCCTGACAGCTCCAGCCATCTCTCGCTCAGGCTTGTGCATTGCTGCCACCAGTTTAGCTCATTCCCCTCCCCCTGCTACTTTTCTAGGATGGTCACGTACCACCTGCTAGGTGCTAATGTACCACAGGTGGTACCCGTACCACTGGTTGAAAAGCCCTGCTCTACGGCCATTTCTTTGTTGCCTGCTGGAGATAACACCTGCCAGTCAAAATTTTCTTTGTGGCTGCTGTTGGAATACCAACCTGTAGAAGACATTCTTCCTCTGCCGTCTCCTGCCCTGCCTTTGTTTCTGCACACAGGGACCACCCTTTGAACAGTTGATCTTATATCGAACATAAACTATCCATTCAGGTCCCTGAAATTCTGTTTGCATGAATGAGGCAACAACACTCAGCAGCCTTCAACCTTTGCGGCAGATTGGACTAAGATTTGGCCAAGCTAGAAGAGTTCGATTTCAGGGAATACATCATTTTTTTTGAGGGTGCCTTTAAAAATAATTCTAGTGAGCCTTTCAGTTTGCAATTTTCTAAAACCACCTCAGGGAAATAATACTCTGAAAATAGCCAGAATGGTTCTTTGTAAGGGGAAAAAAAAGAGTTGCACATCATTATATGTGTCAGTACCCACTCTTGCACCTTGTCATGCTGAAATCAACAAAGGTAGTCAGTCATTTAAGAGAGAGAGAGAGAGAGAGAAAGAAAGCTAACATTTGTACAAAAGGTCAGGAACATTTTTAGAGTAGCAGGAATTCATGAGCTTTGTCAGTGAAGCCTGTTAGCACTTTCACAGAGATTTTAATTGAGTTGAGAAAAATGGCAGCAAATCGTAGACAGGTTAGGCAGCTTCCTCCCTCCCTCTCATATCAGAAGCTGGCAAGTTTCTCAGGGGCTGCCACAGAGAAGAGGGAGTCAAGCTATTCTCCAAAGCACCTGAAGGCAGGACAAGAAGCAATGGATGGAAACTAATCAAGGAGACAAGCAACCTAGAACTAAGGAGAAACTTCCTGACAGTTAGAACAATTAACCAATGGAACAACCTGCTTCCAGAAGCAGTGAATGCTCCAACACTGGAAGTTTTTAAGAAAAGACTGGACAGCCATTTGTCTGAAATGGTATAGGGCCGTGGTGGCAAACCTATTTTTTTTAATTCCATTTATATCCCGCCCTTCTCCGAAGACTCAGGGCGGCTTACAAACTTAGCAGTAGCCTTCATTCTATGTATATGCCTGCTTATTAGGGCTTTCACACACACACCCCAAGCGGCATTATTACAAAGTCAGCTTAATTGCCCCCAACAATCTGGGTCCTCATTTTACCTACCTCGTAAGGATGGAAGGCTGAGTCAACCTTGAACCTGGTGGGATGCGAACCTGCACTAATTGCAGGCAGCTGGTGTTACTTAAGGAGGCATTAGCCCACTGCTCCACCAAGGCTGGAGCATGTGTGCCACAGGTGGCACGCAGAGCCCTCTCTGTGGGCACACATGCCCTCGCTCCAGTCCTGGGACTTCAGCTGGGTTTTATAAAACCATTTCGCTTTAGGCTTCCGCCACCATGTGCAAAAAAAAAAAAGGTTCAATCAATCAATCAATTTCAACTTCTCACGGGAAAAAAAATCTTGCCAAGTTGGAATTGATTGATTGAACTTTTTAGTCCCACCCAGTCTGCTGTTACCACCGCAGCCATGCCCACCCAATGGGTCACATCCATCCAATGGGCCACGCCCACCCAGCACCCAATGATACATAACTGGGTCTTGAGTTGCAATTTGGGCACTTGGTCTCTAAAGGGTTCACCATTACTGGTATAGGGTTTCCTGCCTGAGCAGGGGGTTGGACTAGAAGACCTCCACAGTCCCTTCCAACTGTATTATTATTATTATTATTATTATTATTATTATTATTATTATTATTATTATTATTACCACCATTATTATTATCATTATCATTATTTTTATCATTATCATGTCCTATCAGTAAGATTTTGAATGACTGATTGGTCAGTTTATGTATTTATTATCTATTCCTTCTGACTCCCAATAATTCTGCTTTGCTGGATTTTCCCAGAATATCTAAAAAATGTGGCCCTATTGCCAGTTTCTAGCAATATTTTAATTTCATCATTATATATATGCTTTGAAAAAGCATGGATATTGTAGTATTATAATGCAATCATTAACAACATTTTATCATAGCCTGGCAAAAAAATTGCCAGCCACCTGAAAAGATCACAATTCCTTGTTTTTTTAACTCTGTTTTATGACTTTATGCAAATTTCATCCAGTTTTGATGAAAAATGGCAGCCACAAGATGAGTTTACAAAGCAGTTTCAGTTGGTGGTGTTTTGCAGTAAAAAACAACACCCAAAAATGGCCTTGTGGCATCTGAAGACTAACAATGTAATTGTCAGATATGTTTGGTGGATCACAATCCAATTTATCAGAGGCATAGACTATAGTCCTGGGAATGGAACATATATATGCAAAGTGTATTATATATGTAAACATTCCTTTAATCAATGTATATATATGTTAACAGTACAAATAAGAAGGCATCGCCTAGCATATAAGGTAAAACCGCCTGACAGAAATACACGCGGGAACTTTGACAGCTGTCAAAGTTCCTCGCACCACGCAGGCGCCACCACTGACAGCTCGCGGCTGTCAAACGCCGGACTACGAAGAAGCCTGAGCTGTCAAAGCACCCACCGTACAGCGCAGGCGCAACCACTGACAGCTCGCGGCTGTCAAAACACCAAGACACGCGGAAGCCGGAGCTGTCAACAAAAGACGACGCGGATTGGTCCCTGCCTGACAGGGCGCCAAAATGAACACCGCTGATTGGTCCTCGCTACCAGCTGCCGGCTATAAAAGCCGGACAAGTTATTCTATGTTTGCCTTGCTCTTAATAAACCTGTTGTTGAACTAGCCTGTCGTCCCGAGTGGTCCTTCGGCTACTTCACTGGCGACGAAGGTGGGATCGCTCCGGAGCTGAAGTCACGGCCGAGGAAGAGAGTTCCCGGCAAGAGCTGTCACGGTAGTTTTAACTTCCATCGGAGCAACCCAGGACCGGACGACATGGCAAACTTCGGCCGTGTGAGGGAGTTTGATACCCGCCATCCCGAGAGATGGCAATCACACCTCGGCCAAGTCGAGGGATTTCTTCTCGTCAGTAAAATCACTGACGACCGAGCAAAGGCCGCCGCTCTGCTGTACATCAGCGGGCCCCCGGTGTACGACGCAGCCGTCGGGCTGTTCAGCCCAGTGCCCATCACGGAAGTCTCCTACGCTGACCTGGTGGACCAGCTGAACAAGTACTACATGCCAGCGCGTTCAGAACTGTACTGGCGGGTGCAATTCGCACAAAAGAAACAACGGCAGGACGAGCCCGCCAACGAATTCATTGCCGGGGTCAGACACGCCGCGCGGAACTGCTCCTTCCCCGACCTGGAAGACCGCATCAGAGACCAGGTGGTGATCGGTCTGAGGGACGAGAAGCTACAGAAGAAACTGACGTCCAAACCCGACATGAACCTGGCAGAGCTGACCAGGGAGATCATGGCATATGAACACAGCCACAAGAAGAAGCCGACGAACACGACCCCAGAGACCCCCGCGACCGTCTACCAGGAAAGCGCAACCTTCAGCGACAGCGGAGAGTCAGTAGACTTCACCGATGGAGAAGCCCTACAGCGCAGGATGGAGCACCGGCAGCCGAGGAGGGGAAAAACGTCGGACTGCCGCGGATCCAGGAACCCACCACCGCCACCACCGCGTTACGAGCCACGGGCCGCCTGTGCCAGCTGCGGGGGCAACCATGCCCGAGGAAGCTGCCGTTTTAGGAACGCGAAATGCCACAACTGCGGGAAGACTGGCCACATCAAGCCGGTGTGCCGCAGCAAGGGCCGGGACAACATCAATGAGGTGGAGGCAAACCCCCCAGGTAGGCCGGCTGCCCAGGCCAGCAGAGAAACCCCACCAGGCCCCCTGGTAGAGACAATTGACAGGGTAAACAGCATAAGCTCCAAAGTTAAGATCTGGGTCAGAATTCAGGGGGTGCCCTGCCACATGGAGGTAGATTCTGGGTCAGCAGTCTCATTAATTTCGCTGACAACCTATCAGGAAATCTGTCAGAAAGGCCGAAGACAAATTCCCCTGAAACAAACTCAGGTACACCTTGCAGACTTCCAGAAAACCCCTATTCCGTTGGAAGGGAAAGCCAAGGTCCTGGTGCAGTATAAGGGGTTCAAGGGTCCCCTGGAGGTTTTAGTTACGCCAGGGAACCGTACCAACTTGATAGGGCTAAACTGGTTCACTCCACTAGGCATCGCCTTAACGGGGGTTAATACCATTCAAACACCTAGCCTAGAAGCCGTTTGCGAAAGGTACGCCGACGTTTTCGATGGCACTTTAGGGAAATATACAGGTTCCCCCATTTCCCTGCAACTAAATCCAGCAATTCAACCAATTAAAATAAGAGCTAGGAGGGTACCTTTCGCCCTTAAAGAAAAAATTGAAAACGAGCTTGACCGACTCGTGGGACTAGGGGTACTGGAACCAACAGAAGGGGGAACCTGGGAGACCCCTATTGTCACCCCAATCAAACCTAATGGCGAAGTGAGACTGTGCGCAGACTATAAAGCGACAGTCAACCTAGCCCTCAGCCCCCATGCTTACCCGGTGCCAGCGGTAAGGGACGTATTTGCTTCCATCCGCTCTGGCACCATTTTCGCCAAGCTCGATCTCACACAGGCGTATTTACAGCTGCCTGTCACAGACGACACCGCGGAAGCTCAAACTATTGTCACCCACCGCGGTGCTTTTAAAGTAAAGAGGCTACAATTCGGCATATCTGCAGCCCCGGGTATTTTTCAGGGCATCATGGAAAAGACCCTGAAGGGAATACCCGGGGTCTGCCCCTATTTCGACGATGTTCTCATCGCCGGGGAAAACGAAGCTAGTTTAGCTGACAGGTTGTCAGCTGTGCTGAGCCGGCTCAGAGAAGCCGGTCTCAAACTTAAGCGGGAGAAGTGCTCTATTGGAGTCACTTCTACAGAATTCCTAGGGTATAAAATTGATAGCCAGGGCATCCACCCCACCGCTGAAAAACTAATGGCTATTCAAACCGCACCCAGCCCTAGGAATAAGCAAGAGCTTCAATCCTTTTTGGGGCTGTTAAACTTTTACCATGCCTTCATTCCCCACAAAGCCACTATTGCAGAGCCGCTCCATAGGCTCCTAGACAAAGGTACAACTTGGTCCTGGACCAAGGAACATGAGAACAGTTTCCAATCGTTAAAAAAGCTTATCTGTCACAGCTCAACTATCACCCTTTTCAAGGAAGACACCCCAATATGCATCGCTTGCGATGCCTCTCCCTATGGAATCGGGGCTGTATTAAGTCACATATTCAAGGACGGTACACAAAGACCCATAGCTTTCTATTCACGCACTCTGACCAAAGCTGAAAGAAACTATGCACAAATTGACAGGGAAGCCCTAGCGATAGTGGCAGGGGTCAAAAAATTTCACGATTATCTGTATGGAAGACCATTTACTATATTTACAGATCACAAACCCCTGCTAGGCATATTTACTTGGAATAAAACTACTCCACAAATCCTCTCCCCGAGAATTTTAAGATGGTCAACATTTTTAGCAGCCTATTCTTATCAGCTAATACATAAACCAGGTAAAGAATTGGGCCATGCTGACTGCCTCAGCAGACTGCCCATACAAACCAGGGACTCAGACCCAGCCCCAGCCAGCGGGATTTTAGCAATCTCCCAACTTCCAGAATGCCCCCTGACTGCAAACATTATAGCCAATAATTCAACAAAAGATAAAATACTTGCCAGAGTCCTCAAATGGGCCACAACTGGGTGGCCAACTCAAAACCCACAACCCCAATTCCAACCTTATTATAACAGGAAAAATGAGATTTCAACACACAGAGGTTGCCTGCTATGGGGAAATAGGGTCATCATACCAGAGAAAAACATAGACCAAACATTGCACATTTTACATGAAGGGCACCCTGGAATTGTAAAAATGAAGGCGATGGCCAGAAGTTATGTGTGGTGGCCCGGCATAGATAAACAAATTGAACAGTATGTGGGTGGGTGTTACACCTGTCAGGAGACCAGGAATGAACCACCCCAGGCACCAATCCATAAATGGGAGACTACAAGGAACCCTTGGTCACGTATACATATAGATTTTGCAGGACCTATCCAGGGCCAAAGTTTCTTAATTGTAGTGGACAGCTATTCCAAATGGCTGGAAGTCACACCCCTTAGGAAAACAACGTCCACAGCCACTATTCAAGCCTTACGAAAAATATTCGCAACACACGGCCTACCTGATACCATAGTTTCTGACAATGGACCTCAATTCACCTCTCGTGAATTTCAGATCTTCGCTACGAGGAATTGTATTAGGCTGGTCACGTCGGCGCCGTTCCACCCATCGTCGAACGGAATGGCTGAAATTATGGTACGATACACAAAAGAAGCCTTGAAAAAATTCGTTAAAGGAAACTGGCAAAGGCGACTCAGCCAGTTCCTCTTATCACAACACACAACACCATGCTCTACAACTAGCAAATCACCAGCAGAATTAAGATGGGGGAGGAGGCTAATAACACATCTCGACAGACTGCACCCGGACACAGCCCCAGAAGAAAAACAGCACCCCCACCCCGGCCGCAAACTCAACCCGGGTCAATTAATATGGGCACGTTCATACACAGATAAAAACAAGTGGGTCCAAGGGACAGTAATAAAACAAACAGGGCCCATCTCATACCTGGTAGCTACGCAAGCACAGGGCAACATACGCCGCCATATTGACCAGCTCAGACCCAGACAACCACCACACGCTTCTAAGCAACCACCCAGTGCCGACTTACAACCCCCACCGGAAATGCGGCCTATCCCAAACCAGGAAGCTGAGCACCAAGACGAAGAACCAGAACCAGAACACCCACCACCCCTTCGCCGCTCAACCAGGAATCGAAGACCACCCACCTACCTAAAAGACTATCAGTGGGCAGGTTCAAACATCCAAGAAGGAAGAAACGAACCAGGGGAGGGGTAAGGGGTGTATTATATATGTAAACATTCCTTTAATCAATGTATATATATGTTAACAGTACAAATAAGAAGGCATCGCCTAGCATATAAGGTAAAACCGCCTGACAGAAATACACGCGGGAACTTTGACAGCTGTCAAAGTTCCTCGCACCACGCAGGCGCCACCACTGACAGCTCGCGGCTGTCAAACGCCGGACTACGAAGAAGCCTGAGCTGTCAAAGCACCCACCGTACAGCGCAGGCGCAACCACTGACAGCTCGCGGCTGTCAAAACACCAAGACACGCGGAAGCCGGAGCTGTCAACAAAAGACGACGCGGATTGGTCCCTGCCTGACAGGGCGCCAAAATGAACACCGCTGATTGGTCCTCGCTACCAGCTGCCGGCTATAAAAGCCGGACAAGTTATTCTATGTTTGCCTTGCTCTTAATAAACCTGTTGTTGAACTAGCCTGTCGTCCCGAGTGGTCCTTCGGCTACTTCACAAAGAGAGATTGCGAACAAGAAGAGAACGTGAGAGAGAGAAGAGAGAGCCCATAGCTCTTGCTGGAGAGAGGGGAATGGAAAAGGAATGGCAAGCAGACAATTGCTTTAGAAGCAATCAAACATAAGACTGTATTCTGCTGTCATACAAATTTGTATTGAATATCTTCTTAACTTACATACTCTAATAAGAAATCTTGGATAAATAAGCCTGACTTATTCTTCTTCTGTTAATCAGTGGGACAACGAACGTACATTTCATTTGTCTCAAAGATGCTTTTCCCCCCTTTTCTTCAAAAGGCAACTGGACTGTTTTTTTCTTTGAGGAGGAAGAAGAAAACATTTCACTTCCCATCCAAGAAGCTTCATCGGTTCTGATGGCAGGGAGATGGAAGGATAGTTACTACTGACAGTTGAGACTGAATGGTAGGGGGATGGGAGGATAGCTTCTGATAGGATGGTGGGGGTGGGTGGAGGTTAGAAGGGTTGCATTTCTTTGCAGTCATCTTGTCATTAGCACTCTCTGGGGTTTGTTGAGGCCACTTGTAGGTTTATCTGTGCCCTCAGGGTCAACTGAATCAGGGCGCAATTGGTTGTGGGGTTTTCTTGGAACAGCTGCAAAGGCTGCATTGTCAAGTGGAGATAGGCGGTGTCTTGTTCCTCCCCCTCTGTTGAGAAAGGGTTTCAGTTCTACAAACACAGATGGATTCTTTTACCCCTCTTTTAAACCAATGGTCCTCTCTATCCAAAATATGGACTCTCCATCCAAAATGTGGACTTTATAAAACGTAGAGTTTACAGCACAACCCTTGCAGCTGTTTCAAGAGGATCTCACAACCAATTGCCCCCTGATTCAGGTGAACCTGAGGGCACAGATGAACCTCCAAGTAACCTCAACAGTTCTCCAAGAATGCTAATAAACAGATGACTGCAAAGAAATACAATTCTTCCATAACCCCACCACCACCACCACCATCCTATCCTGCAAATGATGATGATAACTTTATTGTCACTTTGAATGTACACCAATCGGCATACATCAAAATGAAATTTCGTTGCATACAGCTCTCAAAGGGTCACCACCTCCGATATATACTCCTTGTTCAGGGCCCGCTCAAATTTCACATTGTCCATTTTAGTCTCTAGGGAGTGAACGATGGCAAACAGGACAGATGGAAATGGGGCTCCATGTGGATTAGCCCTCAAGTTAGCTTGTATTCTGACAACCTCGCCTTCTTTCCTTTTTCTGATGCTGACTCTTCCACCCTTTCCTTAAAGAGGCCTTGCTTCTTTTCGCCCCTGGAGCACACTGCTGCCACCACCACCAACTCTCCAAAAGCCTCTCTCTCTTCCTCTGGGCCTGCCGACAGCCTCATCCAGTTCCTTCGCCCCATAAGCTCCAGGTCCTCTCCTCCTCTGCCTCCTCAAAAGCTATCCTTCAATCGCCCTACCATTCAGTCTGAACTGTCAGTATCTGTCCTTCCATCGCCCTGCCATCTGAAGTAATGAAGCTTTTTGGATGACAAGTGAAATTTTTTTTCTTCTTCCTCAAAGAAAACAACAACAACCCAGTCCAGTTGCCTTTTGAATTAAAAAAGCACCTTTGAGACAACTATGGCCTGGATGACTGAGAATCTCCACAGATTACATTTCATTTCATTTCACTTCACCAGCAAAACTCTTTCTCATTCCCCAAATGCATCCATTGCCTCTTTGCCCAGTATCTTTCCCACTATGTTCATGAATCATTTGCTGCTACGCCCAATGTATACGCAGCTACATTTACAGTATTAAACGTGAACTCTAAAGCTTGCTCTTTCCACTATGTATTCTAGATGGACAGTGATTCATATTCATATGTTATTTATCAGCAAAGGTGTAGATTTATACGTATGTTGTCTATAACATGTTTAAATGTGTGTTATGTATGTGTATACTTTTGAGAGCAAGCAGCCAAATTTCATGTGCTCACAGTAAAAAATGACAATAAAAGTTAAAAGATTATTCACATCAGTCCTGGATATTAAATACAATTTGGGGGATTGGTCAGGTAGATGGATCTGACAGCATCACCACCACCACTTCAATTCTTATTATGATCTGTAGCAGCATTGATGGGTCCCCAAAGGATGTTTTTTATTCCTCTGAAATGCTCTCTTTTCCCAGGAGGTTCTTTTTTTAAAAAATCCCATTTATATCCTGCCCTTCTCTGAAGACTCAGGGCGGCTTACAATCTAAGAAGCACAAATCAATGTGCTTAGCAATAGCCTTCATTCTATGTATATGCCTGCTTATTAGGGCTTTCGCCCCCCCCAAGCGGCATTACAAAGTCAGCTTATTGCCCCCAACAATCTGGGTCCTCATTTTACCTACCTCGGAAGGATGGAAGGCTGAGTCAACCTTGAGCCTGGTGGGACTCGAACCTGCACTAATTGCAGGCAGCTGGTGTTACTTAAGGAGGCATTAGCCCACTGCTCCACCAAGGCTCCAAGGTTCCTTAGAAATACATTTTGTTTGAAGAAGGCACACATCTTGCTGATTTTTGAACAAGTTCAAAGTATAAGGATTTGTCTACCACTTTTCAATGTCAAGTAGGTTCCTATTCTGGGTCAGTCAAGCATTGCCTTCTCTACTGTCTTCATGTGTCCTTCTTGCTAAGTTCCTATCCCATTTACAGTATATAGACTGGGATAAACAGGGGAAGGATGAGGAAGAATACCCTTTCACATTATCCCAATTTTTCTCCCTTCCGTGGTTTTGAGCTGGCTTTTTCCCTTCTTATCCTCTACCCTAAATGTGTTTATTATTTGTCTTTTAGATTTGTGCACTCTGAGTTGAAAGAAGTTCTTATATGGGGCTTTCCTTTCATTTTATTTTCTAAGCCATAATCTATAAATTTGGCTGGACTGAGAGACAGTGGTGCTCCAATAGTCAACCAATAAGCCTCCATGACTGAGAATGAATCTGAGCCTTAGTCTCTCCAGTCTTAGTCCAACACTAGCTGCATGATGGAGAAGCCCACCCTGCACCAAGAAAACAAACACCTTTTCTACCTAAGAGATCAATCCTTTTACTTCACTCATCAGGTGGAGACTGAAATGAGATTTCAACCACTGGCAATAATTTCACAAATCAAGATGAAACAGATCAATGAAGTCAATATTGCTTAACACCCAGCATGCCTTAGCTGTGATTGTTATGTATTGGTGCTTGCTTAATCACCATGCCATTTTTCATTGTGTGCTTAACCGAGTGCCATGTCATTTAATTGTGGACCAATTGTCTCCTGTGTGCGGGTCTTTCTTTTCTTCGTTAATGGTCCTCCTAGAAGTGAAAATGGATTCACTTTGTTTGGTTAGCCAGTTTGGAGACTTGGCAAATATCTGAGGAAAAGTCAGAGGAGGAGAAAACATGGCCATTTTCATTAGAGGGTTTCATGCCTGTCTTGTTTTCTTAAGATAGCCCCTTTCCCAGGCAGCAGATCGCTTGCTGTGCAGAGCTATAGAAGAAAACACCACAGATATTGGAGGAGGGGAGATTGATGGTTAAACGGCACATGAACAGAGGCAGAAAAACATTTTTTTTCATTTGAGTTTGCTCCTTTTAAGCATAAAAGCCTGAACTTTAACACCAGACTCTTGTAGTACACCTTGTTCTCCTGAAATGCTCAAAGTCACTGAAGGGATGTTTTGTACTCATTCAGCTTTTGATGGCAAAAGTGAGCTCTAAATAGCTCGTCTTTTGTCAGAAGGAAATAAAATAGGTCAACAAGTGACTCAAAGCTGGTGTTGGAATAGGGTTTCTATTGCCCAGAATATTTTCTTTGTTAACTTCTGATTTTTGTTAATTTCAGTAAATGAAGTAGAGTGTTTAGCTTGACTCAAGAGGCCCAGGGACATCAAAGAAGATGGCCAAATAGGCTAGCAGCTATTAAAACAATGCTTCATTTTTATTAGGAAATAATTAAGGATGATTTCAAGGTAGCAGGAGGAAATATTGGAGAAAGGAAAGCATTAAATGTTTCCTTGGGGATATATAGAATGCCAATCCAGTCTAAAGGTATTATTTCAGTTTTCCAAGAACTTCAATGGGGAGTGTTATGTATGGGGATAATAAAATATAAGCAGCAGTTCATTGTGACCACCAGGTGGTGCTGTGCTGTAACAGGATTGGCTGGTAAGCGCTCGGCGGGAAAACCCAAATAAGGGATTGGCTGCCAGTGCACCTGGCCAGGTATATAAGGGGGTACAGGTAACCCCTTTGTTCACTTCAGTACTACCACCAATAAAGAGCTGCCATGCTGAGTCCTTTGTCTGTTGTCTGACCATGCGGCCAAGAACCCACTACACAATAGGGAGGAGGAAAACAGACAGCAGGGGTTTCCTCCTTTTATTCCACTGCCGCAGGAATGAACTTTTTTTAAAGTGAAGTTGGCCTTGAAGTAGAATGTAGGAGACTTTACTCCCAGGTAACATGCACAGTTTGGGCAAAGAAGTGGCTGGGAGAAGGTCATAAATGATATTTGATTTAATGTTAATGTAATTAAATGAAATTGAAGTAGTATAATCAGCTTCCCATGTATTCAATAGTTTCTCCCTTCTGTCACATTAAAAAGTGCAATTCAGGAGCAATATTTGGAAGGACTCTAGGGTAAGGATTGCAGTTTGCACTTCCCTGTTTTAAATAAATGGAGGTGCACATATGCCAAGCAGGATGTAGGGGCAATCTGGCGTGGTTTCTCTTTTCTTCTAATGAAAGAACACCCCAAATTAGAATGGCAACTGCATGCTGTAACAGTGATTACCATGCCCCACTGAGAAATTGTACAGAGGTTGGGAAAATGACGGGAGAGAAGACATAAACAATGAAAAGACTGCAGGTTATCTCAGTGGCAGTTTATCTCTTAAGCGACATCCCAGCCCCCAGGTAGCAAAAAACAAAAAACAGAAAAACAAAAGCAAAAACCACTGGGAAGAAGCATTTCAAATCACTCAAGAGCTTTGCCTGAATGAACTCATGAGGGTTGGAAATTCCTCTTGCCCTTTCTAAGACTAGCATTAAAAAGATCTTCCCGAAGTCAAGGTAGTTCTTGCTTCCTTGATGCTGTCTAATTTTGTGGGGGCTGAATAGCCTCCCCTTTCAGGATGCAGTTTGCCAGGTTTTTAAAAATCACTTTCAAAATAGTCTCTGACCCAAACTGCACGCGGGCAATATACATATTTTATTTTGCTCTTCTTCCTAAAGAAAGCCTAGAATGGTTGTTCAATAAACCATCTTCAATAAAAGAAGTAAGTAAAGCAAGGTAAGGGGGCATAATTTCAGGGCCGGGGCTGGTTGTGGCTTCTGCAAGCCTGAATGGAGCTCCTGACCTCCCAAAGGTGAACTGAGTTTATATGGTAACTGAAGAGAAATTATTACATGTATGGCTGAAGATTAACTGTAATAGCTATGTTTATAGGCAGCTCATTCAAAATTAAAGGTAAAAGGTAAAGGTTCCCCTGCACATGCGTGCTAGTCGTTTCCAACTCTAGGGGCCGGTGCTCATCTCCGTTTCAAAGCCGAAGAGCCAGCGCTTGTCCGAGGACGTCTCCGTGGTCATGTGGCCGGCATGACTAGATGCCAAAGGCGCACGGAATGCTGTTACCTTCCCACCGGAGTGGTCCCTATTTTTTTACTTGCATTTTTACGTGCTTTCGAACTGCTAGGTTGGCAGAAGCTGGGATGAGTAACAGGCACTCACGGCACTCAGGATTCGACCTGCCAAACTGCCGACCTTCTGATCGACAAGCTCAGCGTCCTAACCCACTGAGCCACCGCGTCCCTTATATTTAACTACTTGTACTGAATTAAAATGTAAATGAAATCAGATAAAGTGCTTCACCAATTCCTCTGGTGCTACTCCCTTGTTTTCCCTAGTCTTGCCTATACCAGGAAGTACAATCTCTCACCATAATACTCAGTGCCATCTGAGGCTCCAAGTTATTTCTGAATGTATCCTATAGCATGTCTTTCAAAAGATACATGTTGTGTTGACTCAACCATTATATACCCTGACTGAGAGGCTCCTCCTTAAGTTCACCCATTAAGTTATCCTCACAAAAGCTACACTTTCTGCAATATATTCAAGCAACCAATAAAAACATCGACATGCATAGCTTACTTTAAACAAAGTTATGGAAACAAAGTCCTGCCAAAAAAGATTAAAAAAAAGAAAAATACAGGACATGGTGGGGTAGAAGTGTTACTCTATTTTGAAACATTTAGGTAGATATCTCGGGAATTTAATTAAAACAAAATCCAATAATCCATGCACAGTAGAATAAGCCATATATTTGAATATTAACAAAGCTTCTGAATGCCTAAAAAAGAAATTGAGATGTTAGGTATTAATCCACAGCTAGTGAGAAGCAGAAAATATGCAAAGAGAATGAAAGGAACCTTATATATAGATTACTATACGCAACACGGATGGACTGAAAATGTATATATGAAAAATGTCCTTCTGAATTGCTACAATCAGTCCTCTAAAAGCGATATGATTCTTCATGTTTAAATAGTGAGTTGCATTGGAAAGAAGGTGAAGAAAGTCTATGTTATGTGGACATACCATGTCTACTTAAAAAATGGTTTACCAAGTCTAATCTAGATGTTCTAATTCTGAGACTCAAGACCTCTGACATGAGGGAAAGGACCATAATTTTAAGACATAATCAGTCACATTTTATATTCATACATTTCTCCTTCTATTGAGACACCTATTGTTCAGATTGTTTGCTGAAATTTTCTGAACAAAGCCAAAGCCACACTAGCACAGAACACATAGAAAAATGGTCTTGTTCTCATATCTTGCTTAACTGGGTCAAGAATGGATTAATATGTCAAAAGAATTCTGTAACCATAACTCTTACTCTACTATCTAACTCGGAGGAATATACTTTTCATTCCAAACAACATGCTATATTGTGAAAACTGATAATAATTAACTGCCCTTTCCCAGTTCCAAGTTAATAATAAAGCCCTAGAGTTGCACTAGGAAAATTGAACTCTTTTTTAGGTTTTGCTTTAAAAAATATATGGGTGGGACAGGAAGTGACAGTCTGTCAGTTTCTTTTGCAGAGAGATCTTAGAAATGGCTTCAGCATGTCTGAACCACTGATGATCATGTATAGCTGGCAAACAGGGCAAGTTATGGTCCTGTGAGAGGATGACTCTATAGGTCCTACCATGCAAAAAGAACCAATGAATTCTTCTTCTTCTTTAGCAAATAGAGAATAACCTGGGTTTTAATTCCATTTCTGAAAGTGTTCCAAATCAGGCCACTTTGGATCTTATCCAGCATTATGTTGCACCCAAATTCATGATGTTTGGAGTTAAAGCTCCCCAACATGTTTTCACAGTACTGATTTCTATCTCTGACTATGCATGGTACATTTGACAAAGCCAGAAAGGAAAATGATCTCATATAAAAGCAGGGGAAGAATGAACACACATGGTAGCTGCTTCCATTTTGCACCAATATTATTGCAACCAATTAAATATATTTTGCTAGGAGAGTGGTGTGGTGGCCTCACAATCAGGAGGTTGTGAGTTTGATTCTAGGTAGCGGCAGATATTTCTCTCTCTCTCTCTCTCTCTGGGCACAAAGAGAAAATATTTGCTGTGAACTCCTTGTAGGTGTCAGGAAGGGCATCCAGCCGGTAAATGTTCAGATCCATTCAGTCACCCCAACTCCACCCTGATGCAAGGGATTTCAGGGTCATTAAAAGAAAAAAAAGTATTTTGCTATGTGAACCTACAGTGTTGTAACATCCAGTGATAAGGAAAACATCAACTTACTCTGGTGGTCTTGACTTTATTGCCAGTTGCACACATCCATCCTGAATTGTCAGGTAACGTCTTGCATTCCTCACCCTCTAGGCAGGGCTCCATCTCACACCACCATTTCCCAATGACTATTGACGCTGAAAGAGAATGGACAAAGTGTTTGTGAATGAACCTTGCTGCCTCCCATGAGTTCACTTCATCAAGAAGAGGCTTTCCAAATGAACAGAGCTCATTCAGTCCTGCATCAAATCCACATCCTTTAGTGAGGACTGAGTGCCGGCCTGGAATGCTGCAATAGATGATAGGTCATCAGTTCACTAATGGGATAAAAAAAGAATGTGTAAATGAGAACCTCATAAGAGCCACAGGGTGGAAAAGGAACATAATCCACTCTGAGTGAAAAAGTAGGGACATGATAGCTCTTCGATCAAGCAGTGCAATTCAGTTCAGAGGACACCATGCATATGGATCACAGGCTTTGTAAACAGATTTATGTTTAGTTTGTGTACCCTGCTGCTGTGAGAAACATCCTGTACATTGTGAAAAATATCTCCCCCAGGCTCCCATCAATTCAGGAAATCTTTTTTTTATTCAGGTGAACATCCCTTGCAAGCATTCTAAAAGCATCCAAGGAGCTTTTGCAAAGTGGAAAGGTTGTCTGCTGAGGGTGCTATAATTCTTGGTGAAGAGGTAAAATGAACCCATGTGAGATGACCTCATAGCAGGAGATAAACATATGTGACTCCTTGGATCCTTTGATATCTACCTTGATCGCACAAATAACACCTCCCAAGCTACTGGGTGCTTTGATACACTAACCAGTGTTATAGGAGACATGCATTGTAAGAAAAAAAAATGGTTGAAAATTGTATTATTTTATTTCAGTGCTGGCATTCTGGTATTACCATTTGCAATTCTGAGAGCAATCGAAATACGATACTGTGGTATGAAAACTATGATACAATTTACAGCTTCTTTTGGGAACTAGATTCATTCTTTGCCAGTAATTCTTTGCTAGTATATTTTTATCAAATGAAAGGGGATGGTGTTGTATTATTTTACAAGAAATACATCAACAAGAAATTGTTTCAAAATAGTTTGTATAGGGGAAGGTATAGTGGCCTAAATCTATACAAGGGTTATTTAACTCCAGATAAAGAAATCCTGGTTCTTTATGCATTTAGTTGATATACTGATGCCTAATGGATTCTTCTGTAGAGGTTCCTGCATATTCTGCTCCTCCCAATGCAAGGACAACACCCTTCAATGAAGTCTTGATGTCATCTTCAACCTCTGTGTAGCAAACCATGCAAACAGCTTCTACCCTGCACTCCACTTTTTTTCTGGTTCCATGTCAAAAGTACTGTTTTTCAACTTTGGCTGGCAGGAGTGGCGTTGCTCAGACTGTCTGCTATGCAGCAACTCATTGAAGGCAAGGCCTCTGCTTCAGCAGGCTAACATTTATCCACTGACTATACAGATCCTGGTTCTCAATGGCCCTTCCTTTGCAATTAGTGCATCAGAGGGCAACAATCTTTGAATCAATGTAAGGTAAAGGTAAAGGTTCCCCTGCACATGCGTGCTAGTCGTTTCCAACTCTAAGGGCCGGTGCTCATCTCCGTTTCAAAGCCAAAGAGCCAGCGCTTGTCCGAGGACATCTCCGTGGTCATGTGGCCGGCATGACTAGACGCCAAAGGTGCACGGAACGCTGTTACCTTCCCACCGTAGTGGTCCCTATTTTTCTACTTGCATTTTTACGTGCTTTCGAACTGCTAGGTTGGCAGAAGCTGGGACAAGTAACAGGCGCTCTGTTATGCGGCACTCAGGATTTGACCCGCCAAACTGCCGACCTTCTGATCAACAAGCTCAGCGTCCTAACCCACTGAGCCACCGTGTCCCTTGAATCAATGTAGAATAGGCTAATTTACAGAATGCATCCCCAGGCCTCTTACTGACAAATATAAAGGTGATTGGGGGGGAACTACACATTCAACCCCCTTCCTCTTTCCTTTCCCAAAGATCACTCTCCCCCCCCCCCAATGCTCTTGAACTGGAACCTGTCCAAGATTCTTGGGCTTCTTGAAGCTTTTTTAAAGGAACATACAAATGGGACTGGGAGATTGTGATTGCATTCAATCTGTCAGACTGTTTAGGATAAAAATGACAAGTACTTGCCAGGATTACTTTTATAATTTAAGAAATAGAAACAGTAAAAATTGGAATGGACTAGTGAAAATCTCATTTTGAATAAGCAACTCTTAGACTGACCATGAAGTTGGATTGGATGACCTCCAAGTTACTTTCCAATTGAATGCTTCTATGATTGCTGGATGCTGTTTGCTCATGAAAAAAGAAAGCAATTGGAACTTGCTTTCCCAAATGGGGGTGGGAAGGATAAAGAAACAGAGAAATCTACTAACTGGAGGTCATGTAACTGCTATCAAGGCAGAGGACCTGGTCAGCATTATTTTCAAATCTTGAAAACCATACAGTTATTCTTTAAACTGGCCTCAGTTCAGCTGATATCAGCATGGAAGACAAGCAGTTTAAAGCTGATTAAAGAATAATTGTTTTTAAAAAATGATCACATGTTTTCTACAGAGGTATTAATGTGGTTGATTGCCAAGAGAATTAGCCTGCAATAGGTCCAGGTGCATGTGTGTGTGTGTGTGTGTGTATGGTCATGTGGCCAGCATGACTAGATGCCAAAGGTGCATGGAACTCTGTTACCTTCCCACCGTAGTGGTCCCTATTTTTCTACTTGCATTTTTACGTGCTTTCAAACTGCTAGGTTGGCAGAAGCTGGGACGAGTAACAGGTGCTCACTCTGTTACGCGGCACTCGGGATTCGACCCGCCAAACTGCCAATATTAGCATATTGTCCCTTAAGCATATATATATGCTTAAGGTGAGCACTTTGGTGGGTTGAATCCTGAGTGCCGTGTTAACAGAGTGAGCACCTGTTACTCGTCCCAGCTTCTGCCAACCTATCAGTTCGAAAACACGTAAAAATACAAGTAGAAAAATAGGGACCACTACGGTGGGAAGGTAACAGCTGGCCACATGACCACGGAGACGTTCTCGGACAAGTGCTGGTTCTTCGGCTTTGAAACAGAGATGAGCACCAGCCCCTAGAGTTGGAAACGTGCGGGGGAACCTTTACCTTTTTATATTGTATATTGATTCAAAAATGGTTATGCACCATTCCAACCAACTGAAGATTAGAAAGTATCAAACAGACATGAGGATAATATTTTATATATATATATATATATATATATATATATATATATATATATATATATATATATATATATATATATATATATATATATATATAATCTAGGACCCGTGGCTCCTGTGGGACTGAAATTTGGCAAAGTTTTGGATGCCTCGGTACCATCACACCTTCCAACTGCATTTCCCAGAAACTCATAGGTTACTTATCTCTTTCTCACCTCCCTCTGGCCTCTGGGCCTAAGTGGCTGGTAGCAAAGCCTCACAGTTGAGCAACTATTGGAATCTGAAATCTCTTAATGGTGGTACCCAGTGAGGAAAGAACAAAGGAGCAACTTGGATGCCTGTTGTCAAGGTAGAAGTGGCTGGGCGGTTGCCAGCGGTTGATAGGTTAGCCCCCTTTTTCCCTGGAGGGAAGGGCTCCTTGAGGGCAGACTGGAATAGGGAGAGGGATGCAGTTTGCCTCATCTGTGATATCTTTGTTACCCTTCCCCTCCCCCAAACCAAGCATCAGCATCAGTTCCATGGGTCAGCTGAGGCGGAAGCTTCACCAGGATCTCCTGAGGGACATGAGGGGAAAGGAAATGGCGGAAGTCTGTATTATATGTGGAAAGAAATCAGGCTCCCACAGAAATAGTGAGACCCCCTAGTTTTATTGTACTTGCCATGTTTTATTTTTTTAATGTTTTATTGATTTTTATTGTAATTTCTTTGTTGGATTGTTGTGAGCCAGCAGGAGTCATTGAGAGTCAGGTGATATCATTATCGAATTACTGTTAAGTTGTTTACAATGATTTTGGCTGAGGGGATTGAAAATAAATTTGCAAAAAATTATTAATGAAGATCAATGTGGGTTTTACCTAAAAGACAGTTAAGGGATAATATTAAAATGTGGTGGACATCTTGCAATATTTGGAACAACATAATGAAAAGCAAGCTGCATTGATTTTCTTAGACACAGAGAAGGCTTTTGACAATTTCATCTGAGCTTTCCTGTTCAAGATCTTGGAAGGATTTTGGGGATAATGTTATAAAATGGGTAAGATTGAATTACACACTTTCTGATTTACAGAAAGCACAAATAATTGTTAATTAAGAAGTAACAAAAACTATCAGCATTTGGTGCTGGTTTTGGATGCTCCATTAATGGGAACAGAATAGAAAATTCTATTCTATATTAATAGAAATATTAAAAGAATTTTATATGGTAGCAGATTTTAAAATTAATAATCAGAACATGAAGATGTTAACAAAATATGAAAATAGATGTTCAAATAGAAGTGATGGAGAAAACTGGTTTTAAAAGTGAGAAGAAATGATATTTGGGGTATTGCTGTGACAAATATGAATTGTGCACTATTTCAAAGAATTTCTGTTAAGATATGAAATGAAATTAAAAATTAAAAATAAAATGGGAGACACTACAATGGTCATTGCTGGGGAGAATTTCTGGGATAAAGATGAATGTTCTCCTTCGTATGATTTTTTTTGTTGCACACAATACCTGTTTTAATAACAAATGCACCATTTAAACACTGGCTAAAAGTATTTAATTATGGCAAGGGAGCCAGAAGTTAAATATACAATGTAACAGAATACAAAGCAAAGAAAAAGAATGGGTTTACCTGATCTGACATTATATTTTGCAGCTTGACTTGGATGAAACAATGGGTATTGCTAAGAAATAAAAGACTTTTAGAATTACAAAGACATAACCTGAGACTTAAGTGGAATGGATATGTATTGTATGATAAACTCAAGGTTAATATACAGTAATTTTCAGAAATCTTTATGTTAGATGTGCCATAGTGAGAATATGGAATTGATATAAACCCAGGCTGTGCTCAAAAACACTTCTACGGTTGTCAGCAAAAGAGATATTTTATACATAGAAATAATAGGAAAAGATAAGTGGTTTACGTATCATGAGATATTAAAAGTTGTTCAAGGAGAATTTAAAATAAAATGAAGAAAACAACTGATGACAGAGGACACACTCCTGCTTCATCTTTCTTGAATGAGACAGAACTATGTATGGCTAAAGTCTGTACAATATTTTCTTCATGTTCACTGTATGCTTATAAGGGAAGGCAAATAAATAGCTTTATTTTTTATCATCTAAATGGATTCACTGGACAACTCCACTGTATTGTTTGCTCTACATTCCAAACCCTCATGCCCTGCTTCTCTCCTACACACATGCACAAAACCACTTGCTTCCTCTTGATAATTGGAAAGAAGTTACACAGGGAGATCACTCAAAACCAACTGACTGAATAGGAAATCATCTCCCACTGGTGAATCATGAAATGTCCATCCTGGATTATTAAGGAGCAATGGAATATTCAGATGCTGTAACAACATTTTACTAAACCAGATCACACTAATCGGAAAAGAATATGTTTAATGGAAATGGTGGAGAATTGTGTCTCTTCAAATCAGCTCCAAGCATGATGATGGAAGTTGAGGTCCAACTTTAACACATTTGAATACTGGCTGGCTTGGCCCAGAAATGCATGTATGACTGTGTGCGCAGCACCTCTTAAGAATGTTCACAAATAATATAACTTCAAAAGGAAGAAAAAAGAAAATCCTCTGCAGAGTTTTCTTGTTATTTATGATAGCTGTACCTGAATGGAACCAAATCCTATTATAGGTGAACTTGATTAAAACAGCAAACAAATGGTTAGGCATCTCATAAAACCTGCAGCTGGCACCTCACCTTTAACATAAACATCCCCTTGTGACAAGCAAAGGATACATTATAAATGCAGGCACATCAGCCCAGAAGACATCTTTAATAGAAATCTGAACAGGGCTACAGGTTATTCCTACAAATTAGATGGATAGGATAAATGTCAATTATACCGACAGAAGAAAAAAACCAAAACAAACTTGTGGATGACAATGCCTGCAGGCTTGCAGTCTAATCCAATTTTTCAGCATCGAGGATGCCTGAGGTCAGATATCTTCTGCATCGCAGGAACAGGGCTTATAGCTTTGCTAGGCAGAGGAAACTTGAGAAGATGTTTTCCAAGAAAATACAGGGGCATTGTGATTAGATTTGCAACTGTTTTGAAGTAAACACCTGGTTTCTAGAAATAATGCCATATCTGAAAGTAGCTTCAAAAAGAAAGTGCCTCTAACAGAAGGATTTCGGTTAAGTCCTTGTTATCAATGGTTTGTTCAAACAGGCTTGAAAAACTGACAGTCTTTAAATAAAAAAGAAATTCAGACTTTTTCGAAACTGGTTATTTGTACCAATGTCTTAGTGTTAACTCTACAATGAGCCTGGCTGCAGCCATTTCCCCACCCCCTCATTCTAGGTTGCCACATAGAACGGAGGGAGGGGGGATTATTTCGTTAGTCAAAATAAATGTCTGTCCCATGGGAACCAAGGTCATCTACTGCTCCAGCAAGCAGGGACTGGGTGTTGTATAAGAAAGCCCACCAAATGAATATATTGGGGAACATAATTGATTGCATAGTTTTGAGGGTGGGACATTATACTTTGTAACTGGGTAATTTTTAATTGGAAATTCAGATTTGGTTTCACTTTTAACCATGCTGATACTTTGTAACCAATGAACATGTTCTTTGAGGAATTTCCAAGCCTTGGAGTTCTGTTTTATTTGTCTCTGTCAGTTGGAACCATGACACTTAGGACACATGTTACTTCTCCACCAAAAATACTGACTTGAGAACTAGTAACTGAATAATAATAATAATAATAATAATAATAATAATAATAATAATAATAATAATAAGAAGAAGAAGAAGAAGAAGAAGAAGAAGAAGAAGTTGGAAGGGACCTTGGAGGTCATCTAGTCCAACCCCCTGCTCAGGCAGGAAACCCTATACCATTTCAGGCAAATGGCTGTCCAGTCTCTTCTTAAAAACTTCCAGTGTTGGAGCATTCACAGTTTCTGGAGGCAGGTTGTTCCACTGGTTAATTGTTCTAACTGTCAGGAAGTTGCTCCTTAGTTCTAGGTTGCTTCTCTCCTTGACTAGTTTCCATCCCTTGCTTCTTGTCCTGCTTTCACATGCTTTGGAGAATAGCTTGACTCCCTCTTCTTTGTGGCAGCCCCTGAGATATTGGAACACTGCTATCATGTCACCCCTCACTCTTCTCTTCATTAAACTAGACATACCCAATTGCAGCAACTGTTCCCTATATGTTTTAGCCTCCAGTCCCCTAATTATCTTTGTTACTCTTCGTTGTACCCTTTCTAGAGTCTCGACATCTTTTTTACATCGTGGTGACCAAAACTGGATGCAGTATTCCAGGTGTGGCCTTACCAAAGCATTGTAAAGTGGTATTAGTACTTCACTTGATCCTGATTCTATCCCTCTTTTATTGCAGCCTAGCACTGTGTTGACTTTTTTGGCAGCTGCAAAACACTGCTGTCTCATATTGAAGTGATTGTCTACTAGGACTCAGAGATCCCTCTCACAGTTACTAATATTGAGCAAGGTACCACCTATACTGATATCGATATCCTATTAAGCACCTGGTGTCTAGACAATATTTCAGACTTAGATTGATATTTGGGTGTGGATTTATCTTTATGTGGATCCATAGACTTCATCCTGTTGGATATGGAGTGAGTAAAATATTTCACAGCTTTATTTTCCCCAGAATCTTACCATGTATCCTAAAAGTTCATTCCATAGGATAGGAGAAATATGAACAATGCATGTGGAACTTTCAGAAAGAATAAATATGAGAAAATGATTTCTCCCAGTCTTCTCCCATTTGTGGTAGGGCAACTCTTATGTCCAATCCATTCACAACAGAATATTTGAAATAAAATACCTGAGTCATATTGCCATTTATCATGAATATACTGATCTGAGCTTTCATCAACAAATATTTCATTCCCTAAAACTGGTGTGATCTTCAGCTTACTTCCCATTCATAACACTGCTTTCAGTCCAGATTTTAAAATGATATGCAGGGCAGCTGATTTGGTGAGAATTCCTCCTACATATATGCCAATTATATGCAATGATACAGATTATTCAAGTAAGATAACTTATTAATTTTATTTTTTAAATTGAAAATAGAGGACACAGAGAATTTGAAAGACAGGAGATCAATAGGTTTTTTTTCCTGCCAATGAAGGATAGGTGAAAATCCACCTAAAATTTTAAACTACCAGATTTTGACTGCAAAAATCCAGAATGGGTAGTGGTGGAAAAAAACACAACTTTTTTATATTGTTGTTGTTAGCTGCGAAGTCGTGTCCGACTCATCGCGACCCTATGGACAACGTTCCTCCAGGCCTTCCTGTCTTCCACCATCTTCTGGAGTCCATTTAAGCTCACGCCTACTGCTTCAGTGACTCCATCCAGCCACCTCATTCTCTGTCGTCCCCTTCTTCTATTGCCCTCGATCTTTCCCAGCATTAGGCTCTTCTCCAGTGAATCCTTCTTTCTCATTAGGTGGCCAAAGTATTTGAGTTTTAGCTTCAAGATCTGGCCTTCTAAAGAGCAGTCAGGATTGATCTCCTCTAGGACTGACCGGTTTGATCGCCTTGCAGTCCAAGGGACTCGCAGGAGTCTTCTCCAGCACCAGAGTTCAAAGGCCTCAATTCTTTGGCGCTCAGCCTTTCTTATGGTCCAACTTTCACTGCCATACATTGCAACTGGGAAGACCATAGCCTTGACTATACGCACTTTTGTCGACAGGGTGATGTCTCTGCTTTTTAGTGTGCTGTCTAGATTTGCCATGGCTTTCCTTCCCAGGAGCAAGCGTCTTTTAATTTCTTGGCTACAGTCCCCATCTGCAGTGATCTTGGAGCCCAGGAAAACAAAATCTGTCACTACCTCCATTTCTTCCCCATCTATTTGCCAGGAATTGAGAGGGCCAGATGCCATGATCTTGGTTTTCTTAATGTTAAGTTTCAACCCAACTTTTGCACTCTCCTTCTTCACCCGCAACAAGAGGCTCTTTAGTTCTTCTTCACTTTCTGCCATTAGAGTGGTATCATCTGCATATCTTAGGTTGTTGATATTTCTTCCAGCAATCTTAATTCCAACTTTTGATTCATCTAGCCCTGCCTTTCTCATGATGTGCTCTGCATATAAGTTAAATAGGCAGGGCGACAGTATACAGCCTTGCCGGACTCCTTTCCCAATTTTGAACCAATCAGTGGTTCCGTGTCCAGTTCTCACTGTTGCTTCTTGACCCGCATATAGGTTTCTCAAGAGACAAATAAGATGGTCTGGTACTCCCATCTCTTTAAGAACTTGCCACAGTTTGTTATGATCCACACAATCAAAGGCTTTAGCATAGTCAATGAAGCAGAAGTAGATGTTTTTCTGGAACTCCCTAGCTTTCTCCATGATCCAGCGTATGTTGGCAATTTGATCTCTAGTTCCTCTGCCTCTTCGAAATCCTGCCTGTACTTCTGGTAGTTCTCGATCCACATACTGCTGAAGTCTAGCTTGTAGGATTTTAAGCATGACTTTACTAGCATGAGAAATGAGTGCAATGGTGCGATAGTTTGAACATTCTTTGGCACTGCCTTTCTTTGGAATTGGAATGTAAACTGATCTTTTCCAATCCTGTGGCCACTGTTGAGTTTTCCAAATTTGCTGGCAAATTGAGTGTAGCACTTTTACTGCACTGTCTTTTAAGATTTTGAATAGCTCAGCTGGAATACTGTCACCTCCACTAGCTTTGTTGTTGCTCAGCTTTTCTAAGGCCCACTTCACTTCACATTCTAGGATGTCTGGCTCGAGGTCAGTGACCACCTCATTGTGATTATCAGGGACGTTAAGCTCATTCTTGTATAGTTCTTCTATGTAATTTTGCCACCTCTTCTTAATCTCTTCTGCCTCTGTTAGGTCCCTGCCATTTTGGTCCTTTATCATGCCCATTTTTGCATGGAATGTTCCCTTCATCTCTTCAATTTTCTTGAAAAGATCTCTGGTCCTCCCTATTCTATTGTTTTCTTCTATTTCTTTGCACTGTTCATTTAAGAAGGCATTCTTATCTCTTCTAGCTATTCTCTGGAATTCTGCATTCAGTTGGGCATATCTTTCTTTTTCTCCCTTGCCTTTCGCTTTCCTCCTTTCCTCAGCTATTTGCAAAGCTTCCTTAGACAGCCATTTTGCTTTCTTGCATTTCTTTTTCTTTGGGATGGTTTTGTTTGCTACCTGTTGTACAATGTCGCGAACCTCTGTCCATAGTTCTTCAGGCACTCTGTCTATCAGATCTAATTCCTTAAATCTATTTGTCACCTCTACTGTATATTCAACAGGGATATGATTTAATTCATACCTGAGTGGCCTAGTGCTTTTCCCTACTTTCTTCAGTTTAAGCCTAAACTTTGCAAGGAGAAGCTCATGGTCTGAGCCACAGTCAGCTCCTGGTCTTGTTTTTACCGACTGTATAGAGCTTCTCCATCTTTGGCTGCAGAGCATATAGTCAATCTGATTTCTGTGTTGACCGTCTGGTGATGTCCATGTGTAGAGCCGTCTCTTGGGTTGTTGGAAAAGAGTATTTGCTATGACCATTGTATTCTCTTGACAAAATTCTATCAGCCTGTGCCCTGCTTCATTTTGTACTCCAAGGCCAAACTTGCCTGTTATTCCAGTTATCTTTTGGCTTCCTACTTTAGCATTCCAATCCCCCATGATGATAAGGACATCATTTTTTGGTGTTACTTCTATAAGGTGCTGTAGGGCTTCATAGAACCGGTCAATTTCATCCTCTTCAGCACTGGTGGTTGGGGCATAGACTTGGACTACTGTGATATTGAATGGTTTCCCTTGGATTCGAACTGAGATCATTCTGTCATTTTGAGGATTGTATCCCAGTATTGATTTTCCTACTCTTTTATTGACTATGAAGGCTACTCCATTTCTTCTGAGGGATTCTTGCCCACAGTAGTATACCTGATGGTCATCTGAATTAAATTCACCCATTCCTGTCCATTTTAGTTCGCTAATACCTAAGATGTCGATGTTCAGTCTTGACATCTCTTGTTTGACCACGTCCAGCTTTCCTTGATTCATGGATCTTACATTCCAGGTTCCTATGGAGAAAAAATCTTTACAGCATTGGACTTTCCTTTCACCACCAGACACATCCACAGCTGAGCGTCCTTTCGGCTTTGGCCCAGTCGCTTCATTCTTTCTGGCGCTACTAGTACTAGCCCTCTGCTCTTCCCCAGTAGCATATTGGACGCCTTCCGACCTGAGGGGCTCATCTTCCAGCATCATATCGTTTTGCCTTTTGGTACTGTCCATAGGGTTTTCATGGCAAAGATACTGGAGTGGGTTGCCATTTCCTTCTCCAGTGGATCACGTTTTGTCAGAACTCTCAGCTATGACCTGTCCGTCTTGGGTGGCCCTGCACGGCATAGCTCATAGCTTCATTGAATTACGCAAGCCCCTTCGCCACGACAAGGCAGTAATCCATGAAGGGGATTATATTTTTATATTACTTGTTACCATCTAGTAGTAATCCAGGCTTATGCAGTCCATCAGAGATACTAATAGCGCCTTCAATCCTTCTCCATGGTCTTTCATTCCAATCCGTCTCACTCACATTTATTATTTCTAAAGGATTTATGCCACTCAAGTTTAGTAGATGGTAGCATCTGTTTAACTAATATTTGAATGAGGAAGGACCTGGGAATTCTAGGATTTTAGACTAGACCGAGAAGATAAAATGCTTCCTAGAAAAAGGCAAGTTCCATAAAACTGCCAGGAAAACTGCATTTATGCAGTAATTAGGAGTTGACATGTGGGTTTCTTTACATATAATTCCCCCATGGCATTACCTCTTCAAAATTGTGTTACATTTGACAGTTTTCTAAAATCTTTAAAGTAGCTTGTTAATATTAAAAGGTCATCGTAATCTAATTTTTATTTACCTAATTGGGAATTGCTATAACCTCTGAAAGTTGTTTTTTCATGAGGCAACTAGACATTCTTGTTTGTCTTTGAAGACGTTTCACTTCTCATCCAAGAAGCTTCTTCAGCTCTGACTGTATGGTGGAGAATTGAAAGATTTATACTCGTTGCAGATTGCTGGTCATCATAACCTCCTTTTCTATTGCTATTTTTTCCTGTTTACTAAGAATTTATTTGTCTAGAAATTTAAAAAAATGGCTTAACTATCAATTATCCTTCAAGGAACTGTGTGAAGGCGACCTCTATGGAATCAAACCTTATGCTGGATTCTTTAACCATTTTCAAAAACTGTACATTGTAGCAATAGCAGTAGCACAATAGTTTTGGTCACCACAAGGTAAAAAAGATGTTGAGACTCTAGAAAGAATGCAGAGAAGAGCAACAAAAATGATCAGGGGACTGGAGGCTAAACCATATAATTGCTGGAATCGGGTATGTCTAGTTTAATGAAAAGAAGGACCAAGGGTGACATGATAGCAGTGGTCCAATATCTCAGGGGCTCCCACAAAGAAGAGGGAGTCAAGCTGTTCCCCAAAGCACCTGAAGGCAGGACAAAAAGCAACAGATGGAAAGAGAGAAGCAACTTAGAATTAAGGAGAAATTTCCTGACAGTTAGAACAATTAACCAGTGGAACAACCTGCCTCCAGACGTTGTGAATGCTCCAACACTGGAAGTTTTTAAGAAGAGACTGGACAGCCATTGGTCTGAAATGGTGTAGGGTTTCCTGCCTGAGCAGGGGGTTGGACTAGATGACTTCCAAGGTCCCTTCCGACTTTATTCTTATTATTTAGATTTATATATCAGTTCATAGTTCTCTACATCCCTCTTTGTGGTTCACAGAGTCAACATATTGCCCCCCCCCAACAATCTGGGTCCTCATTTTACTAATCATAGAAAGTGGAAGGCTGAGTAAACATTGAGCCAGTCAGGATTGAACTCCAGGCTGTGGGCAGAGTTAGCCTGCAATACTGCCTTTTAACCACTGCACCACAACTGCTCCAGAGCCATAGTGAGACTGTGCAAAAATTTCTAAAACAGTTCCAGAATGTACTGTTTAAAATAGTATTTTTGCTCTTCTTATTTAAGATGTCCTGTTACATCATTCTGTGTAACAATATACAAAGCATTACTGCCGGTCTCCTATTTCTAGCCATTTTAAAAAAAAGGGAGGCTAGTAGATGAACCGCTTGAAATATTAGTACAGAAAAAATTGCAAACCAGTTGTAGTATTTGGTGCAGTGCATTCCATTTTAATCTAATCCCCACTACCGAAGGGCAAAATAAATGCCATTTCAAGAGAGAACACATTTTAGCTGCTAAAAATGAGAAAGGAGTTTGTTAGCCTAATGAAAAGCTATCCATTTTGTCTTCTTCATTCAATAAATTGTGAGTTATTTTCTAAATGGATTAAATTAAAGAAAAATCTAAACTCCCTGGGACTGATTTTCGTCACTGATGGAGACTTTATATGAGGAAAATAATAATAATAAAAAAGCATAGGAATGGGTAAAGCTTTTTGGAAGGCAGATTCTGGTCTATAAAAATTGGATGTTTAGAACGTTTATAACCCAGTCACTTATTTCTTTACTCTCCTCTCTAAATTTAATCAAAATTGAATAAGGGCATATAATGTGTTCTTATGACATACAGGTATACCTTCCTTGTTTTATAACAATGTCATGGTGGGCAGAGTACTGGGAACCTGGAGATTCATGAAGAAAGTGTAAATAGTATAATATAGCAACTGAAATACTATGCATTTCGCAGACAGAAATAATTTGCTCTGGGAGTTGTAAAGTTGGAATCTGACAGCCTAGAAAAAAAAGGAAAATAAAAGATTTGGTGGAGAAAAAAGCTGCATTAAAGAAACTGTAGATAATTCGCACATATAGAACAGAAAAATAAGAGTTGGAAGGGACCTTGGAGGTCTTCTAGTACAACCCCCTGCTCAACCAGGAGACTGTATACCATTTCAGATAAATGGTCGTCCAGTCTCTTTTTGAAATCATCCAGTGATGGAACATCCACAGCTTCTGGAGGCAAGCTGTTCCATTGGTTGCTCTCACCATTAGGAAATATCTCCTTAGTTCTAGGTTGCTTCTCTCCTTTAGTTTCCATCCATTTCCATCCATTGTATATGCAGCTTCATCTTATGGCTTTAACACCAACTCCTGATGATTATGCTTGGACAAAGCTTGTTAGGTTTAATTAATTTTAATTTTAATTTTATTAAATTTATATACCGCCCTTTCCCGAAGGACTCAGGGCAGTTTACAGGGTATTTAAAATCAAACAGTACAAAACACAAAAGTTAAAAAACAATTAAAAAAGATTAAATTATCCCTAAATAAAACCCCAGTTAAAAATTCTCAGCCTGGGCTGGAGAGCTCAAAGAGCCAGGTCTTCAGGTCCCGGCGGAATGAACGAAGGTCAGGGGCGGTCCTAAGCTCCACGGGCAGCTGGTTCCAGAGGGCAGGCGCACCCACAGAGAATGCCCTTCCCCTGGGTGTTATCCACCTGCAATCTTTTACCGGCGGCACCCTGAGAAGACCCTCCCTGTGTGAGCGCACTGGATGAAGGGAACTTGATGCTGGCAGGAGGTGTTCCCTCAAATATCCCGGACCCAAGCCATTTAGGGCTTTATAGGTCATCACCACCAGGTTTGCATCCAGAAAGGAAATACATACCTCAGAGGGAAGTTATAGGACATGTTCTCTGAAGCAAACATGGAGTGCAAATGAAGGCTGGTTTAGATTGACTCTCAGGATTAAATCTGAGCCCTCCATAATTAGAATGATATGCCAATATGTGACTTGAGCAAAGGCGTATTTTTAGCAGATGTTGGTATTGGACATCATTGTGACAATCCTCAGTTTTCCCAGGGGTGCTGCAAGAACCTTTCTTTTCAGATGAATTGTAACAATCTATAATAGCCGTTTACAGCTGTCCTTTGCACCCTTGAGCAGACTTTAAACAAATCTTTGCCATCTCTTTTATTTTCATGGTTACTGCATCTTTTCTGAGGTCATTTTTCCTTGGCACTTGATTTCTTTAAATTGTTTTATACTTCTTCAGGTCTGTGTGTCTATTTTCCTTAAATAGTTATGTTTTTTCTTTGTTGAACTTATAATTGAGGACCCAGATTGTTGGGGGCAATTAAGCTGACTTTGTAATAATGCCGCTTGGGGTGTGTGTGAAAGCCCTAATAAGGAGGCATATACATAGAATGAAGGCTACTGCTAAGCTTGTAAGCCGCCCTGAGTCTTCGGAGAAGGGTGGGATATAAATGGAATTAAAATAAAATAAAAAATAAAAAATAATTTGAAATTCTACTCTTTCATACCACCACCTGTTTAATTATCCATTTATATCATTAACCCTTATACTAGTCTACTTATTAAAGTATGAAACAAATTTACAGTAAAATTGCAACCATTGTAGAGTTACATCAGAACAGAGCAGATGTTTTTATAATAGGCTGACTATTAGAAAGAGGGGAAAACCTGTGAAGCTACGTTTATAGAAAGGGATATAAAGTATTGGTAAACTTTGGGGTATTTTCATTTCAAATAGTGACCTCATTTTGAGATCTATGATGTTATTGTTGGAGTTAGAATGCTCTAATATGTAATATTTGGAAAAGGAAGAGAAAGTTTTCAGAATGGAATGGGTGATCAGTGGATGAAAAACCACACACAAGTCAAGATTGGTTTTCAATGAAAATATAAGCATTGTAATCTGTTGCTCAAGATACTCCCTTATGTCTACTGACTTCTGATGTTAACAATTATGTATGAGAAATCAACATGCTGAAAAACAGAACAGCAACCACTAGCATCACATTTATTTCCAAAAGTCCCTCTGGGCCACAAAATTCCTATCATCGCCATCATTTTGTGATGTACATACAACTAGAGTTAAACTTTCCAAATGTGTCCATAGCCCAAAAGGATTGCTCAAGCTCAACTCCCTAGATTATTATTATTATTATTATTTTTAAAAAATCTGTGCATGTTATAAATGCATTTCCAGCCATGCTGATATGTAGATAAGAAAATAGTGTTCTTGATGTCATCCCAAAGATGCTTTTTTAGGAGGCAACTGGACTTTGTTTTTCTTTGAAGACATTTTGTTTCTCATCCAAGAAGCTTCTTCAGCTCTGACTGGATGGTGGGGAATGGAAGGATGTATATTCCTTGCAGACAGCTGGCAATTTGCATTCTTTTAGAGAGTCGCTGAGGGCACCTGGAGGTTTATCTGTGTCCTCAGGGTCACCGTAGTAGTGCAAATGGTGGAGGCATTAGTGTGGAGGCTTCTTGGCTGCAGGATGCTTTCTGTGTCCCTTCCCTGTTGAAGACAATGGATGGAAACCAACCAAAGAGAGAAGCAACCTAGAACTAAGGAGAAATTTTCTGACAGTTAGAACAATTAATCCGTGGAACAACCTGCCTCCAGAAGCTGTGAATGCTCCAACACTGGAAGTTTTTAAGAAGAGACTGAACAGCCAATTGTCTGAAATGGTTTTCTGCCTGAGAAGGGGGTTGGACTAGAAGACCCTCCAAGGTTCCTTCCAGCTCTGTTCTGATTGATTGAAATGGTTATAAAATATTGAAAGTGTCTAAATGGGTTACTTTCTACTTAGTTGTTATAATTAGGGCAATAATGGGATTAGTTGGGAGAGGACAGGAGGGGTAGACAGATGTTGATGGCATAGAGAAACAGCAATGAAGAGAAGAAGTAGTATGGCTTCAGCTACTTAATTCATGGTCAATCCAGACTTAAAGTAGATAAAAGTGTAGAATTGGCCAAAACACCATGTTTTTAAATGGCCAAATACTTCTAGGAACCATTTATAGCAGTGGTGTCAAACTACCGGCCCAGGGTCTGGTTGCATCATAGCGAAACTGCATCCACCCCATTGCCGGCAATGGCAAAAAAGTCGTGATATGTCGTGACACATCATGTGACATTGCAAGTTTGACACCCCTGATTTATAGTATACATTGGCATTAACACCTTGAAGCATTGATGTAATGAAGATGACCATCTGGATCACCATTTAGATTCTAAATGCTGATCCAGATGGTCATCTTCATTACATCAATGCTTCTAAATTTTAGAAGAACATTCAATAGAGCTACCAGATCTGGGCTGCAAAATACAGATGGCCACTAGATGGCAGCAAATCACTAGAGTTTTCAAAGTCTATTTACTGCCATTTAATGGTTATCCCCAGTTTTACAATCTGCCAGCATTAGAATATTGAAACTGGTTTGTTATTCATTTTTAATACAGACAACTGTTTAATTCAAATGACTGTTTTGTATATAATACTTGATGTGTTTAAAGAAAAGGAGGTAATGCCAGAGGTAATTTTGACTGCCAGACTGACTGTGACCCTAATGGTGCCTCAATACCTGGAAATTATTTCCAAGAATGATAATCTGAGCACAATGAAAGGCATTAAGTCTTGGAGGCTTCTTTAGAAGATTCCCAGAAAGATTCAGTTTCATCCAATGTCAGGATTGTCCCTTTAAAATGCATAAATAACTTTAATTAGTATACAGGAGTAGAGCTAGTGACTTGTATGGAAAATTAAAATCCAGAAAGAAGAGAGGATGCAGCTAGCTGGATAGCAAAGTTACTATGAGTAAAATCAAATCTTTGGCAGTTGTTTATCTGAAAGTCTTAGGAACTTTTACAAAGAACAAGCAAACCACAAACTCTGCATCGTGCCTTACAATGTCCCACTATTTCTACCAGATGCACATCCATAGATGCAAAGTGGTACATTGCATTATGGGAACGCAATGCACAGAGTGGATATCCATCATTCAAAATCACATTCGGATGATGCATGGCACATTTAAACCAGCTGCCTTCGACAAGTAGTGATCTTTTATTTCATTCAGTAATAAAGCACAATTTTAATAGACATTGGTCTGCCTAGCCCTAGGTAAAGCTGCTAATATTTTTTTTCGGTCATCTGTGCCTTTAATTAGAAGCTTCCTATGAGAAATTCAGCCTTGTGAATTGCTTATTTTTGAAAATGGGTAGGAAATGGGTGATTAATTTACTCTTGTTCTTTCATGCTTGGGCATCACTAGGGAATTCCACATCTCTGGGAGGAGGAGGAGGAGGAGGAGGAGGAGGAGGAGGAGGAGGAGGAGGAGGAGGGCATCTCACAAGTTGGCAATGGTAAATCTTTTGTTTAGTGTCATGAATAAAATTGGATAGATGTGCTCATTTAATTGCCTGGGTCTAGCCTGACTCAAGGGGGACCTTATCTTTACTTTATTTCTTAAATAGTCTTTCTTAAAGAATATCCACACTTGTGATTTACAGCATCATCCAATCATCCCTATGGTGATATAAAACCTGCCCAAATTAGTGATCTATTACTACAGGGATGGCTAGATGACAGTATAAATCACTAGCATGGATTAGCCTTTTAATTGGCTGGGTGTCAGATTCTTTTTGAGGAAGGAGGAAAGACTGTAATTTATTTTTTTCTCTTTATTTTACAGAATTGTGATATACAGTATTCTTATTTACATCACCCAATCTAACTGACAATCATTTTAAAGTAAATGATAAAAATGTGAAGAATGGTTGCAGGAACTGGGAATGTCTAGTCTAACAAAAGAAGGACTAGGGGTGACATGATAACACTCTACCAATATCTGAGGGGCTACCACAGAGAAGAGGAGGTCAACCTTTTTTCCAAACCACCAAAAGCCAAGACAAGAAGTAATGGATGCAAAACAGGGATATAACCTCAAACTGGCAAGAGAGAAGTTCAAAAGTAACACTAGAAAGTATTTCTTTGCAGAAAGAACAGTGGAAGCTTGGAACCAACTTCTAGTGGAGTTAGTAGGTCATAATAGTAAATGCCCCTTCATGGATTACTGCCTTGTCGTGGCGAAGGGGCTTGCGTAATTCAATGAAGCTATGAGCTATGCCGTGCAGGGCCACCCAAGACGGACAGGTCATAGCAGAGAGTTCTGACAAAACGTGATCCACTGGAGAAGGAAATGGCAACCCACTCCAGTATCTTTGCCATGAAAACCCTATGGACAGTACCAAAAGGCAAAACGATATGACGCTGGAAGATGAGCCCCTCAGGTCGGAAGGCGTCCAATATGCTACTGGGGAAGAGCAGAGGGCTAGTACTAGTAGCGCCAGAAAGAATGAAGCGACTGGGCCAAAGCCGAAAGGACGCTCAGCTGTGGATATGTCTGGTGGTGAAAGGAAAGTCCGATGCTGTAAAGATTTTTTCTCCATAGGAACCTGGAATGTAAGATCCATGAATCAAGGCAAGCTGGACGTGGTCAAACAAGAGATGACAAGACTGAACATTGACATCTTAGGTATCAGTGAACTAAAATGGACAGGAATGGGTGAATTTAATTCAGATGACCATCAGGTATACTACTGCGGGCAAGAATCCCTCAGAAGAAATGGAGTAGCCTTCATAGTCAATAAAAGAGTAGGAAAAGCAATACTGGGATACAATCCTCAAAATGACAGAATGATCTCAGTTCGAATCCAAGGCAAACCATTCAATATCACAGTAGTCCAAGTCTATGCCCCAACCACCGGTGCTGAAGAGGATGAAATTGACCGGTTCTATGAAGCCCTACAGCACCTTATAGAACTAACACCAAAAAATGATGTCCTTATCATCATGGGGGATTGGAATGCTAAAGTAGGAAGCCAAAAGATAACCGGAATAACAGGCAAGTTTGGCCTTGGAGTACAAAATGAAGCAGGGCACAGGCTGATAGAATTTTGTCAAGAGAATACGATGGTCATAGCAAACACTCTTTTCCAACAACCCAAGAGACGGCTCTACACATGGACATCACCAGACGGTCAACACAGAAATCAGATTGACTATATGCTCTGCAGCCAAAGATGGAGAAGCTCTATACAGTCGGTAAAAACAAGACCAGGAGCTGACTGTGGCTCAGACCATGAGCTTCTTGTTGCAAAGTTTAGGCTTAAACTGAAGAAAGTAGGGAAAAGCACCAGGCCAGTCAGGTATGAATTAAATCATATCCCCGTTGAATATACAGTAGAGGTGACAAATAGATTTAAGGAATTAGATCTGATAGACAGGGTGCCTGAAGAACTATGGACAGAGGTTCGCAACATTGTACAAGAGGTAGCAACCAAAACCATCCCAAAGAAAAAGAAATGCAAGAAAGCAAAATGGCTGTCTGAGGAAGCTTTGCAAATAGCTGAGGAAAGGAGGGAAGCAAAAGGCAAGGGAGAAAAAGAAAGATACGCCCAATTGAATGCAGAATTCCAGAGAATAGCTAGAAGAGATAAGAATGCCTTCTTAAATGAACAGTGCAAAGAAATAGAAGAAAACAATAGAATAGGGAGGACCAGAGATCTTTTCAAGAAAATTGGAGAAATGAAGGGAACGTTTAATGCAAAAATGGGCATGATAAAGGACCAAAATGGCAGGGACCTAACAGAGGCAGAAGAGATTAAGAAGAGATGGCAAAATTACACAGAAGAACTATACAAGAATGAGCTTAACGTCCCTGATAATCACAATGAGGTGGTCACTGACCTCGAGCCAGACATCCTAGAATGTGAAGTGAAGTGGGCCTTAGAAAAGCTGAGCAACAACAAAGCTAGTGGAGGTGACAGTATTCCAGCTGAGCTATTCAAAATCTTAAAAGACGATGCAGTAAAAGTGCTACACTCAATTTGCCAGCAAATTTGGAAAACTCAACAGTGGCCACAGGATTGGAAAAGATCAGTTTACATTCCAATTCCAAAGAAAGGCAGTGCCAAAGAATGTTCAAACTATCGCACCATTGCACTCATTTCTCATGCTAGTAAAGTTATGCTTAAAATCCTACAAGCTAGACTCCAGCAGTATGTGGATCGAGAACTACCAGAAGTACAGGCAGGATTTCGAAGAGGCAGAGGAACTAGAGATCAAATAGCCAACATACGCTGGATCATGGAGAAAGCTAGAGAGTTCCAGAAAAACATCTACTTCTGCTTCATTGACTATGCTAAAGCCTTTGATTGTGTGGATCATAACAAACTGTGGCAAGTTCTTAAAGAGATGGGAGTACCAGACCATCTTATTTGTCTCTTGAGAAACCTATATGCGGGCCAAGAAGCAACAGTGAGAACTGGACACGGAACCACTGATTGGTTCCAAATTGGGAAAGGAGTCCGGCAAGGCTGTATACTGTCGCCTTGCCTATTTAACTTATATGCAGAGCACATCATGAGAAAGGCAGGGCTAGATGAATCAAAAGATGGAATTAAGATTGCTGGAAGAAATATCAACAACCTAAGATACGCAGATGATACCACTCTAATGGCAGAAAGTGAAGAGGAACTGAAGAGTCTCTTGTTGCGAGTGAAGAAGGAGAGTGCAAAAGTTGGGTTGAAACTAAACATTAAGAAAACCAAGATCATGGCATCCGGCCCTCTCAATTCCTGGCAAATAGATGGGGAAGAAATGGAGGTAGTGACAGATTTTATTTTCCTGGGCTCCAAGATCACTGCAGATGGGGACTGCAGCCAAGAAATTAAAAGACGCTTGCTCCTGGGGAGGAAAGCCATGGCAAATCTAGACAGCACACTAAAAAGCAGAGACATCACCCTGTCAACAAAAGTGCGTATAGTCAAGGCTATGGTCTTCCCAGTTGCAATGTATGGCAGTGAAAGTTGGACCATAAGAAAGGCTGAGCGCAAAAGAATTGAGGCCTTTGAACTCTGGTGCTGGAGAAGACTCCTGCGAGTCCCTTGGACTGCAAGGCGATCAAACCGGTCAGTCCTAGAGGAGATAAACCCTGACTGCTCTTTAGAAGGCCAGATCCTGAAGCTAAAACTCAAATACTTTGGCCACCTAATGAGGAGGAAGGACTCACTGGAGAAGAGCCTAATGCTGGGAAAGATTGAGGGCAATAGAAGAAGGGGACGACAGAGAATGAGGTGGCTGGATGGAGTCACTGAAGCAGTAGGCGTGAGCTTAAATGGAGCCCAGAAGATGGCAGAGGACAGGAAAGCTTGGAGGAACATTGTCCATAGGGTCGCGATGGGTCGGACACGACTTCGCAACTAACAACAACAACAACAATAGTAAATGGCTGTCTGAGGAAGCTTTGCAAATAGCTGAGGAAGGGAGGGAAGCGAAAGGCAAGGGAGAAAAACATAGATACGCCCAATTGAATGCAGAATTCCAGAGAATAGCTAGAAGAGATAAGAATGCCTTCTTAAATGAACAGTGCAAAGAAATAGAAGAAAACAATAGAATAGGGAGGACCAGAGATCTTTTCAAGAAAATTGGAGAGATGAAGGGAACGTTTAATGCAAAAATGGGCATGATAAAGGACCAAAATGGCAGGGACCTAACAGAGGCAGAAGAGATTAAGAAGAGGTGGAAAAATTACACAGAAGAACTATACAAGAATGAGCTTAACGTCCCAGATAATCACAATGAGGTGGTCACTGACCTCGAGCCAGACATCCTAGAATGTGAAGTGAAGTGGGCCTTAGAAAAGCTGAGCAACAACAAAGCTAGTGGAGGTGACAGTATTCCAGCTGAGCTATTCAAAATCTTAAAAGACAGTGCAGTAAAAGTGCTACACTCAATTTGCTAGGAAATTTGGAAAACTCAACAGTGGCCACAGGATTGGAAAAGATCAGTTTACATTCCAATTCCAAAGAAAGGCAGTGCCAAAGAATGTTCAAACTATCGCACCATTGCACTCATTTCTCATGCTAGTAAAGTCATGCTTAAAATCCTACAAGCTAGACTTCAGCAGTATGTGGATTGAGAACTACCAGAAGTACAGGCAGGATTTCGAAGAGGCAGAGGAACTAGAGATCAAATTGCCAACGTACGCTGGATCATGGAGAAAGCTAGGGAGTTCCAGAAAAACATCTACTTCTGCTTCATTGACTATGCTAAAGCCTTTGATTGTGTGGATCATAACAAACTGTGGCAAGTTCTTAAAGAGATGGGAGTACCAGACCATCTTATTTGTCTCTTAAGAAACCTATATGCGGGTCAAGAAGCAACAGTGAGAACTGGACACGGAACCACTGATTGGTTCAAAATTGGGAAAGGAGTCCGGCAAGGCTGTATACTGTCGCCCTGCCTATTTAACTTATATGCAGAGCACATCATGAGAAAGGCAGGGCTAGATGAATCAAAAGTTGGAATTAAGATTGCCGGAAGAAATATCAACAACCTAAGATACGGAGATGATACCACTCTAATGGCAGAAAGTGAAGAAGAACTAAAGAGCCTCTTGTTGCGGGTGAAGAAGGAGAGTGCAAAAGTTGGGTTGAAACTTAACATTAAGAAAACCAAGATCATGGCATCTGGCCCTCTCAATTCCTGGCAAATAGATGGGGAAGAAATGGAGGTAGTGACAGATTTTATTTTCCTGGGCTCCAAGATCACCGCAGATGGGGACTGTAGCCAAGAAATTAAAAGACGCTTGCTCCTGGGGAGGAAAGCCATGGCAAATCTAGACAGCACACTTAAAAGCAGAGACATCACCCTGTCAACAAAAGGCTATGGTCTTCCCAGTTGCAATGTATGGCAGTGAAAGTTGGACCATAAGAAAGGCTGAGCGCCAAAGAATTGAGGCCTTTGAACTCTGGTGCTGGAGAAGACTCCTGCGAGTCCCTTGGACTGCAAGGCGATCAAACAGGTCAGTCCTAGAGGAGATCAATCCTGACTGCTCTTTAGAAGGCCAGATCCTGAAGCTAAAACTCAAATACTTTGGCCACCTAATGAGAAGGAAGGACTCACTGGAGAAGAGCCTAATGCTGGGAAAGATCGAGGGCAATAGAAGAAGGGGACGACAGAGAATGAGGTGGCTGGATGGAGTCACTGAAGCAGTAGGCGTGAGCTTAAATGGACTCCAGATGATGGTAGAGGACAGGAAGGCCTGGAGGAATGTTGTCCATAGGGTCACGATGGGTCGGACACGACTTCGCAGCTAACAACAACAACAACAATAGTAAAGTTGGAAGGGACCTTGGAGGTTATCCAGTCCAACCCCCTGTTCAGGCAGGAAACCCTATACCATTCCAGACATTTCAGTCTCTTCTTAAAAACTTCCAGTGTTGGAGCATTCACAGCTTCTGGAGGCAGGTTGTTCCACTGGTTAATTGTTCTGTCAGGAAGTTTCTCCTTAGTTCTAGGTTGCTTCTCTCCTTGATTAGTTTCCATGGTCCACTCTCCTTGCCTTCAGATCAGTGGAGTATGCAGCTGTTCGTCATCAGAGGAGATTGCCTGCCTATCAGCACCACTCCTGGTCAGCAGCCAGGACTGTGACTGTGCAGGCAGGCAGCTCTCCTTCTGGTCAACCACCTGGCCCAATGCCTGAGGGGCCCAGGACAGCATCGTCCTCAGCCCCAGGTGTGCTTTATCTGTCAGACAGTCCCAGCTCCTCCTCCTCCTCCTCCTCCTCCTCCTCCTCCTCCTCCTCCTCCTCCTCCTTCCTCTTCTTCTTTTTCCTCTTCCTCTTCTTTTTCTTCCTTCTCCTCTTCCTCCTCCTCCTCCTCACTGGCCTCTGAGGGGGCTATGACAGCTAAGATAATTATGCTGAAAGACTAGAAAAGTACTATCTTGAATATGAAGGATTGGATTTGAGAAATGTATATCATTTTTTTAAAGAAAACCCTATTTTCCTGCAAATCAAAATGATGCAGTATGTTTCCTTTGGCATAGATTTCATAATATTTTGCAGGAATGTATAAATTTGTTGAAGGTAATTTGCTGTCTATCTGTTCATCTATTATCTTGAAGGAATCTCAGGAAAATAGAATCTGCTATGCCATATCAGCTATATTCTGGTAAGCAGACACACAGAATGATCTTCTAGTCCAATCCCCTGCTCAAGGCAGAAGCCTTATAACATCCCAGACAAATGGCTGCCCAGTCTATTGTTGAAAACCTCCAGTGATGTAGGACCCATAACCTCAGGAGACAAGCTATTCCATTGATTAATTGTTCTCATAGTCAGAAAATTTCTCCTTACTTCTAGATTGGATCTCTCTTTAATAAACTTCCATCCATTACTTCTTGTCCTGCCCTCTGGTACCTTAGAGAATTAGTCAACCTCCTCTTCTTTGTGACAGCCCCTCAAGCATTGGAAGATAGTTTCCATGTCCCCTCTAATCCTCTCTTTGATTGGCTAGACATGTCTAGCTCCCTCAGCCATCCATCCAACGATTTAGCCTCCACACCCTTTATCATCTTTGTTGCTCTTCTGCATACTTTTCAGAGCCTCAACATCTTTTTTTTTGTATTGTGTTGACCAGAACTGGATGCAGTATTCCAAATGTGGTGTCACCAGTGTAGTATAAAGCAACACTACCACTTCTCATTGTCTTGACACTATCCCTCTTTTTATGCAGCCTAGTACTGCATTGGCTTTTTTAGCAATGCAAAGCACATGAGGGGGAAGGGCAGTTGTAATTTGCATTTAGACCTTTCTTCTTTAGTTACTGTCTAATAAGAACAATTATCCCCTCCATCTCATTTAGGGGATACAACTCCATTATTATCTACCGGGAAGTTCTTTATCCTTTTCTCATTTACTATGTGGGGTTTTCATTCAAGTTTTAGCTGTGTACAGCTATGCCTATGAGAATTCCTCTCTCTTTTTCCATTCCATTCCATACCAAATAATTAACTTTGAAAAAAAGTGAAGTTGTGATTACCAATCATTTAATTGAGATGCCATAAGATCCTAAATTTTGCTCAGTGTAATGGGGGAAACACTGCTGAAAAAGCAAAGTAACTCAAAGGCCAGACACTCCCACACATTTCTGTCAATAAAATCTGCTCTGCTTTCTTGATCTTGTTACAGAATCTCATAACACTGAGTGACCTCCATGTAGTAGTTCAACGAACCAGTCAGTCCTTAATAACTGTACAGCTTTTCAACCCTTTTAACTCTTACCTAGCTAGTGTAGTAGGAAGCTGACACCATACATCTCAATTTACTCAAGTGTCTGATTACAACAAAAATAAGAAAATGGAGCATAGGAGTAAAAGATCTGATGAGATTTTATTTGGGACTGAACAGAAAACAACTTGTCCCTCTTTTTAAAGCTGATTACTAAATTTGTATTCCTCCTTTACCTCTAACAAAGGTTCAGTGTTTGGTCTACTTAGGAAGGTTTGACACTGGATGAGTAAATGAGGTAAATATATGGACATTAGCCATTAAAGGTGGATAATTTGCTGCAATCAGAAAGTAAGGAAAGTAAGAGACTTAGAAGATATTTCCAAGTAAAATGTTAAATTTCTGAATTTGAAATGTCTAATATTAAATAAAGCCTAATATGTAAACATATGCACATGTATTTATACATTTCTATGGTGTATAATGATGATAATTTTATTTCCTGTGTCAAGTTGAGAATAGACAGACCTTTCCACCCTTTCAAATGCATCTCACAATGCAAGCTAAACCTAAAATTTTGTCATATCAACTTTAACTAATATAAAAGATAGGATGTATTAATTTATGATGACTGCCTTTTGCATGAACCTTTTAATTATTTATATTGTAATTTAAATGATTACTGAAGCCGTTTCTAATAAACAGTTTATATTCATTGAAATACTATAAGCTGCAAGGGGTGTGTGTGAAGAAATATTTGATGCTGGGGATAGCTCTCATGAATAAAATATAAGCTACTGGGGTCAAAGTTTATACGACCTTCTCCCAAGTTATGAGGGATTTTTTTCTCCAGGTAATTGTAATCTGCAGTACACACTATGTATCAGAAAGAGCTATTTTTGTTTGAAATAGGAAATTTGATATATAACCAGTGGTGGGATTCTGCTGGTTTGCACCGGTTCGGGAGAACTGGTAGCTAAATTTTGCTGCATTTGGAGAACCAGCTGTCTTCCAAAAGTCCAGTCTAGGCCTCAGAGGTCTGGAGGAGGCTTCCCAGGCCTAGAATGGCCCACCAGAAGTGCGTGATACCACTTCCAGAAATCCGTTCTAGGCCACGGAGGCCCAGACCTGCATCGAACAAGGGAACTGGTTGTTCAGGTGTTTGAATTCCACCACTGTATATAACTCAAAGAATAAGATGGATCTATCTTTTGCCTTCAACCACCACAGCTCAAGCTCTGCTGTTAATTAACTTATAATGGAGCGAATATTTAAAATAAGAGATTGAATCTTTTCCACTACAGATAGTCCTCAACCTACATCCACAATTGATCCCAAAATTTCTGTTGCTAACCAAGACAGTTGTTATGTGAGTTCTGCCCAATTTCATGACCTTTTTTGCCACAGTTGTTAAGTGAACCACTGCAGTTAAGTTAGTAACACGGTTGTTAAGTGAATCTGCCTTCCCATTAACTTTGCTTCTCAGAAGGTCGCAAAAGGGGACCACGTGACTCTGAAACTGTCGTTAATATGAACCAGTTTGCTGAGTGGTCGAATTCTGATCACGTGACCATGGGGATGCTGCAATGGTCATGTGAAAAATGGCCACAAGTTGCTTTTTTCAGTGCTGTTTTAGTGACTTCAGACAGACACTAAATGAATGGTTGTAAGTAAAGGACTATCTGTATTACAATGTACTTCAAAGGATTCTAACCACTTTTAGACCTGTGCACTGGAAACAATACAACTCCATCATAAATGCTAAAATAGCCTTGGTTGTTAGAAGTTGGGTGTCCATTAAGACAATTTTGCACGCATCTAATACATTGCAGACACTTGTTTTCAGAACCATGTCTGCCTATGGAATTAACCTATGGACACACATTTCGGTATTACTGCATGTGGCTTTTAATTTAGTTGATTTGGGATAGTGGCATATGTTAATCTCAAAATTGGCTGGTGATTTTTCTTCTCCTCCCTCCTTTCACATTTGAACCATAGCCTCAGGAAACTGGGATTTATGCTAACTGTTGATAATTTCCATTAATATTAATTGGATCATTATAGTTACATTTTCCAAGCAAATTACCATAGTTTGAAATTATAGGTGAAAGTCCATTTCCTTATGTTTCTATTTTATTTTTTAAGAGGTAATTGTTTCTGTACTCCCTCCCTGCTACGATTTTAAATTCCCTATCTTTTGTCTCACACTTTTCTTTAAATTGAAAATGCTATAGCATTACATGCAAAAAAGAATCAATCTCAGAAAGGAAAGAAGAACCAAATATAGATTAAAAAGCTGCCTCTCCCAAAGACTTTGAAATATGAGGAGGCTGGCTCTGCATCTAAGATTAAGGGCAGATATGTGCAGGAGATAAGTTCACATTTTACCACAGGAAAATGGATTTTTTTTTTTTTACTACATGGGCTGTTCCAGATTCAGAAATATTTTTATTCCCTAAAGCTACAATAAAGATACATATTACCTTCTCATTTTGAAAAAGAGAAAAAATAATGAGGAAGAGAAAGAGTAAGTGCAGTTAGATACTTTTTATGTCAAAAGGCCACCCCACCAAGATCTGTGCCAAACCATGATGACAACAAAATGATAATATCCATGTGGCGAGGCCTCTATATTAATGCCACCATTACATACTTGTGTCGCAATGCATTTGTCTGAAACAAAGGTATAAATCGCAGCACGTTGGCAGTGCAACAGGCTAGTAACCATGACAGAATGTGACGTTGCCTTTATGCCACTTGAGTTCACGGCTTTGTGAGAATAACCAACAAGCAAAAATAAACATAAGGGAGAACATTAAGGGTACTGTTTACTAATTCACATTTTCAGCAACATTTTAGTTTATTTATTTATTTTATTTTATTTTAATCCCATTTATATCCCGCCCTTCTCCGAAGACTCAGGGCGGCTTACAATTTAAAGCACAAATCAATGTGCTTAGCAATAGCCTTCATTCTATGTATATGCCTGCTTATTAGGGCTTTCGCCCCCCCCCCAAGCGGCATTATTACAAAGTCAGCTTATTGCCCCCAAACAATCTGGGTCCTCATTTTACCTACCTCGGGAGGATGGAAGGCTGAGTCAACCTTGAGCCTGGTGGGATGCGAACCTGCACTAATTGCAGGCAGCTGGTGTTACTTAAGGAGGCATTAGCCCACTGCTCCACCAAGGCTCTACCTTTAATATAACTTTATTGATAATGTAATTATATTTATTTTCCTGACTTTTGCAGGTGATATTTACAGGCTATTACATTAGAAACTTTTGTCACTTCTAAACTCTAAACCTTTGGATCACATTTGTGGGTTGAGGACATGAAATGAAGAAGGGTAGAAATAATTAATTCATTCCTCTGGCAGATACCATTGTAGTAGTGAATGAACGTAAGTGGATATTGCTCTGAGTTTTAATTGGAAGCTGGACTTAGATAAATCAAAATAGACAAATGGTTGATAATAAATAGAAATATAATTGTATTGGATCCAGACTTAGCGATGGTTAGACTCAAATAAATGGGCTAAGGTAGCTGATTAAGTTCTGTTGATTTTAATGGATTTACTCTAAACATGATTAAGCCTACTTTCAATTTAAGAACTCCTATACCATGATAATTAATCTCCATTTATGAAAGGCTATGTCTTAATTTTATATTTAATTTTCAAGGCAGTAATCCTAAAGATAATTAAATAGCAGGAATTAAGGATGGTCATTATATTATATCACCATGTCACCTTTATAAAGATTCTATTAAAATACACCTGCTGTAAATACTTCAGTTATTTTTTTTCCTTAGTAGTTTCGCTCTACATTCAAAAGCTGGTAACAATTTCAATAAAAGGCAAACAATTCCAGTGAAATGAAGGAAGGAAAAAAAAGATACTTGAAGTTGCTCCTCACATTTGATGCTTAAGATTAAGGCTACTCCTGATTTCTTTTTAATTCAAATTATTTAAGCCTTGGTGTACAGAACTTGCTGATAGCATGAAATATTATTACAGAGCACAATTTAACTAGGAAATATTTAGTATAGGACAACTATGCTCATGAATAATTGCCTTTATTTTAAACAGGATGTCTGTAAGAGATGTTTATAATGAAGTGATATCTCAATTTATTTATTTATTTATTTATTTGTTTGTTTGTTAGTTAGTTTGTTTGTTTGTTTAGATTTATATACTGCCCTTTTCCCAAGGGACTCAGGGTGGTTTACAGGGCAAATTAAAACAGTGCAATGTACAAATTAAAATAAAATTAAATTAATAGCCCCAAAAGAGTTTAAAATTTAAAATTTAAAACCTTAAAATCCCTCAGTCCAGGCTGGCTAACTCAAATTCCTTTAAGCTCCTGTGAAAAATCTTTTGGCTGGAACTTTCCTCAATAGGAAAATAAATGATTTTAAGTTTAGCTCAGAGGTGATAAAAATATCTCACTATTTACTTTATTAATCAAATTCTGTATTTAAAATTAATTTGTATTCCCCACCCCCTGCATTTCATCTTTTCTGATTCTCGGAGACTGTCTGGAAAAATCCCTGCAGTTTCCTTGGGAAGGTGTTTCAGTAGTGGCTTGTCCTGCTTTCTTCCTAGAGTGGAGAGAAAGTGACTGGTTCATGGCCAGGTTGGGATTGAAACTCATGGCTACCCGGTTTCTGGCCTGATGCCAAACTGACCCTCAATTAACATCATTTTACATTAAAATTATTTGTTAATAGGATGTAATAAACTGCAATGTAATGTAAAATATGGCAAATAAGTATTAATTACAGAATTTGATTAGTGATATAGATAATGAGTTTCCCCAAGAACCAAATAAGCCCTTCACCAACCTACCCAATGAAGCAAATCAAGCCAAACCAACGCTACTACAGCGCCACTTTCAAGCACCACAGTGTACCTCCAGCCTTGGTGAACAGTGCAAAATGCAGCCAACCAAGGAAAATATAGGCTACTCTTCCTAAAATCATGTCTCCTCTGGCAAACCCAGATCCAACAAGCTCCCAGGACACCTGCCTCTACCCACCGACATTCTCTTAGACCAGGGGTCTTCAAACTCAGCCCTTTTATGATTCATGGACTTCAACTCCCAGAATTCGTCAGCCAGCGTACCTGGCTGAGGAATTCTGGGAGTTGAAGTCCATGAGTCATAAAAGGGCTGAGTTTGAAGACCCCTGTCTTAGACCCTGTTATCCACTATATAAATAAAAGAAAATAAAGGTTCAACAGGAGAGAGTAAAACTATAGAATGGAGAGACTTGCTGAGAAACAAGCTAGGTTTATGGATTCCTGGCCTCAATCTGTGCCAAGCCTGGGACGATGTTTACAGTTATATTTTTTAAGATATTGATAAAAAGGGATCTTTTCTTCTAAAAGTGTTGCTTAGCAAATCATTGGACTGTGGCTGCTGTCTTGTTGGCTGACAGTCTGCAGTTCCAGCATTGAAAAGTTACACCTCTGTGCCATGAGCTGCATTGGATGCAATTCAAAGGGCTGATAGTCATCTACATTCCTTGTTTGGGGCCCATTATCTATGGAACTATCCCTCACCAATTGTTTCTACTCATGCCACTGAATCTGTTAGAAGAGATTCAGGTACTTCAATAGAAGACTATCATCTAGTAGGACCAAGATGGTAGGCTTTTCTCCTGTGTTCCTTGCCCTTTGGGACATCATTCCCTGAAATTAGAATTGGCCCCAACTGCCAGTCTTCTGCAAGGCCCTGAAAATGTGATTGTGTTCCTGGATTTGGGATTTCGCTGGTCAGTATCCATGAGACATCTATAATTGTTAAATTTTGCCTTGTCTTCCTGTTATGTTTCATTTTTTTTTGCTGCTTGTCTTTTTAACTGAGATTGATGGTGATATAATTTAAATTATTTGTTAATTAACAATTCACTGGGATTGTTTCCAAAAGAGATTGTGACTGTGTTGTTGTCCTTAATCAACTATATAGTTGTAAGCAGTGGTGGGATTCAGCCAGTTCACACCACTTTGGCAGAACTGGTAGCTAATTTTTTGTTGCCCAGGCCCAGAATAGACTTGCAGAAGTGGTATCCACACAGAGAACTAGTTCTTCACATATTTGAATCCCACCACTGGTTGTAAGTAAGATTCAGACTGAGATAGACAACTTGTGACAGATGTTACTGAAGACTGTTCTCAAACAGTTGCTAGTATGGAAGTCGTATCTGGAAAAAAATGGAATGTATCTGGAGTATTCCAAGTTGCCTAGCCTTCATTCTGCCTTCATTATTGTTAATTCTTCCATCAAAATTTAATAATCTTTAAAGTAATAACTAATCAATGGAAAACATAGTTATATAACTGTCTACTAGTTTTTAATATTTAATGCTCAGAACCATATCATCTGGAAATCTCAAAATAGATTCCCCCCCCAAAAAAGCTGCCCCAGGAAAGCAAATTGTAAGAAGATGGTATTCATAAGATCAGTCCAGTATTTCTCGAGGTGTAGACTGAACTATTAGCATTTTCCACAAATACGTCTCATGAATCTACAAATTTCCCAACCCTTCCTTCCTACCTGACACATAGGTATGTGTTCTATTTTACAAACCAAAGTCTCCTGTTTGGAAAAGTTAGAAAACATTGTCTAGGAAAGGCTATCTGGTGACGAAGCTCAGTTTTAATGACTCCCCCATTCAAAATCATTTTAAAAATAAAGGATAAACAAACAAACAAACCAGTCAAGGAGAGAAACAACCTAGAACTAAGGAGAAATTTCCTGACAACAAGCACAATTAACCAGTGGAACGGTTGCCTTAAGAAATTGTGGGTCCTCCAACTCTGGAGGTTAGGGTTACGGTTAAGCCACTTTCCACCACTGATTGTACTTACATTTAAATTAGATCCATTATTTTCAAAGTTGCCTTAAGACTAAAAAATAAATAAATAGCCCAGTAGATTTCACACAAATCTGCTTTCTTTTCTGGTGTCATGTAAGTGGCCACTCCAGTTAGTGGATATATGATTGCAGCTGAGAAGAGGGGCAGGCACTTCTGCAGTAGAAGCTTGATTAGTTTCATTGTTTCTGAGATTATAAGCATAAAAACTAAAAATAAAGACAATAAAAGTTATTCAAGTCCACAAATTACTACATCTCCCCTTTGGCCTCAGGGGGTGAACACCTTTTATGATTAATCAAGATGAGAATCAAAGTGAGCCTTCTGATCAACTGCTTAGGTGGTCATACTTGAGCTGCAAATTATTTGCATGAATTACTGTAGATGATAAAATAGTATTTTTCTATTTTGCTTCAGAAAGCAGATGCTTGCTAAATAACTTTTTTTCTTAAGAACCTATTGATTATAGCCAATAGCAATTAAAAGTAGAAGAGAATTTAATGGTGTTAAGAAAATTTAATGATGTTCGGTTCCTGTTCATTTACTGGATGTCCTAATCAATTCATGTTCTAGGTAACAGTCTATTTCAGTGAGTTTTAGTTTCTCCCAAACTGCTTACTCTGAAAATATAACATCAGTAATAAATATTATGGACTGTGAAATAAATAAAAAAGGAGGATTAAAAACTGAATAGCCCAATGGGGTGACAGACGCAATAGCTTATTGCAAAACATTTTTATTTAGCTTTACACCATGATAGATTTGTGCATTGATGAGACATACTGTCTCATCAGTATCAGTATCATTGGCTACTGTGAGAAGTAAAATATTGGACTTATATATTCATGTTAATTAATCCCATATTAATGTAGATCCAACTTCTTGCACCCTTCCCACTTTTTCCTATTGACTCTAGCACAGTTACATTAGAATTCTGCTGGTAGGGGATGCTTGTTTGCATGCAGATAATCCTGCAGGAATGGGCATGAGAGCTGGTCTGATGTAGTGGTGAAAGTGCTGGCCTAGAAACAGGAGACTGAATCCTAGTCCCACTTTAGGCATGAAATCTAGCTAGGTGACTTTCGGTGAGTGTCATGCTTTCTCAGTCCAGCTTACCAATTATTGCGGTGGAAAAAGTAGAAGGCAGGAATATCCCACCTTGAGTGGTGGAGAAGCCCTTGCTAATCATCCCAGATCTTGCCAACCTAAAGCCAAAAGTGAGAAATCGAGATATTTTATAACAGGCAAACAGTGAGTCTAATGGAGCCAGAAATGGCAGACAGTCTGGATTCAAACAAGGGACGCGGTGGCTCAGTGGGTTAGGACGCTGAGCTTGTCGATCAGAAGGTCGGCAGTTTGGCGGGTTGAATCCCGAGTGCCGCATAACCGAGTGAACGCCTGTTACTCGTCCCAGCTTCTGCCAACTTAGCAGTTCGAAAGCATGTAAAAATGCAAGTAGAAAAATAGGGACCACTACGGTGGGAAGGTAACAGCGTTCTGTGCACCTTTGGCGTCTAGTCATGACCATGGAGAGGTCCTTGGACAAGCACTGACTTTTCAGCTTTGAAACAGAGATGAGCGCTGGCCCCTAGAGTTGGAAACGACTAGCACGCATGTGTGGGGGAACCTTTACCTTTACCTGGATTCAAACAACATGTTTAACCATAGGAAAACTCCTGACTATTTTATGGAGCTGTGAAGACTAAGAAAAAGTTGGTGGCATGTAGGTCAACAAGAATCAACTCAATGTGTTTTGCACTCTTTCAATTGGCCACATTGGCTAAGAATGATGTAAGTGGTAGTTTTAAAGTCTCTGGTAGGTGCCAGCTGGGAAGGCTACAGTCTTTTGCCCTTATTATTTAGTTTTTTAAAAAATGGCTTTTGTGGGCATAAGCATGCTAGCATTTTTTCTTTAAAATTAGGGCTTTTAAAAACATTAACATTTTATTGACATTAGGTTGGAAAAAGTCATCTAAAGTAATACACTTACAAGTAGTACTTAAACAATATAAATCTAATGCAGTTAAAATGAATGCATACCCTATACTGTATATATATCTCAAGCACAAAAATGATGAACATAAAAGTACCTTTGGCATTTCCTAAACATCACCAAAATTACCAGCTGTATTGTCTTCTGTCCCATCTAATAGCTTTCGGCAATTACAGCAAATGATCAAGATTTGAAAACTCATTAATTCTTTGAAGTGGGCAACATCTCTCTCTTTCCTAATGCATGTACTAAGAACTGCATATATTGCTGCATATTTAAAATCTCAACAATATCTTCTTACTTTTGGATTGGAGTTTTCACTAAGACTCTGGCTTAAACCAAATCCCTTGAGATTGATTCGAAACACTATATTGGGTTATGCATGTAAATTAGCTGGGAAGAGTTCACTGGCTTATCTGGAAAACTTTAGTAGAATTTAGGAAATTCAGTTCTAACAATCATTAATTTTTCATAAGAGACAAATCAAAGTTGCTTTGTAGATATACCACCTGATCTGGAAACCTTCCCTTATTCTCAGATATAGGGAAATAGAATGTGGTACTTTTTGATTAGACAGAAATCCACTGCAGATATAAGAATCTACTATTTATAGAGGAGGAGGAGGAGGAGGAGGAGGAGGAGGAGGAGGAGGAGGAGGAGGAGGAGGAGGAGGAGGAGAAGGAGGAGGAGAAGGAGGAAGAAGAAGAAGACGAAGAAGAAGAAGAAGAAGGAGGAGGAGGAGGAGGAGGAGGAGGAGGAGGAAGAAGAAGAAGAAGAAGAAGAAGAAGAAGAAGAAGAAGAAGAAGAAGAAGAAGAAGAAGAAGAAGAAGAAGAAGAAGAAGAAGAAGAAGAAGAAGTAGTTATTGTGAACTATTGAGAGAAAATCTGGGACAACTGAAGACCAAAACATTTGAAAATTCTAGCAACAGCAATAGCTTTGCTTAAAAATATATGCTTTTTTAGTTAAATTGTCATGAATCAATGCCATGGTCTTTCATTATAGGTCAACTGCACAACCTGCATATTTCTTGGCTTCCTACATTGAAATTAATCTTTAGCCAAACTAGTTCTATTGGACATGTGGTAGACAATGAGGAAGAGTCATGAGTAAAGGAAAGATGTGCTTTGGAAAACAAAACCAGCATTAAAACTCTTGTCGTATCCCTCAAAAGTTAAACTAAGAAATAGCATCACATTTTAGCACAGAATTATTTTAAATACTCATTAGTGGAATAATATTACTTCTTGTTTAAGACCATTTTTTTACAGTTAATGATTCAGAAATGAAGGCACAGACCCCATTGCATGCTTTCCAACATTTTTTTCAGGCATTAAAGATACTATTCTTATCGTTTTATTTTCAGATTATATTATGTTATATTATGCTCCCTTTAAAAGGACTTTGCTGCAAAATAAAAATGCACATAGCTGGATGGTGTGGTTGCAACCTTATGCATGCTTATTTGGAGTTAGAGTAAGGCCCTGAAGATGAGATTGCACATTGCCACATGTAATTATTTATTATGCTTTCTTTCCTGTTCTTCCAGATGATTCATTGTGGACTATGATATAATTTTGCCTTTTCATAGGAACAGTTCTGTGAAGCATGCTAAAGAGCAGTCAGGAGGAAAAAAAATCAGTGAGGGCCCAGAAGGGGCAGGGAGCATTTCTAGGTGGCTATGCTGTCTCTTAAATTTTTGTAGCAGACAAATAAACAAATTGTTTCATATTTTTTGTAAGAAATTCATGAATGGAGATGGGAAGATGCAACCTTCTTATCTGAAGGGGACAGCTGTTCCTGGTTTCTTTGCTTTGGAGCCCCCCCCCCATTAGCAGCTGATTAGCCAAGAACCATAATTAAAAAGGACTTTTTTATATGTGTATCAGAGTGAATTTTGCAAATACTACCCTATCCTTGCCTTAGATCAAAATATGAATCAGCAACATACTATGCTATATAATTGATTCAGTACCCGATCTGTTTTAAGGGGGGGATATTCACTCTGTTTTTGAAAAAAAATAATAATAAAAGAATTTGGGTTCTCTATTGTACTTTTTCCTTTCTTCCAAATGACGGCGTGTCAGCATAATCCCAGCTCTCCAGTGTTCAGCTGAATATGTTTTTACCAGCTGTGAATTCATCCCAAAGCTTCATGCATTTGCTTGAAATAATTTTGCTTCCAACAGAGCTTTGTTGAGTTGTGTTTGTACCCTGTCAGATCTGAATAAATTTCTGACAATACCGTAGAATGGCATAAAAGTGTGTTTTGTTTAAGTACCAACTATGGTCTCGGAGCTGTGCAGAACAAGCATCTGTGGGATCTCTAAGCAGATGCATAAATGATTAGATTAGGTCTCTACTCTAGAAAACGATACCCTGAAAATTTCTGATTTCATGTCCTTTAAAAGAGCAAATGTGAATCTCATATGACTGCAAAAGACAATATCGAAATTCCCTAGGGTTGTTTGCATCTTGATTAATGCTTAGAGCATGCTGGAGCTCTTGAAAAGTGTTGGAAGTGCAACTTCTAACCTTTTAATACTGTAGGGTCCTTGGTGCTGTCTGAGCTTGGTTGCTTTCTTGCAGATGTTTCTTTATTCAACTAGGAAACATCATTACTGATAAGATTACCTAGTTGGGTAATGAAATGTCTGCAAGAAAATAAACTCAGAGAACATCAAGGACCCCACAGTTCAACCTCAGGTACAAATACAGATAGTTCTTGTCTTACAACCATTTTTAGCCACCGTTCAAATTTATAATGACACGGAAAAAAGCGACTTACAACCAGTTCTCAGATTTATGACTGACGTATCATCTCCACAATCACATGATCAAAATTTGGGCACTTGACAACTGGTATGTATTTAGTGTCCCTATTTAGTGTATTTAGTTATCCCTATTTGCAACCTCCCAGCCAATTTTCAACAAGCAAAGTCAATGGGAGATACTGGATTACACTTAATGAGCGTCTGATTCACTTAACAACTGCAGTGATTCACTTAAGAAACATGGTAAAAAAGATTATAAAATCAGGCACCTAACAACTGCCTTGCTTAGCAATGGAAATTTTGATCTGAATTATGGTCATTGGTCAAGGACTATCAGTATTCCCTTCTATTGGTATTTTAATATTGGCTGAAGAATACCAGGTCTGGCAAAGCTTTTGAGACTACAAGACTATCTGAGAGTCTGGAGGGCACAGAGTATGCTCTCTTTTCTAGTCTGACCTCTACTCTATGAAGAAAATTACTGGGCGATCCTTGCCAGTCACTATCTCACAAGCTAACCTGCCTGACACAGCTGTGTGAAACATAGCACAAGAATCACTGGAGCAAAAGGAGCCATATTTAAGATTCTTTGAAAGGAGGTGATCTGAACACAGTAATATATTTGATGTATAGTTTGGTTAAAACCATCTGAAGTCAGCGAGCCTATTTATCTATTTACAATCTATTTACAAGTAACAAGTAACACCTTCAGCAATTCAGATCGACCTTTCTTTTCTTTCTCTGTGTAACCCTTCATTTCTTTTCTACCAACCTGCATGTAGCATCATCAATGATAATGGGAAACTCAGGAGAACTGCTGAAGTCATTAGTGATTCTATTGACTCATTCCACACCCTTAAGTAGAGGTTATGTTTTGGATTTTTATACATTGAACCCTGGGCAAACAAGATTATATTCAGGGGTGAGGCAAGTGATGTTACAGTATCACAACACAAACTTTGGTATGTAACTTCAGGGTGCAAGCAGGGCTTGTCTTGTGATATCAGGACTCACTTTTCTAATTTTGGCTAATTTTGTGGTTAGCAAAAAAACTTGTGGAGGCAGTCCACTTGCTGAATTGCTTGATGCAGATGACACTGGATGGATACACAAATTTCAGCTGGAGCTGTGAAGTCTCTCATCCTCTATATATCCTCTCTCTCTATATTAGTCTTTTTAAAAATAGTAATGTTTTTAACATTACAATTAAAAAGATACAAAAAATAATAGAAAATAAAAAAGAGAAAAGAATACAAAGAAAAAATAGAAAATGCAAGAAAGAAAAAATATAGGAAGTAAAATAAAAAAAGAAAAAAAAATAAGAATATAGCGAAGAAAAAGAATTTTAATAACTTAGCACCTTCTCCTAAAATATGAGAAATTATTTCTTCTTTCTATAGCTCATCTGTTATCTGTAAACAAACCCTTCAAACTTATCATTCCATCTTGATCAGCAAAAGTCCTTTAAGAATTATCAGAGATAATAATATATCAATTTAACCTTGAGAAATAAACCGATTTTATGTTCCTTCTTTTTACTTTTAACAAACTTAATCTTTAACCGAGAAATGTCCTAGGAATTTCTTTTCATTTCATTCTAGACCCGTGACAATCGGGTTTCAGGCCGGGCTACAGCACGGAGACGGCATTGGTCGCTCTGATGAATGATCTCTGGAGGGCCCGGGACAGGGGACATTCCTCTGTCCTAGTCTTTTTTTTTTAATATTATTTTTTATTTTTTATTTTTATTTTTTTTTTTGTCCTAGTCTTATTAGACCTCTCAGCGGCTTTCGATACCATCGACCATGGTATCTTACTGCGACGCCTCAGGGGATTGGGAGTGGGAGGCACGGTTCTTCGGTGGTTCTCCTCCTTTCTCCTGGGATGCTCGCAGTCGGTGTTGGCAGGGGGACAGAGGTCGACTCCGAGGCCTCTCGTTTGTGGAGTTCCTCAGGGGTCGGTCCTCTCGCCTCTCCTGTTCAACATCTACATGAAACCGCTGGGTGAGATCATTCGTGGTTTTGGAGTAGGATACCATCAGTATGCTGATGACACCCAGCTTTTCATCTCGACTCTAAACCACATCAGTGATGCCCTCGACGTGATGTCCCGTTGCCTGGAAGCGGTCCGGGAATGGATGGGGAGGAACAGGCTTCAACTCAACCCAGACAAGACTGAATGGCTGTACATACCGGCATGCCAGGATACTCAGAGTATTCCATCCCTTAATATTGGGGGAGAGTTATTGCCCCCCGTTGATAGGGCTCGCAACCTGGGTGTCCTCCTGGATTCACAGCTCTCCTTATAAGATCACATAGGAGCTGTGACCAGGGGGGCCTTCACTCGGGTTCGCCTGGTGCGCCAACTACAACCCTATCTGGACCTGGATGCCTTGCGTACAGTCACCCATGCACTTGTAACCTCTCGCCTTGACTACTGCAACGCTCTTTACATGGGGCTGCCCTTGAAAGCCACTCGGAAGCTTCAGCTGGTACAGAGTGCAGCTGCACAAACACTTTTGGGGGCTTCCCGATACTCCCATATTACACCTCTCCTCCGTGAGCTGCACTGGCTTCCAGTTGCCTTCCGAGTGAAATTCAAGGTGCTAGTGATGACATACAAAGCCCTACATGGCATGGGTCCGGATTACCTATGGGAGCACCTACTGCCAGCGTCAACACCCCTCCGTCCTGTGCGCTCCCACAGAGAGGGCCTCCTCAGGGTGCCACCGGTCAGAGAATGCTGGCTGGTGGCCCCCAGGGGGAGAGCATTCTCAGTGGGTGCGCCAACCCTTTGGAACTGCTTGCCTGCCGAAATCCGGATGGCCCCCGACCTTCGCACCTTCCGACGTGACTTAAAAACCTACCTATTCCAGCAAGCCGGCCTGGCCTGATAGATTTTGGGGTTTCATTTGTTTTACTGTTGTTTTTACTGTATACTTACCTTGCTCTGTACACCGCCCCGAGTCCTTCGGGAGAAGGGCGGTATATAAAAACAAATAAATAAATAAATAAATAAAATAAATAAAATTCTTAAAAACTATAACAAGCCTCTTTTATAAATTCAGTGTAGGAAAATGATCCTGATCACTATTTTAGTTTGTTACTTGCATATCCCTTTTAAATATTTAAGACATCAGCTGTTTTCATTTGTGAATCCAGTGTAGTATCTTTTTCCATATCATTCTTGGAGCCTGGCATTTTAAAATCCATTTTCTATGTTGCTGGTAAAAATTGTTCCATAATATCTTTTAAATACAGACTATCTAGAATGTCAGACACTTGTAAAATTAACTTTGGGTCTGTTATTCCCAAATATCTCTCAATATATCCAATGTTAAAGCAGTTTGCTCCATTCTTTATTAGTAAGTCAAATTTAAATATTCTTTAATTGTAATCTTTAGTTCCTTCAAATTCCCTCTAGTGTCCAAATCCCATTTTATCATGTTTTCCCCCCAAAGAATTCAAACAGAATTTTCCCACAGGGAGCATTCTCATAATTAATTTCCAACTTATTTCAAATTCATTTGGGTGCTTAGTCTGTAACTTTCCAAAATCAAAATGTAATTGCTGTTTATTTCATTCCCCCATAAAGACTGCGGTTTGGGTGAAGATCGCATTCCCTCAATTTCCAGAGCACTATACCCACCTCAGACTGGTGTCCTCATGAGAAGCAACTGTCAGGAGCACTTGGGGGCAATCCCAAGTCTCCTCACCCAGATCTTCATTCTGCTGTGGTAGTTAAAGGTAACGGTAAAGGTTTCCCCGCACATGCATGCTAGTCGTTTCCAACTCTAGGGGCCGGTGCTCATCTCCGTTTCAAAGCCGAAGAGCCAGCGCTTGTCCGAGGACATCTCCATGGTCATGTGGCCGGCATGACTAGCCGCCAAAGGCGCACAGAACGCTGTTACCTTCCCACCGTAGTGGTCCCTATTTTTCTACTTGCATTTTTACGTGCTTTCGAACTGCTAGGTTGGCAGAAGCTGGGACGAGTAACAGGCGCTCACTCTGCTACCCGGCAAACTGCTGACCTTCTGATCGACAAGCTCAGCGTCCTAACCCACTGAGCCACTGCGTCCCTATTTGTGGTAGTTAACTGTCCTCTTAATGAAGTCATCTTCCGTTCACTATTTATTCCCTGGAAATCTGTGTACATTAGTCTATGTGGAGAAAGAACTTGAGGGGACTAAAACTGTTCTTCTTTGACCAGATGTCTAACAATATTATTTTTAGAGCATTGATTCTGTCAAACTGAGTGTAGAAAAAATGTTCAATCTTACTGAAGAGGTAAAAAACCACAATAAAACTCCAAAAAGAAACCTAAACATCTAAATGTGTGATAAGGCTGCATCAATTATGTTAATCCCAAGTGTTCCATAACCTCTTAAATTTTAAATTTTACATTCCTGACTTTTGGAAGCTATTTAAGTGAATGAAATTTGGCTAACTCATTAGAATTATAGTTGACTGAACAGTGACAATCTCTAAATCTTTCTCTTTTCCTTTTATCTTTTTATTCATTTGCATTATTGTTATTTTAAGTATTTTTTTTACCCAACCCTCCAGCCAAAGAGGTTATGTGAATGGCTTACTAAAATCAGCAATAATATCTCAGACGAACAATAGCTCAAAAATAATAATAAAAAGGATGGGGGAAATAAACAGAACACCCCAAGCCAACTCAAGAATGTTTCTCATTATAATGTTCTTATTGTGATCAACTCTTTTGAAAAGAAAGAATTCCCAAACCACTGGACTTTCTATAGGTCTAAGAGTCCCCATGTTCTGAAAACTCGTCTGTTACCTTCTGTTGCCATTTACACAATTCACAATTATTCAGAGCTCAGATTATGATTGTGTGTGCCTCTTTGTGCACTCCTCACTTGATACTTTGTTTTTCTACTAAAGATATATTTATTGATGAGGAAATATTGTTATTGCATTCTCTCTTCTGGAATGACTTACAGCTAGTTGCCTTTGCAATGTTCAGTGTGTTCATTGAGTGCTTCTAGTAATTTATTGCATTAACTTCAGAGTTGTGTTAAACTTTAACCACTCTGAGACCTGGCTGGATTTCATTCTCTGGAACTGTTCTCTTAGCACCAAGTCCTTTGGCTCAGACCAATCTTTGACCTTTTCTTTATTACCTTGGATTTCTCTCTGAAAGATTTTCTTGCCATTTGGAATTCTTTCTCTGCCAGCCCTTCAGACCAAAATTTCCAGTGGGGAGAACTTCAGTAGGCATCAGAGATAAGTTAGTGAAATATTTGATGGCACAATATATAGCCAGCTTCATTTGCTTTGATTTTGTATGGCTTTAAAAACTAGTCTGCAGCTGGATCACCAGAATGAATGGAACTGAAGTGCAATACTCACTAGTCATCACAATCCCTTTTTCATCAGAAAGGAAATGGAAAAACAATGGCTTCAAAAAGTCAACTTGATAGGGAGTATCAGGCTAAGGATGAGGTCAAGAAGTTATATAGTGAAAGTCTGGAACTTCCTATTGTGTACTGTAGTTTTGTATTCAAAGGTATCATGGATTCAGTGTCATCTCTGGCCCATATGTTGGACCAGAAAAATGTAGAAAAGAAGAAACTTTCCCATTTAATCCACTTACTGTGCCATGGATGGTACAAAGATCAGGAAAACACCAAAAGCTGCAGTATAGTTAAATAAGTATTTGCATATGGATGAAAAGCAAGAGTGGGAGCAAGCATGGAGAGATAAGGGAATCCTTCTCTCCACCCAGTAAAAACAGGGATTTACAGGGAAGGGGGGAAACAACTGAGAAGGGTTGAAGCTGCATTTCAAGGAAGCAAGTTGGTTGTGGGAAAAGACTGCCAGACTAAGGATCATTCTCCATATGAGATCAGAAACCTTAGCAATGCTGCTCATGGGAGGATTCTCATATGGAAGTTCTTTCCTTTTTTGCTGAATTTGAATTAAGTTCTTTTGATGGGTAGCTTGAACACTGCTTCATATGGTCCATTGGCCTTTTTTGACCCCTTTTCACATAATTATGAAAGAGCTTCAAAGCAGGTATTTTTAATCACAGAATTTACAAAAGCCAATGATTCATCGGCAGGAAGGACAAGGGAGACGCGTCTTCGTTAAACAGATTTATTTAGTGAGCCCGGACGACGGGAACAGTAAACAACATGCTTATATAGGTAGCTGTCAAACGGGACAGCAAATCAGCTGGGCGCATTTTTCCCTCCAAGAACAGGGGGCCAATCAGTCAGCTGCAGGGCAGAATTTCCCCAGCGACAACGCTTAGCGGGTAACTGGGCAGGGAATCCTGTCAGCTGGTTTTGGCGGGCGGCCGGCGTTTGACAGCTCGTCGCCGCGACTGCGCATGCGCCAACTTTGACAGCTCGCGGCGGCCGCCGGGCTTGCCGTGAGTTTGACAGTTGGGTGGTGAGTGCGCATGCGTCAGTGTTTGACAGCTCGCGGCTGTCACTGTGGGATAGCCGCGGTTTTGACAGCTCGCGGCTGTATGCGCATGCGCGCCGTTTGACAGCTGTCAAACGGCCGCGTGTGCTAGCGGGAGCGTTTGCGCAAGTGTCATTTTTTGACAGCTGTCAGTGCGGCCGCGTAAATGCGGCCTATGACAGCTGTCATTATGGTTTGCAGTATATTGCACCCCTTTCCCCCCCCCTTGAACTGAACAAGGTAATCTAATTTAACTTTTAACAGTGTTAGAACTTGTTGGCGCGCTCCCGGCCCATTCGAAGTCCAGTATGTATGCTGGCGGCCTTTTCTGTCGCGTGGATCTGCGAGGTGGAGGTTTCTCTATTGTTGCGGGGGCTTCCTCGGGAGGAAGATCGGCTGGAGCGGGGACAATCTCTGGGTGAACGGTGCTGGGGGGTGCAGGTTCTTCCGTCGCTGTTTCTGGCGTGTAGGTGTTGGGGGGTGACCTGGGTCGGAGTTGATCTGCGTGTCTCCGTAGTGTGAGTCCCGTGCCAGCATTGATAGTGTATGACAGGGGCCCAGTTTGATCGAGAACCACCCCCTGGGTCCATTTATCCCTTCCCCCATAATTTCGGGCCCAGACATTTTGTCCCTTGGAGAATGTTTTGTGTGGCAAGTTGTTGGTTTTTTCGGCCGCTGGCCTGTCTGGGTGCAGTCTGTCAAGACGAGTGACCAGTTGGCGACCCCATCTCAGTTCCGCTGGGGATTTACCAGTGGTGGACACGGGAGTGGAGTGGTGAGCGAGGAGAAAGCGGGCGAGTCGACGGTGCCAGTTTCCGACGATTATCCTGCGCAGAGAGTCTTTGGTGGTCTTTACCATGACCTCTGCGAGGCCATTACTGGACGGGTGGAACGGAGCCGATGTTGCGTGTCTAATACAGTTCCTCCTCGTGAAGATCTGGAAATCACGGGAGGTAAATTGAGGTCCGTTGTCAGTGATTATGACATCTGGTAGACCGTGGGTGGCAAAAACTCCCCTTAGGGCTTGAATAGTGGCCTCTGAAGTGGTGCTTGAAACCGGGAGAACCTCCAGCCATTTTGAGTAACTGTCTACAATAATTAAAAATGTTTGTCCCTGGAATGGTCCTGCGTAATCGAGGTGGATGCGGGACCAAGGATTGGAAGTGGTTTCCCATTTGTGGACTGGGGCGTGTGGAGGGGAGGGTCTGGTTTGCTGGCAGAGATAGCAGCCGGCTACGTGCTGCTCGATGTCCCTGTCTAAGGCAGGCCACCAGATGTAGCTGCGTGCCAGAGCCTTCATCTTTGAAATGCCAGGGTGGCCCTCATGTAGTGTTTGGAGAACTTTTGCTCTGTGGCATGAGGGGATTATTACCCTGCAGCCCCAAAGGATGCAGCCTAAGTGTGTTGAAAGCTCTTGTCTTTTTGCAAAATAAGGTTGGATGGAGGGAGAGGGGCAGGTTGATTGCCAACCTGATGTGACCCATGAGAGTACCCTGCTGAGGGTGGGGTCCCTGGTTGTGGCAATTGCAATGTCTTTGGCAGTTACTGGGCATTCTGTGAGTTCTTGGATGGCCAGGACCTGGCCGGCTGGAGCTGGGTCGGGGTCTATCTGGGGCAGTGGGAGCCTGCTAAGGCCGTCTGCATGGGACATTTCCTTCCCAGGCTTGTAGATTAACTGATAGAAGTAGGCAGAGAGGAATGTTGTCCAGCGAAGCATTCGCGGGGATAAAATTTGCGGGGTCTGGCGGTCCCATGTGAATATGCCTAGGAGAGGTTTGTGATCTGTATAGATTGTAAATGGCCTGCCGTAGAGGTAGTCGTGGAATTTTTTAATTCCAGCCACAATAGCCAGGGCTTCCTTATCTATTTGCGCGTAATTGCGCTCGGTTTTTGAAAGTGTCCTTGAATAGTAAGCGATTGGGGCTTGCGTGCCATCGTTAAGGGAATGGCTGAGAACTGCCCCGATGCCATAAGGTGAAGCATCGCAGGCGATGCATAGGGGTTTGGTTTCGTTGTAGTGCGATATGGTTGTATCGCTGGAAAGTAATTGTTTTAGCTGTTTGAAGCTGTCATTGTGAAGTGGAGTCCACTTCCAGGGGGCCCCTTTGTCCAGGAGCCTATGAAGGGGTTCTGCTATTGTGGCTTTTGCGGGTAGAAATGAATGGTAGAAATTTAGGAGCCCTAGGAATGCCTGGAGCTCCGTTTTATTTTTTTGGGGGGGTGCGGCTTGTATTGCCTGTATTTTTGCGTTGGTGGGGTGAATGCCTTTGCCGTCTATTTTGTACCCCAGGAATTCTGCGGAGGGTACTCCGATTGAGCACTTCTCACGTTTTAATTTTAAGCCAGCTGCGCGGAATCTCGAGAGGACTTCGTGCAGCCTGGTTGCTAGGGACTGGGTGGAATCGCCCGCGATGAGGACGTCATCAAAATACGGGCAGACTCCGGGGATGCCTTTGAGGGTGCGCTCCATGACTTCCTGGAATATTCCAGGTGCCACTGAGATGCCGAATTGGAGGCGGTTCACTTTGAACGCCCCTCTGTGCGTCACTATGGTTTGGGCTTCTGCGGTTTCCCTGGTTACTGGGAGTTGCAGGAAGGCATGTGCCAAGTCTAGTTTGGCGAAAATGGAGCCGGACCCTATTTCTGATAGAACGTCTCTTACTGACGGGACTGGGTACGCATGCGGGTTGAGTGCGCGGTTGAGGGTCGCTTTATAGTCAGCGCAGATTCTGACGTCACCATTGGGTTTGACAGGTGTCACTATGGGGGTTTCCCAAGTTCCGCTGTCAGTTGATTCTAGGACTCCTAGCTTGAGCAACCGGTCTATTTCTCTGTCTATTTTCGGTTTTAGGGCGAAAGGAACTTTCCTGGCTTTTATTCTAATTGGCCCGACCTCTGGTTTGAACTTGAGGTCGATGGGGGGGCCATTGTATTTGCCCAGTGAGCCGTCGAACACATCTGCAAATTTTTTGCAGATATTGTCTAAAGAGTCGGTTTGGATGCGGTTTGTTCCTTCGAGGCGAATGCCTAATGCCTCAAACCAGTCTAGTCCTATCAAACTAGTTCTTGGTTGCTTGGTTATTTGGGCTGTTAAGTGGCCAGAGAATTTTTTAAAATCGACCTTTAGGACGGCTTGTCCCTTTAAATCTATTTGCGCCCCTTGAAAATCTGCCAGCAAGACCCTGGAGGGTTGGATAGGTATGCGGTGATTTGTTTTGGTGGCTATCTTTTGGAGGGTGTCTCCTGACAGGATTGAAACGGAGGATCCTGAGTCGACCTCCATTTCGCAGGGGATTCCCTGTATTTTGACCCACGTCCTAACTTTGGCTCTGGGGATGTTGTTAGCGGGGGTTTTAGTTAAGGAGCGTATGGACCCTATAACCCTTGGTTGAGGGCGGGGAGGGACTGTCCTACCTGCGGGGATCTCGTCAAGGTCGTGGAGGGTCTCCCGGTTTAGGCTGCGACATGCTGGTCGGATGTGGCCGGTCTTGCCACAGCCGTGGCACTTCGCGTTCCTAAACCTGCAGGTGGCTCGGGCATGGCTTCCGCCGCAACTGGCACACTTTGCTCTGGCGTTGGCCTGCGGCTTCTTCGCGTTGGGGCCCGGTTGTCGGTCTTGGTTGCGGTTCCTTTCCCGGCCGGCGGTCATCCGGTTGAAACGGGAGAGGATCGCGTCGACCCCAGATTCGGGCTCCGGCGGCCCCTGGTCGAGTTCCCTGGCCTGATGGACAGAGTTGCCCGGGTTTTCGCCAAACGACTCGATTTCGTCGCGATGGCTATCTTCGTATGCCATTATTTCTAGCGTGAGCTCTGCGAGGTCCATTGTGGGCTTTGCCACAAGTTTCCTCTGCAGGCGCGGGTTCTGGAGACCGGCGATGACTTGATCGCGGATCCGGTCTTCCAGGTCGGGGAAATGGCATTTGCGGGCGGCGTGCCTGACGGTCGCGATGAACGCGGTGGTGGTCTCGCCCGGCTGCTGCTTCCGACGGGCAAACGAGAGCCGCCAGTACAGTTCGGACCGCCTTGGCACGAAGTGTTTGCTGAGGCGGTCCGTGAGCTCGGCAAACGGAATGGTGGTGACCGGGTCCGGGCTGCAGAGGCCAACGGCGATGTCGTACACCGCTGGCCCGCTCAGGCATAGGAGCGCGGCGGCCTTGTGGCGGTCCTCCGTGATCTTATTTACGAGGAGGTACCCCTCGACCTGGCCCAAATGCGACTCCCATCCTTCTGGGTGCCGGACGTCGAACTCCCTTATGTGTCCTAGGGCTGCCATTCCGGGTCCGCGGTACTTTGGGCGCCTGGTAGGTTGGCTTGTCCGGTCAGTGACTTAGCAAGTGACTTCAGCGGATTGACCGGACAGCAACACTCCTGGCCCGTGGCTTCAGCTAGTACCGGGATCCCATCCTCGTCGCCAGGTGATTCATCGGCAGGAAGGACAAGGGAGACGCGTCTTCGTTAAACAGGTTTATTTAGTCAGCCCGGACGACGGGAACAGTAAACAACATGCTTATATAGGTAGCTGTCAAACGGGACAGCAAATCAGCTGGGCGCATTTTTCCCTCCAAGAACAGGGGGCCAATCAGTCAGCTGCAGGGCAGAATTTCCCCAGCGACAACGCTTAGCGGGTAACTGGGCAGGGAATCCTGTCAGCTGGTTTTGGCGGGCGGCCGGCGTTTGACAGCTCGTCGCCGCGACTGCGCATGTGCCAACTTTGATAGCTCGCGGCGGCCGCCGGGCTTGCCGTGAGTTTGACAGTTGGGTGGTGAGTGCGCATGTGTCAGTGTTTGACAGCTCGTGGCTGTCACTGTGGGATAGCCGCGGTTTTGACAGCTCGCGGCTGTATGCGCATGCGCGCCGTTTGACAGCTGTCAAACGGCCGCGTGTGCTAGCGGGAGCGTTTGCGCAAGTGTCATTTTTTGACAGCTGTCAGTGCGGCCGCGTAAATGCGGCCTATGACAGCTGTCATTATGGTTTGCAGTATATTGCAGCCAAAAATCTTAGGCCAAAGAATTCTGCCCTTTGAAACTGCTCAATTAAGCTTACTCAGGATGGTCGATAATGAGAGCAACATCTGTAGGTTCACTGATTCTGCAATTCACTCTTGAACCAAGCAAACAATCAGTCCAAATATATTTGAATTTAATGCGCCCTTGGGCAGGATCCAAGCCAAATACTTACTTTCTTTATAAGCACACCTTTCAGATGCAGCATTTCTCAAATGAAGATAATATGCAAAAATGTCCATGGAAGTTATACGTGATCAAATACATAATACCAAGAATTCCGAGCAAATAGACAGATGTTGAATGTTGCTGTATGAGTACACCCATTTTCCTTCTGCATCTCCCTGTCTGAAGGTATTAAATAGATCTGAGTGTGGAATGATGCACTTTGTGTCTCTTCTTGCACCTCTCTGAACAAATGAAATCATCAGAATTCCTTGAAACAGTGCAAAAAGAAGGCACAAAATCTCCTGTCCAGTTTCCAGAGATGCATTAGAAAGAAAGGCTCTATTTTTTTTTTCCTGGAGTGAAAAAATAATTTACACAGCCAGCTCCTTATTTCTACAGATACTGCATTAACAGCAAGGAACCCTGAGATTTCTCCTTAGGTAGGCTGGAACACACCTAGAGGGAGGAGAAGCTGACTCATTAGATTTAAAATAACATTTTCCTTTCTTTCTGTAGAAATAAGAATTGATTGAAAGTACTTTTAAGGGGTTGAGAGAGAACTGCTCTCTGATAGCATCTAAGGTACATATTAGATAAATAGAAAACTATTGGCTTTCTGATTGTGAGCAATTTCCCTTAGATTCTAATGCTGATATTGAGGAGTTATGTATATAATACAAATTATTTATCAAGGACTGGCTCAGAGGCTACCAGAACCAAGTGCATGTCCTTTCATTAACTCTAAATTTCGCTTTATTGAACCCTAGATAGGATATACTTAGGTGAAATTCTTCTGTTTCTTGTATTACGGGCACCCAAATTAGAAGCAATAACAACCAGTGTATTTGGAGATGGGGGCCAAATACACACCATTGTAACCGTTTTGATACCTTCATCTTCTGAGAAAGGATTCAGTTGCTTCACCCCATTTAGCTCTTCCAACTGTCTTCTAAAACCAGGGAAGAAAGGCTTCTACATGGCATTCTGCATACAGTACATGTTACATGTTGTGCTTACCGGGAGGGTTGGATTACAGAGGTTGCATTTGGGGAAAATGATGGTCTAGAAAATCTTCACGCCATCGGTTTGCTTCATATCAGTATTTCTCTACATGCTGAGAATTCCATGAAATTCAAAAACTAGGCAAGATTTCCACATTAAACTGGTTTGTGATCAATTGACCACTGAGCAAATGTATTATGCATATAACTAATATAATAAATTGGATATTTAAGAACTACAGCAACTAGAATATCTTCCAGTTAACAATAATTGTTTATATGGTGACCTCCCTGAAAATATTTCATCTCTCTCTTTCTCTCTCTTAAATCTTATATGAGACCACCATCTCATCTCAGAATATGTCAGCAACCTTACATTTAATGTCTTGTGAAAGAACAGTGAAGTCTTGACATTGGTGATCTGATCTCAAGACCATTTTTAATTCTACATAATTTGCATGGCACCTAAGAATGACAGAAATGATGCATTACTGATCCTTAGTATACTCTCATAAAAAGACCTGGAAATCCTTTTCTTTTATTTTCTGTATGCTATTAATTTAATTATTAATCTACTAGTATATGTGTTTTAGGGACGCGGTGGCTCAGTGGGTTAGGAGCTGAGCTTGTCGATCAGAAGGTCGGCAGTTTGGCAGAGAGAGCGCCTGTTACTCGTCCCAGCTTCTGCCAACCTAGCAGTTCGAAAGCATGTCAAAATGCAAGTAGAAAAATAGGGACCACTACGGTGGGAAGGTAGCAGCGTTCCATGCGCCTTTGGTGTCTAGTCATGCCAGCCACATGACCACGGAGACATCCTCGGACAAGCGCTGGCTCTTCGGCTTTGAAACGGAGATGAGCACCGGCCCCTAGAGTTGGAAACGACTAGCATGCATGTGCAGGGGAACCTTTACCTTTTTACCTTTATATCTGTTTTGGCAATTGGAATGAATCATATAAAAATGTAGGCACACTTTAAAAACTCAAAATAATTAATTTTCATAATTTTGGAGTCTCTAACAATATTTATCAAGCTGATAAAGGAAATACAGTGTGCATATGTGTGTATGTGTTTAAAAAAATAAGTCAAGAGAAACATTGTGGGATACAGTTCAGCTGTACTGTGAGTTGTAAGATACTTAATTTTGTCAGCTGGAATAAATAATAAAGGTCTCATTCAGTGATTCTGAATTAATATCCAAGTTTTGTACAAAGACACGTAATTATTATAAATACCTATATGATCATAGTCTTGCTCTGTTATGAATTGACTTTATGTGCAAAAAAGAGATAACAGAAAGACTGAAATTAGAGAAAAGAAAACATAGCATGGTGGACTACTGTTTTTGGAGTATTTATACTATATTATAAGGTCAGATAAAATTTGCTGGTGACTAAAAAAAGATCTCATCCACTGCGGCTATTTCAGGTATTAATCTATCAAGATAAATTAAACAAAGGGCAACATAAAGGGACCTTTTTGAAATTAAAAAGCAATATCCATATGCAAACCACATATCCTGTCTTCAGTTTTTTGCAAGTTGCATCACAATTTAAATCCTATGATTGCTTCTGAGTTGTAGTTAAACCTAAAGTAGGATTAATAAAGGAGAATATTTGTAATTCAGGTCTGAAATGAGGGGTCCTTGGTGCTCTCCGAGCTTAGTTGCTTTCTTGCAGAGCTTTCATTATCCAAATTAGGTAACATCATCAGTCCTAATCGACATTAGCTTACTTAGTTATCTAGTTTGAGTTATGAAACATCTGTAAGAAAATAACCAAGTTCAGAGAGCACCAAGGACCTCTCAAGTGGGACTAATTCTATTAGGCTGAATGAGAAACTCACTCCTGGAAGGGAGCAGCAGTTATTTATTGGACAACAGAACTCTATGTCTTTTATAACTTGTTTTTCTACTCATGATAATGTTGCACTTTTACAGCACTCTAGATGTTCCCTACTTAGACCTTCTCAAACACTGAAAAAGGTCTGGGCATTTCAGTTTCCTTAATACTAAAAGCTGACATCATGCCAGACAAATCCTTTTGCATTCTTTGACAAAGTGACAAAATTAGAGGATCAGTGAAATGCCGTGGGCATAGTTTACTTGAAGTTCAATAGGGCATTTGATAAAGTAGATCACAAGTACCTACAGCCTACTGTCTGATAAAATAGAAGAATGTGGGTTAGACAGATGGATTCATAACTGGCTGAGCAACCACATGGTCCTTAATGGAACTACATCTACATGGAGGGAAGTATGCAGTGGGGTACCCCAAAGCTCTGTCTTATATTCTTTAATGTCTTCAATGATTTAGATGAGGGGATAGAAGGGAAAAACTTTTTCTTTTTACTAATATTTCAATTGGAGTAACTATCCCCTCTGCAAGAATCAGAAAGAATTATAAAAAGTGGTACCTCTTTAGGTAAAAACAGCCTGAGTTTCATACACTATAATAATCTCTCTGTGCACATGATATGCAAGTTTACACAATCTATTTTATACTGTGGTCTGTACCAAAACTTAAATATATAAGTGTAATGTGCAAAGATAAGGAGAAAGGACTATTGCAGTAAAATGCTATGCAGAGAAGTAGATTGTGCTATGGTAGCCAGAAAAAAAGGAATATAATGGCTTTTTGAACAGTAATGAACAGGCTAATGCAAATTTTATGGCATTCCTGTCTTTGACTCATACAGTTTTTAGATCTCTTAGAAAAAAGGGGTGGTTTTTTTTTGTTCCCCTTGATTGCTTTTAAAATTAAATCTTACAGTGAAAGAAATGGCAGTGTTTTGAATCTGTCTGATTTCTATTTGCAAAGTTCTTTTATTTCTTCTCCATAGCAACTTCATATTTTCAGAAATCTTTGTATTTTGTATTTGCTGTTAAGTTTTAAAATTCAGACTGTTTGACAGTTTTAACTAAATTCATTTTGTTCATTTCCAATTCTGCATGGAAGCCTTAAGTAATAGCAGTATTAAAATGCTGATACAGGTCTCTTGATTTCAAACTTCTTTGCATTTATAAAATTTTACCCATATTCATATGACATTCAGTACAAGCTACTTGCCGTCAACACATGATGGTCTGTTCCGTGTTGTCCCAGCCACTTTCCCTGGTAGACAGGAACACTTTACCGTCTGTGATCTCTCCTCAATTCGATTCTTATTACAACATCTGTGTGCTGCTATAACTTCACATGTTCCTCCTTCTGAAAACAAAGGAAAAACAAAATTGCTATGATTGCTCTGGGTAGCAAAGCAATTATTTAAATATTTTGTATTTGGGTGGAGTTAAAAGACAGGATTTCAAAAATGTAACCTGTACATACAGCAATGGCAATAGCACTTAGACTTATATACTGCTTCACAGTGCTTTACAGCCCTCTCTAAACGATTTCATTTTACCGATCTTGGAAGGATAGAAGGATGAGTCAAATTTGAGCTGGTGAGATTCAAATTGCTGGCAGTCAGCAGAATTAGCCTGCAATACTGCATTCTAACCACTGCAGCACCACAGCTCATATTATACAATACAGTGCAATAAACTCAAACTTTTATGTGTTTAATCAAAAAATCTGGAAAGAGATGCAAAGAGAGTGAAAAAATAATAATTTTACTTCTTCCTCCAATCTTTGGACTTTTAAGTAACTCTGCAGTGGTAAATATACAGGTGATTTCTATATTTGCAACCTAGATATGCGCTGACTCTTCATTTAATATCCAGGAAGATCACTGTTTTATTTTTTTTAATATAAACCTGGGGTTTCTGCCCATTCCAAAGGCAAATTGTGGTCATATATCATGTGATCCTAACCCTATCCAAAAGGAGAGGAACCTGAATTTGAGATACATCCCCACCACTGCAAAAGAAGTGAAGGTAAGAAAAAACATACATACTTCTGTGCCATTCCCAAAACTCTCCACCTTGTCAATTTGAGTTGCCGTGACATCAGAAACAAGTCCAAGAGTGTCCCCCCACACCATATGAATATGTAGATATGTAAATAAATCTACCAGAAGTAACATTGCAAAAAAATTACTGGATGAAAGCAAATTCTGTTATCTGAAGACATAAATACTAGTTGAAAATAATTGCCAGTAAATTAATTAATGGAGTGGCCCTGATTATCAGCAACAACTTTCTGAGATCCTGCTCCTGAAGAACTGGAGATGAATGGGAAACTGGGTCATAGAGTCCAGCTGATAATCTAGCTGGTATTCTGGCTCTCCTGCTGCCTATTGAAATTTCTTACAGTCTCCTGGTTTTGATTTTTGGACAGCTGGTAGAGCTCCCTACAACGTTTTGGTGGTAAGGAATTTCACTCTCTATTTCTTGAGGTCTGGGTCTTATAAGGCCCAGGAGTTCATTGCCTACAGACAACCATGACCTAATCTCAGATAATCTGCAGCCCAAAACATATAGGTGGTCTTATGTTAGATCTTGGCTATGTCTCAAAGATGTTACATGGATTTCTAGCACCTCCTTGCTGTAGTCATATCCAATTTAAGATAACACGTACTACTGCCTTGGGGACTTCATGGAGTGAATGAATCCATTCAGATGATCTGCCTTAAGCCTCTAATGGGGCTGGGATGATTTCTGGGGAGTGTTTGAGGCCATAATTTTAATGCAGTCAATCTTTAATATTTCATAGGTAATAAGAATTCTTGTCTGAAATCATGGACATACAATGGCCATCAGTGTAGATAGGATTGAATTACATGAACTAGACGGACAGCTTTGATATTATAGCATTTTCACATTCCTTAGGTTTACAAATCAAGGCAAAGCCTTGCCATATCATAGGTTAGATCAGGGATCTCCAGCTTTCTCAACTATACCATTTGTGGACTTCAACTCCCAGAATTCCTCAGCCAGCCATGTGGTTGAGTAATTCTAGGAATTGAAGTCCACAAGTCATAAAGTTGCCAGGGTTGGGGATCCCTGGGTTAGATGTACAGGTAGTCCTCAACATATGACCTCAATTCAGCCCAAAATTTCTGTTGCTGAGGGAGACATTTGTTAAGTGAGTTTTGTCCCATTTTACAACCTTTCTTGCCACAGTTGCTAAGCGAATCATTGCAGTTGTTAAGTGAATCAGGCTTCCCCATTGACTTTGCTTGTCAGAAGTTCAAAAAAGGGAATCATGTGATGCCAGGACACGGCAACCGTCATAAATGTGAGTCAGTTCCCAAGCATCTGAGTTTAGATCACTTGACTGTAGGCATGCTGCAACAGTCATAAGTGTGAAAAATGGTCATAAGTCACTTTTTTCAGAGCCACTGTAACTTTGAACAGTCAGTAAATGAACTGTTGTTAAGTCAAGGACTATCTGTGCTCAAACATGGCAGGAGACTGACAGATGTGGTATGGCTAGGTTACAATCTGTATTGCAGATGAGAATGAAACTACATACCACAGTATGCAAAAGTTTTATACTTCCAGTGCTTTAGGCAAATACCCTTCCTTCATAATTAATGATTAGCTTGTCTGCACTTGGTGCCTTAAAACTGTGAGATTGTTGCCTGTTTACATAATGGTCATCTCCACCCTGAGAACCACAATTCCCACCTTACCCCCTTGCAAGTATGCAGAACTACAGTACAAGAAAAACTGGCATGAATTGGTTATTCAAGCAGCCATCAGGTAAAGAAAACGCTTGGTTAAAATGTCCTATCTGCTGACAGAAACCCAAGACTTTGAGCACTAAGTGCTGAAGTCCAAAATGCACATGTAATACTTAAATGCACAGCTTTAAAAGCAAATCCTGTAACCTGATGCCAAAATGAGCTGTACAAACATAATGTTGGAAAAGTGAAAAACTGAGCAAAATTGATGGATCTACCAATTCCTTCCTGTACTGGATATATTTCAAACTATGCAGATGATCAATATCTCTTTGGAAATATCATAGCAATTAAGCGATATCAGAATCTCTCTTGCAACTCCTTAATGTCACCTGCGTCACAATGACCTTATTAGTGATGGGGGTTGGTTTCCATTTTGATGTATTGTTCTTGTGATAAGCTGGCCTTTGAAAAAGAAGGTGAACAAGCCCAGCCACTTTAAATGTCACATCCTAGAACTGCTTGCTAAGAGTCAACCCTTAATGTTTGCAGAAAGCTTGATGTAATTTTAAATATTCAAACCTTCAGCTTTCAGGGCTGAGTCGATCAAAGCTGGTTAATGTCTGTTAAGGTAAAAGACTTTAGGTCATGCTCTCAGGGGGTTCAATATTGATGAGTTTGCAAACTGAAAACAAGATAGACCATGAGGTTAATATTTAATTCTTCTCATCAAGAACAGTTTCCTATATGGCACAGAAAGAGCTTTAGTTGTCTCTGACCCAAGTCTTTCTGGGAGCTTTATCAAAGCCCATGGCATTCTACTCACTTAAATCTCTCATAGCAGAAATGCAATGTGAAAGAATTAACATCTCCTAAATTCCCAAGCTTTGAATTTTACAGAAAAATTGTACATAAGGCCTATTCATCCATTCCCATCCATTAACATTAAAAGAGAGTTAATTGTTATTGTTAGTATCAGACCCTTCAAGGTATCAAGCACCATAATCTTCTCTAAGATCATCTGCAATTAGACCTCTTCACTGTTGTTTTGCTGTTGCTCTCTTTTTGATGATATGCAGATAGGGAAAAGGGGGTGCAATGGCTCTGTGGTTAAGAGGCTGAGCTTGTCAGTTGGAAAGCTGACAGCCTGGGTTTGAAATTTGAGCACTGTGCAATGGGGGGAGTTCCTGTTACTCACCCCAGCTCCTGCCAACCTAGCAGTTCTAAAGCATGCAAATGTGAGTAGATAAATAGGCACAACTTTGGCAGGAAGGTTACTGCATTCCCTATTTTCATGCTGGTCACATAATGATGGAAATGTCTCTCAGACAACAGAGGCTCCCTTGGCTGAGAACTGCAGATTAGCACCATCCCCATGAGTTAGGGTGGTCAGGGGAAACCTGGACAAGGGAAACTTTAAACTTTTAAATAGGGATAACTTGTTGTTGTTCAGTTGCTGAGTCATGTCTGCCTCTTCATGACCCCATGGACCACAGCACATGAGGCCTTCCTGTCAGTGGTGGGATTCAAATATGTGAACAACCAGTTGTCTGTGTGGATGCCGCTTCCGCAAGTCCATTCTGGGCCTGGGCAACAAAAAATTAGATACTGGTTCTGCTGAACTGGTGCAAACTGGCTGAATCCCACCACTGCCTGTTCTCCACAGTCTCCCAGTGTTTTCCCAAATTCATGCTCATTGCATCAATGACACTATCTAACCATCTTATCCTCTGCAGTTCCCTTCTTCTTTTGCATTCAACCCTTCCAAACATCAGGGTCTTTTCCAATAAGTCCTCTCTTCTCATTTGGTGGCCAAAGTATTTGAGCTTCAGCTTCAGTATCTGTCCTTCCAAAGAACAGTCAGGGTTGATTTCCTTTCGGATTGACTGCGCTGATCTCCTTGCAGTCCAAGGGACTCCCAAGAGAATTCTCCAACATCACAATTTGAAAGCATCAATTCTTTGGCGCTCCACCTTCCTTAAGGTCCAATTCTCACAGCCATACATTACTATTGGAAAAACCATAGCTTTAACAATACGGACCTTTGCTGGCAAATTGATGTCTCTGCTTTTTTTTTTATTTTTTTTAATTAAATTTATTATTTAAAAACATTGGACACAGTACCAGCGAGCTGACAAACCTTTTTGTCTACAATGTTCAAATATATATATATATACATGTATATGTACATCAAAAATACACTTAAATACACTTAAATTACAAATCGGTGAAATAACACAATATTTAAACCAGTGAGCTAGTCTGTAAAACCTAATAGAGACCTTTCTTTTTATCCATCCAAAGATACAATTTGTTCCAAATTCTATAATAGTCTGATTGATCTTTATTCTTTAGTTCCAAAGTTAATTTGTCCATTTCAGCGCAATCCCAAATTTTCCTAATAACCTCTTTTTCTCCTGGGATCTCATTCTTTTTCCATTTTTGCGCAAATGATATTCTAGCTGCTGTGATAATATGAATCATTAAATATAGCACATCTTTAGGATATTTCTCTTTCGTAATTCCCAACAAGAAAAGTTCTGGACTAAACTCAATATCTTGTTTCAATATTTCTTTCAGCCAAATCCAAATCATTCTCCAAAATCTTTGTGTTTTACTGCAAGACCACCACGTGTGGAAGTATGTGCCTATCTCTTCAGAGCACTTCCAACATTTGGGAGATGCTGTTGTATACATTTTTGCTAGACGGGCTGGGGGAAGATGCCATCGGTAAAACATTTTAAATAAATTTTCTTTATACGATGAGGCCAGTGTTATCCTTTTATTTCTATCCCAAATTGTTTGCCAAGTACCTAAGTCAATGTTATGTCCTAAATTGTTAGCCCAGATCAACATGGGGTCTTTCACTTGCTCTTCAAACAGCTTATATCCCAAAAGCAATTTATATAAATTCCTTATTTGTTTAGAGTCTGGTCCCAATAATATTTGTCCAATGCTGTTTCAGAGGTATATATCCCCCATTCATTTTTATCCTTCCTAAATCTCGATTGGATTTGTAAGTAGGCCCACCAATCGAGTTTTATACCTTGTAATTCTAGTTCATTCCTAAGTTTCAATTCCCCCTCCTCATTCAGAATATCCTTGTATGAGATTATGTTACCCAAATCAAATAGATTTGGGTAAACAATCGCTTCCAGGGTGGATAGCCAGACCGGTATTTTAGTGTAATTGTGAGATCTCATTTTTTTCCAAGTAGTAAGTAACGCTTGCCTGATCCAATGTTTTTGAAAATGTGAGAAAAGACCTTGTTTCTCCGTCCAAAGGAAAGCATGCCAGCCATATTGCAAATCGTGACCCTCTAAAGTTAATAGTCTTCTATTTCTCAAGATTACCTATTCTCTAATCCAACTCAGAGCCGTGGCATGGTAATATAATTCCCAGTCTGGCAATCCAAAACCCCCATTTTCCTTCGTGTCCTGTAAATATTTCAATTTAATTCTTGGTTTTTTCCCCTGCCAAACAAAATTTAATGATAATTTATTCAAATTTCGAAAAAAATTTAGGATTGAGTTGTATTGGGATATTCTGAAACAGAAACAGGATTTTAGGCAAAATATTCATCTTAATGACAGCGATTCTTCCCAATAATGAGAGTTTTAGATTTCCCCATCTTTCCAGATCACCTTTTATTTGATTCACTACATTATCATAATTATCTTTTTTGAGTGAGGTGCATCTAGCCGTAATGTTAATCCCTAGATATTTTATTTTCTTGACTATTTCTATATCCATGATTCCGGCCAGATTTTCTTTTTGTTTATTGGTCATATTTTTAACAATCATCTTGGTCTTATTTCTATTTATTCGCAGTCCGGCAACCTCGCCATATTTAGATAGTTCTTCCAATAGATTTGGTCCCGTCTGACATGGATCCTCCATAATAAAAACCAGATCATCCGCGAAAGCTTGAAGTTTAAAGGTTTCCTTTTTAATGGTTAATCCTTTTATCTTTGGGTCGTTTCTTATAATTCTCGTTAATACTTCAAGAGTCAATATAAACAGCAATGGTGATAAAGGGCAGCCTTGCCGTGTTCCCTTTTGAATTTGAAACTTCCTAGATGCTTCCCTGTCTCTGCTTTTTAATATGGTGTCTAGATTTGCCATTGCTTTCCTCCCAAGGAGTAAACATCTTAATTTCATGGCTGCAGTTGTCATCTGCAGCAATCTTGGTGCTTAAGAAAAATAAAATCTGTCACTGCTTTCATTTTTCCCCCTTCTGTTTGCGAGGAACCCTTCAAAGCTGGAAGGCAAAACTAAGGAAACCAAATATTTTCATTCAACTTTGTTTCTAGGAATTTTTATATGCCTTAACAGGTGCTGTTTTTCTATACATGTTGTACAATATGTACACTTATTCATATTTTAGTTATTTCATAGTTTCAATGTCAAATGTTTGAAATGTTGTCATTTGTTTGCAAATTTTTAACTATAACACACTTTAGGAGCTTCTGGGAAGCAGGACGTGAAATATCATTCAGAATGATTATATAAATACATAAAGAAAAATCAACAGTCCAGCTCTACTATTTGCTAATTAGAGCTCTTGGAATAGAAAAATGCCCTAGCAGAGCAGATATTCTTTTCTCTCAACCTTGGCAGCCTATGAAACTATTCCAGCCTTCTGGTGACTTATTTACATAAAAGCTATGCATAGTACTTATATTGGTATAATTACAACATTCCTGATTGTGTATTAGGAGTCTTTTGGATCTTACTGCTGATGCTGCATCCTGTTAACTTGGGATGGTCATGTCAAATCTTTTCCCTTTCCCCTTGATCATCTAATTTTTATTTTTATTTTAAACCAATTTTTATTTTTATTTGTAAGCTGAGTGCCTAGCTTGCTTTCTGACAGATGTTTTGTTGAGACAATTTGTGAAACCTGAGATAACTTCATGGCTTTCCTCTCCTAGTAAAATATTCTGTGCTCTATAATAGAATCCTGTGTCATCTTTACATGCCGGAATCAAGTGCCCAAGGCTGAGATCTTTAGAAAGCCTGGCTAATAGATTCTGGAACACTTGTTTGACCTGTTTTACAGAGAATAACTCTATATTTGAAGTGATGTCTAATCCAGTTAACAAAAAAGGAACCTAAGAAGAGAACTGGATCATAAAATTGCTTCTTTTAATAGAATAACAGAATAATAGAGTTGGAAGGGACTTTGGAGGCCTTCTAGTCCAACCCCTACTCAAGCAGTTGACCCTGTACCATTTCAGACAAATGGCTGTCCAATCTCTTCTTTAAAAACTCCAGTGATGGAGCACCTACAATTACTGAAGGCAAGCCATTCCACTGATTAATTGTTCTAACTGTGATGAAATTTCTCCATCCATTGCTTTTTCTCCTGCCTTCAGGTGCTTTGGAGAATAGGTAGACCTCCTCTCCTTTGTGGCAGCCACTTAGATACTGGAATACTGCTATCATATTGTTTCATTAATCCAGGCATAAACAGTTTTTTTAAAATTGCTGTATTATACAAAATGAATGGGAAATATAAGATACGTGTTAAATATATACACATATGTGTGTGTATAAACTTACACACTATGCACACATATTTTCTGCTTCAGAGTGTGTATATACATAGATGTATAAAAACATATATAAGCTTTAAATATATACAAAGACACATACCCACACAGAGAGAGCTTTTAACCATCTCATTAACACTTGACCATATGGAATAATACTGATCAGTCTTTTCACTTCAGCAATAAACAAGCCAGTTTGTAAGTGGGTTGTAATCAATTCGAGGTTGTAAATCCAGGATGGCATCATTTTTCTATCATAGAAGAATAATATTTTTTTCTGTGCCCCATGTCTGGTTAATCCATAGTCCTTTGTGTGGTGATAAATTCTAATTGTTTGGCAAACAATGCACACTCACATCCACATCTTTGCAATATATTACTCTTCTCAAAACTATTAAGGACAGTAAATACAAATAGGACAATGGGAAGTCTTTATCAAATGAGCATAATTTTTCCCCAGAACAATAAAATTTGGAGCAAAAATTAAAATAAAACATTTTGTATACAGATCTATATTTGAAGTGCTGTCTGATTCAGTTAAAAAACCAAGAAACACAAATGAAAATGTGAGAAATGTTGAATTAGCCTCAGGTATAGTAAAGTTGTTACATAATCTTTATTTATTTATGTATTTGTTAAAGAGAATTTATAACTCTGAGCCACTAATATAGTCCTTCAAATGTCCATCTTAATTCTCTGCTTTAATTGCCTATAAAAATACTGTGGGTTTTCAATAGTCCAAGTCATATTTCAACACCAATAGTAATTTAAGAGTTTTTAATACTGCTAATGCATCTAGACCAAATCTAAAATGAAAAATTCTTTTAATTCAATATATATCTATATCTTTATCTATATATCTTTATCTATATCTTTATCTATATCTATATCTATATCTATATCATCTATATCTATATCTATATCTATATCTATATCTATATCTATATCTATATCTATATCTATCTATCTATCATCTATCTATCTATCTATCTATCTATCTATCTATCTATCTATCTATCTATCTATCTATCTATCTATTGTATCTATCTATCTATAACCATCATTCTACAATTTTAGACAATCAAGATTCTTCTTGCAAAAGTTCAATTGGTTTAAAGTACAATTAGTAATAAAGCTCAATGTTATAATTCTATCCCAATGCCATGTAGGTGTGCCATGTGGTCTTTAATGTTGGGCATACAACTGATATTTATTACCTACTTGTAGTATTTATAAACCAACTTGACAAGGACTCTAGGAGGCTTATTATTTTAAACATAAAATCCATAAAACTATCTATAACTATACACATGAAGAAACAGCATAAATTCTGGTATCCTTTTAAAAAAAACATACCATAATTGACTAACATTAATAAAAAATAATTAAAATCTGTGGGAAAAAGCTCCGTGCTGACCACCTTCTTGAATGTCGTAGAGAATTGTGCAGTCTGGTTCTCCAGAGATGTGCCGGATAAAGTAAAAAAGATCATGCTGCTCCCATGGGATTGTTTATTTATTTATTTATTTTTGAAATTTCTAGGCTGCTTCAAACTGTCATGAATTTGGACAGCTCACAAAACAATACAACAGAAATGCACAAAGCCTAAAAAATGACCCAAGTCTGGAAAATCAACAACCACTCCAAAATACTCATCCAAAGGGTCCATCATCCAGTCTAATCTATGCCTGGGGAATGAGTTTAATGGGTCCGTTATGTAGGGACAGAGGTGCAGGAACATGGGATTTTGGATCCTAAAATCATCTCTGTATAAAAATAGATTGTGTTTACCTCCAGGTTCTGTAATGCCCAAATTGCTCTTAAATATCTTATATGATGGCTCAGGGGTTCCAATATTAGACTAAATATAAGAGATATTTGACACATCTTGAAAAATGAGGCCATAATTCCATCTCTTGTCCCAAAGGTGATTTTTCAAAAGGCAACTGAACTTTGTCTTTGAAGCAAAATATCTTCAAGGAAAAACAAAATCTACTTGCCTTTTGAAAAAGCACCTTTGGGACAACCATGACTTGGATGACGGAGAATCTCCATAGACAATTCCCTCCTCTTTTCCTGACTGAGGTTTCAGTGCTTGGAACACTGAATTTTAATACAAAAGAAGTTAGCTACATCTTGTTCCAAAGGTTTCTTCTGGGACTAGTGAGACACCCCCCCCAATTTCAGGATACTGAATTTAGAAATTGACAGTTGTATAATATTATCCAGGGTTTGTTGCCCTTTCATAAAACCAGATTGCACAGGAGACATAAAATGTCTTCCAGTGTTAAATTTTGGTGTCAACATTTAACAATGAATCTTTAACATCTTTCAAAAATCAGTAATATAAAATTCCTTGTAGGAAATTGGAAAAATTTTGTTCAAAAGAGCAGTAGGTTTATAATCAATATACAGTATTTATTATATCACTCAATAGGATGACCACTGGGACTTGAAGCTTTCCCTATTCTCATAGATTTAATAGAATCTATTATTTCCTGAAAAATTACATGCAGCTACAGTAATAAACATAGTCTTGGGTAGTCCTTGGAAAAGTAACATTACTTTTAAAATGATTCTGAGTGATCTTTCTGAGTGATCTTTGACTCATTATCATGAGTTTAAAATAAAAAAAATTGAAAAGTGCTGATTAGATCATAAAGGAGAATAATTGTAGCTCCTTTATGAAATGAGGGGTCCTTGTTGCTCTCTGAACTTGGTAGTTTTCTTGCAGATGTTTCATTACCCAAACTAGGAATCATCATCAGTGTACAAATATCTGCAAGAAAACAACCAAGCTCAGAAAACATCAAGGGCCCCTCAGATCACAATCTGTCTGTCTGTCTCTACTGAACATATTTGAATTATCTTTTAAAAAATGATTCTTTCTCCTAGCTCTGGGTTAGACTGACATCATTTGCGTGCATTGTTTTGTTCCTCTCTGTTATGTTCAGTTTTATACTATGTTTTTTCTTGGTTTGTCAATGTCACATTAGTTTTAATTGTATGTTCCCCAGAATCTTAGGCCGAGTGAGTCAACATTTATAAACCTAAATTTCAAATAATAAATAAATAAATAAATAAATAAATAAATAAATAAATAAATAAATAATAAATAAATAATCCTGGGCATCTTTGGTAGTAGACTTTGTTGCTGCTATTTCAGGTGATATAGGCTTATAACTGACCTAATATCCACTTTCCCCCAAATCTTTGCTGGAGAGAGAACAAGATTATTTCATCCATTTTGTTTGTTTTGCTAATAGGCTTTACTGAATGGTTTGCACTTCTTAACTATTTGTGAAAACAAATCTGGGAACACTATTTTCTTCAATACATTCTGTTCTGGCCATTCTCCTTGCTATAATTAATGCAGGACATTATCCCTATTTTACATTTTAAAATCTTACAGCAATAAGGTTGAGTTTCTATAGTGAACGGAAACAAACCCATGTGATAAACAGTTTCAATTTCCAACTTGTATTTGAGCCGCAGTTTAAGAAATGAAATAAAAATCTGACATTTAAATTTCTCTGTGAAGACTGATATAATAGATCCTGCCCAGCACTGTAAAGAATATTGAAATGATATTGTTTAAATAGATCACTCCATCTTCAAAAAGGATTTTTTTCTTTTTTCTTTTCAAAACTGTTCCAGTATTGGTAACATATTGTCCTTTAGAATTTTCAAGCCAGGTAATTCTGTGTCATGTGCAGTGCTTTTTTTGTAAAAGAAAAAGGTGCCAGAACTCACACATGTCATACAACCCGCCTTGTCTACCCTACAAGGTTCTATCCAAAAAAGGTGCCGGAACTCCGTTCTGAGCGTTCTATGAGAAAAAAAGCCCTGGTCATGTGAATTAATCTCTAAGCTTCTAAATTCCATTGTTGATTTCTCTGTTCCACTAGAAAATCAAGTCTTTGCTTCACAACCCTTCTGCCCATCACATAATATTTCTTCCACTATAGTTTTTGAATTCAGCTGTTCTATGATTCTGTAAAAATGAGGAAGAGCGATCTACATAACTTTATTTTGCTGTAACTTTCACTGTAACTTTCTCTTGTGGATTAAGAAGAATAGTGTTCAGCTTTTCTTTGGCTCCCAGAAGCTTTGATGAGGACAGGGATATTGCTTCTCCATGTTTTCTGCCTTCAGACCCTCATACCATAATTTATCATCCTAGAGCAGTAATTTAAACGAAGAAGGACAAAGTGAGCTTTTTGCATATAAATTAAGCAATGGGACTATCAAAAGATGAGAAAATTGCCCCTTAACTTGCTAAAGTATTGAGTTTGTATGTTCAGCATCTTGCTAAATTAATGATAAATTAATTTTAAGCAGAAGGTCAACAGAATGAATTGGACATCAAGTCATGTACACCCTGGATACATTTTCATTAGTATATACTGTACAAATCAGTGTATGCTCATTTTGTCTGCTGTTCTTGTGATGGATTTTTTGGAACAAGGCATATTTCTCAGGCTGAAGACAATAGCAAATCCAGGAATTAATACTGGAAGGAGCAGAAGTCAAATTTATTTTTCTAATCACCAGGGGATTCTTGGTTGTATAAACAGAGGCATAGAGTCAAGATCATGTGAAGTATTAATACCGCTTTATAAAACCCTAGTGAGACCACACCTGGAATACTGCAACCAATTTTGGTCACCATAATACAAAAAAGATGTTGAGACTTTGGAAAAAGTTCAGAAGAGAGCAACTAAGATGATCCAAGGCCTGGAGACTAAAACATATGAAAAATGGCTGCAGGACTTGGGTTTGGCTAGTCTAAAGAAAAGAAGTAATGCGGGCAACGTGACAGCAGTGTTCCAGTATTTGAGGGGCTGTCACAAAGAAGAGGGGGTCAAATTATTCTCCAGAGCACCAGAGGGCAGGACAAGAAACAATGGTTGGAAACTGATGAAAGAGAAAAGCAACCTGAAATTAAGGAGAAACTTCCTAACAATGAAGACAATTAACCAGTGGAACAGCTTGCCTCCAGAAATCGTGGGTGCTCCATCACTGGAGGTTTTTAAGAAGAGATTGGACAGTCTCTTGTCTGAGATGGTATAGCTTCCCTGCTTGAGCAGTGGACTGGAGTAGATCTCTAAGGTACCTTCCAGTTCTCTTATTATGTTCTGTTCTATTAATGTAGCTGTTATTATTTTGAGAAATAGAAAATGATAGGTTTGGGCAGTGCTTTTTTTCTAAAAAAAAAAAAAAGTTGCCGGAACTCTCATCTTGTTAATCTTTTATTTATATAATTTTATTTATATATTTATTATATATATATATATATATATATATATATATATATATATATATATATATATATATATATATATATATATATATATATATATATATATATGTGGATCCTTGGTTTTTCGGGTTTTTCCCCGCGTAGAACTAAAGGTGTAGGCGCAACGTTTCGACGGAATCCCATCCGTCATCATCAGGCTTTAGCTTCCTTCTTCTGGGAGAAGCATGTGGCTGTTTGTTCCTCTTTTTTAAACTGCCAGAGGGGGTGTGTTCTGTGGAGGTGTGCTCTGATTGGGTAGGGGACCAAGTGTGTTCTGATTGGGTGGGAGTGTGTTTTGAATGGTGGGTGTGTTCTGATTGGGTGGGGGGGTGTTCTGAGTGGATGGGCTGGTCTCAGCTGCCAGCTCCAGACCTGAGCTGGTGAGTTGTGCTGCTTTTGTTCGGCTTCGTGTTTGTGGTGGTGCCATGTTTTTATAGTGGGTGTCAGTTTGCTTATTGTGTGGTTTGGAGGGGTTTAAAGTGGCTGATGTTGCAGCTGTAGTTAGGTTTCTGTTTTGTGGTTGTGTGTCTTTATCGTTGTGGGTTCGGATTTGCTTTTTGAATGGTTGTGTGGTGGTGATGTCATGTGATGTTATCATGAGTTTGGGTCTGGTATCATTCTTGGTGGTTGGGCCTCGTCTGTCAATCAAGGCGGGTTTCCAACGTTGCGCCTACACCTTTAGTTCTACGCGGGGAAAAACCCGAAAAACCAAGGATCCACATACAGGCACCCGCGAAAACCTCAGAAAACATATATATATATATATATATATATATATATATATATATATATATATATATATATATATATATATATATATATATATATATATATATATATATATATATATATATATGTTTCAAATGTTAACTCTTTAGATTACCTTGCTAGGCCCCAAACATGGGGCAAATCTTTATTTCCTGTTTTCAGCCTATCTTGAAGGCTATCGAACAGGCAGTAGTCACACCGGACAATTCCTATATTTGTGTAAATTACTAACAAAGAATTAAAGGGAAACTGAAATGCATTTCTGACTTATTAGTCGTCATCAGCCAGCCATACCCTTCTGAGATTCGAACCATGGGCTGATTGCATATGAGGCAGTGTTATTTGCCTCTAAGCCACAAGGTCTCTCTCGCTCTGTTAGCTTTTTTTCTGCAAGGGAAGATATGTTTCAAATGTTAACTCTTTAGATTACCTTGCTAGGCCCCAAACATGGGGCAAATCTTTATTTCCTGTTTTCAGCCTATCTTGAAGGCTATCGAACAGGCAGTAGTCACACCGGACAATTCCTATATTTGTGTAAATTACTAACAAAGAATTAAAGGGAAACTGAAATGCATTTCTGACTTATTAGTCGTCATCAGCCAGCCATACCCTTCTGAGATTCGAACCATGGGCTGATTGCATATGAGGCAGTGTTATTTGCCTCTAAGCCACAAGGTCTCTCTCGCTCTGTTAGCTTTTTTTCTGCAAGGGAAGATATGTTTCAAATGTTAACTCTTTAGATTACCTTGCTAGGCCCCAAACATGGGGCAAATCTTTATTTCCTGTTTTCAGCCTATCTTGAAGGCTATCGAACAGGCAGTAGTCACACCGGACAATTCCTATATTTGTGTAAATTACTAACAAAGAATTAAAGGGAAACTGAAATGCATTTCTGACTTATTAGTCGTCATCAGCCAGCCATACCCTTCTGAGATTCGAACCATGGGCTGATTGCATATGAGGCAGTGTTATTTGCCTCTAAGCCACAAGGTCTCTCTCGCTCTGTTAGCTTTTTTTCTTTGTTAGTAATTTACACAAATATAGGAATTGTCCGGTGTGACTACTGCCTGTTCGATAGCCTTCAAGATAGGCTGAAAACAGGAAATAAAGATTTGCCCCATGTTTGGGGCCTAGCAAGGTAATCTAAAGAGTTAACATTTGAAACATATCTTCCCTTGCAGAAAAAAAGCTAACAGAGCGAGAGAGACCTTGTGGCTTAGAGGCAAATAACACTGCCTCATATGCAATCAGCCCATGGTTCGAATCTCAGAAGGGTATGGCTGGCTGATGACGACTAATAAGTCAGAAATGCATTTCAGTTTCCCTTTAATTCTTTGTTAGTAATTTACACAAATATAGGAATTGTCCGGTGTGACTACTGCCTGTTCGATAGCCTTCAAGATAGGCTGAAAACAGGAAATAAAGATTTGCCCCATGTTTGGGGCCTAGCAAGGTAATCTAAAGAGTTAACATTTGAAACATATCTTCCCTTGCAGAAAAAAAGCTAACAGAGCGAGAGAGACCTTGTGGCTTAGAGGCAAATAACACTGCCTCATATGCAATCAGCCCATGGTTCGAATCTCAGAAGGGTATGGCTGGCTGATGACGACTAATAAGTCAGAAATGCATTTCAGTTTCCCTTTAATTCTTTGTTAGTAATTTACACAAATATAGGAATTGTCCGGTGTGACTACTGCCTGTTCGATAGCCTTCAAGATAGGCTGAAAACAGGAAATAAAGATTTGCCCCATGTTTGGGGCCTAGCAAGGTAATCTAAAGAGTTAACATTTGAAACATATCTTCCCTTGCAGAAAAAAAGCTAACAGAGCGAGAGAGACCTTGTGGCTTAGAGGCAAATAACACTGCCTCATATGCAATCAGCCCATGGTTCGAATCTCAGAAGGGTATGGCTGGCTGATGACGACTAATAAGTCAGAAATGCATTTCAGTTTCCCTTTAATTCTTTGTTAGTAATTTACACAAATATAGGAATTGTCCGGTGTGACTACTGCCTGTTCGATAGCCTTCAAGATAGGCTGAAAACAGGAAATAAAGATTTGCCCCATGTTTGGGGCCTAGCAAGGTAATCTAAAGAGTTAACATTTGAAACATATCTTCCCTTGCAGAAAAAAAGCTAACAGAGCGAGAGAGACCTTGTGGCTTAGAGGCAAATAACACTGCCTCATATGCAATCAGCCCATGGTTCGAATCTCAGAAGGGTATGGCTGGCTGATGACGACTAATAAGTCAGAAATGCATTTCAGTTTCCCTTTAATTCTTTGTTAGTAATTTACACAAATATAGGAATTGTCCGGTGTGACTACTGCCTGTTCGATAGCCTTCAAGATAGGCTGAAAACAGGAAATAAAGATTTGCCCCATGTTTGGGGCCTAGCAAGGTAATCTAAAGAGTTAACATTTGAAACATATCTTCCCTTGCAGAAAAAAAGCTAACAGAGCGAGAGAGACCTTGTGGCTTAGAGGCAAATAACACTGCCTCATATGCAATCAGCCCATGGTTCGAATCTCAGAAGGGTATGGCTGGCTGATGACGACTAATAAGTCAGAAATGCATTTCAGTTTCCCTTTAATTCTTTGTTAGTAATTTACACAAATATAGGAATTGTCCGGTGTGACTACTGCCTGTTCGATAGCCTTCAAGATAGGCTGAAAACAGGAAATAAAGATTTGCCCCATGTTTGGGGCCTAGCAAGGTAATCTAAAGAGTTAACATTTGAAACATATCTTCCCTTGCAGAAAAAAAGCTAACAGAGCGAGAGAGACCTTGTGGCTTAGAGGCAAATAACACTGCCTCATATGCAATCAGCCCATGGTTCGAATCTCAGAAGGGTATGGCTGGCTGATGACGACTAATAAGTCAGAAATGCATTTCAGTTTCCCTTTAATTCTTTGTTAGTAATTTACACAAATATAGGAATTGTCCGGTGTGACTACTGCCTGTTCGATAGCCTTCAAGATAGGCTGAAAACAGGAAATAAAGATTTGCCCCATGTTTGGGGCCTAGCAAGGTAATCTAAAGAGTTAACATTTGAAACATATCTTCCCTTGCAGAAAAAAAGCTAACAGAGCGAGAGAGACCTTGTGGCTTAGAGGCAAATAACACTGCCTCATATGCAATCAGCCCATGGTTCGAATCTCAGAAGGGTATGGCTGGCTGATGACGACTAATAAGTCAGAAATGCATTTCAGTTTCCCTTTAATTCTTTGTTAGTAATTTACACAAATATAGGAATTGTCCGGTGTGACTACTGCCTGTTCGATAGCCTTCAAGATAGGCTGAAAACAGGAAATAAAGATTTGCCCCATGTTTGGGGCCTAGCAAGGTAATCTAAAGAGTTAACATTTGAAACATATCTTCCCTTGCAGAAAAAAAGCTAACAGAGCGAGAGAGACCTTGTGGCTTAGAGGCAAATAACACTGCCTCATATGCAATCAGCCCATGGTTCGAATCTCAGAAGGGTATGGCTGGCTGATGACGACTAATAAGTCAGAAATGCATTTCAGTTTCCCTTTAATTCTTTGTTAGTAATTTACACAAATATAGGAATTGTCCGGTGTGACTACTGCCTGTTCGATAGCCTTCAAGATAGGCTGAAAACAGGAAATAAAGATTTGCCCCATGTTTGGGGCCTAGCAAGGTAATCTAAAGAGTTAACATTTGAAACATATCTTCCCTTGCAGAAAAAAAGCTAACAGAGCGAGAGAGACCTTGTGGCTTAGAGGCAAATAACACTGCCTCATATGCAATCAGCCCATGGTTCGAATCTCAGAAGGGTATGGCTGGCTGATGACGACTAATAAGTCAGAAATGCATTTCAGTTTCCCTTTAATTCTTTGTTAGTAATTTACACAAATATAGGAATTGTCCGGTGTGACTACTGCCTGTTCGATAGCCTTCAAGATAGGCTGAAAACAGGAAATAAAGATTTGCCCCATGTTTGGGGCCTAGCAAGGTAATCTAAAGAGTTAACATTTGAAACATATCTTCCCTTGCAGAAAAAAAGCTAACAGAGCGAGAGAGACCTTGTGGCTTAGAGGCAAATAACACTGCCTCATATGCAATCAGCCCATGGTTCGAATCTCAGAAGGGTATGGCTGGCTGATGACGACTAATAAGTCAGAAATGCATTTCAGTTTCCCTTTAATTCTTTGTTAGTAATTCACACAAATATAGGAATTGTCCGGTGTGACTACTGCCTGTTCGATAGCCTTCAAGATAGGCTGAAAACAGGAAATAAAGATTTGCCCCATGTTTGGGGCCTAGCAAGGTAATCTAAAGAGTTAACATTTGAAACATATCTTCCCTTGCAGAAAAAAAGCTAACAGAGCGAGAGAGACCTTGTGGCTTAGAGGCAAATAACACTGCCTCATATGCAATCAGCCCATGGTTCGAATCTCAGAAGGGTATGGCTGGCTGATGACGACTAATAAGTCAGAAATGCATTTCAGTTTCCCTTTAATTCTTTGTTAGTAATTTACACAAATATAGGAATTGTCCGGTGTGACTACTGCCTGTTCGATAGCCTTCAAGATAGGCTGAAAACAGGAAATAAAGATTTGCCCCATGTTTGGGGCCTAGCAAGGTAATCTAAAGAGTTAACATTTGAAACATATCTTCCCTTGCAGAAAAAAAGCTAACAGAGCGAGAGAGACCTTGTGGCTTAGAGGCAAATAACACTGCCTCATATGCAATCAGCCCATGGTTCGAATCTCAGAAGGGTATGGCTGGCTGATGACGACTAATAAGTCAGAAATGCATTTCAGTTTCCCTTTAATTCTTTGTTAGTAATTTACACAAATATAGGAATTGTCCGGTGTGACTACTGCCTGTTCGATAGCCTTCAAGATAGGCTGAAAACAGGAAATAAAGATTTGCCCCATGTTTGGGGCCTAGCAAGGTAATCTAAAGAGTTAACATTTGAAACATATCTTCCCTTGCAGAAAAAAAGCTAACAGAGCGAGAGAGACCTTGTGGCTTAGAGGCAAATAACACTGCCTCATATGCAATCAGCCCATGGTTCGAATCTCAGAAGGGTATGGCTGGCTGATGACGACTAATAAGTCAGAAATGCATTTCAGTTTCCCTTTAATTCTTTGTTAGTAATTTACACAAATATAGGAATTGTCCGGTGTGACTACTGCCTGTTCGATAGCCTTCAAGATAGGCTGAAAACAGGAAATAAAGATTTGCCCCATGTTTGGGGCCTAGCAAGGTAATCTAAAGAGTTAACATTTGAAACATATCTTCCCTTGCAGAAAAAAAGCTAACAGAGCGAGAGAGACCTTGTGGCTTAGAGGCAAATAACACTGCCTCATATGCAATCAGCCCATGGTTCGAATCTCAGAAGGGTATGGCTGGCTGATGACGACTAATAAGTCAGAAATGCATTTCAGTTTCCCTTTAATTCTTTGTTAGTAATTTACACAAATATAGGAATTGTCCGGTGTGACTACTGCCTGTTCGATAGCCTTCAAGATAGGCTGAAAACAGGAAATAAAGATTTGCCCCATGTTTGGGGCCTAGCAAGGTAATCTAAAGAGTTAACATTTGAAACATATCTTCCCTTGCAGAAAAAAAGCTAACAGAGCGAGAGAGACCTTGTGGCTTAGAGGCAAATAACACTGCCTCATATGCAATCAGCCCATGGTTCGAATCTCAGAAGGGTATGGCTGGCTGATGACGACTAATAAGTCAGAAATGCATTTCAGTTTCCCTTTAATTCTTTGTTAGTAATTTACACAAATATAGGAATTGTCCGGTGTGACTACTGCCTGTTCGATAGCCTTCAAGATAGGCTGAAAACAGGAAATAAAGATTTGCCCCATGTTTGGGGCCTAGCAAGGTAATCTAAAGAGTTAACATTTGAAACATATCTTCCCTTGCAGAAAAAAAGCTAACAGAGCGAGAGAGACCTTGTGGCTTAGAGGCAAATAACACTGCCTCATATGCAATCAGCCCATGGTTCGAATCTCAGAAGGGTATGGCTGGCTGATGACGACTAATAAGTCAGAAATGCATTTCAGTTTCCCTTTAATTCTTTGTTAGTAATTTACACAAATATAGGAATTGTCCGGTGTGACTACTGCCTGTTCGATAGCCTTCAAGATAGGCTGAAAACAGGAAATAAAGATTTGCCCCATGTTTGGGGCCTAGCAAGGTAATCTAAAGAGTTAACATTTGAAACATATCTTCCCTTGCAGAAAAAAAGCTAACAGAGCGAGAGAGACCTTGTGGCTTAGAGGCAAATAACACTGCCTCATATGCAATCAGCCCATGGTTCGAATCTCAGAAGGGTATGGCTGGCTGATGACGACTAATAAGTCAGAAATGCATTTCAGTTTCCCTTTAATTCTTTGTTAGTAATTTACACAAATATAGGAATTGTCCGGTGTGACTACTGCCTGTTCGATAGCCTTCAAGATAGGCTGAAAACAGGAAATAAAGATTTGCCCCATGTTTGGGGCCTAGCAAGGTAATCTAAAGAGTTAACATTTGAAACATATCTTCCCTTGCAGAAAAAAAGCTAACAGAGCGAGAGAGACCTTGTGGCTTAGAGGCAAATAACACTGCCTCATATGCAATCAGCCCATGGTTCGAATCTCAGAAGGGTATGGCTGGCTGATGACGACTAATAAGTCAGAAATGCATTTCAGTTTCCCTTTAATTCTTTGTTAGTAATTTACACAAATATAGGAATTGTCCGGTGTGACTACTGCCTGTTCGATAGCCTTCAAGATAGGCTGAAAACAGGAAATAAAGATTTGCCCCATGTTTGGGGCCTAGCAAGGTAATCTAAAGAGTTAACATTTGAAACATATCTTCCCTTGCAGAAAAAAAGCTAACAGAGCGAGAGAGACCTTGTGGCTTAGAGGCAAATAACACTGCCTCATATGCAATCAGCCCATGGTTCGAATCTCAGAAGGGTATGGCTGGCTGATGACGACTAATAAGTCAGAAATGCATTTCAGTTTCCCTTTAATTCTTTGTTAGTAATTTACACAAATATAGGAATTGTCCGGTGTGACTACTGCCTGTTCGATAGCCTTCAAGATAGGCTGAAAACAGGAAATAAAGATTTGCCCCATGTTTGGGGCCTAGCAAGGTAATCTAAAGAGTTAACATTTGAAACATATCTTCCCTTGCAGAAAAAAAGCTAACAGAGCGAGAGAGACCTTGTGGCTTAGAGGCAAATAACACTGCCTCATATGCAATCAGCCCATGGTTCGAATCTCAGAAGGGTATGGCTGGCTGATGACGACTAATAAGTCAGAAATGCATTTCAGTTTCCCTTTAATTCTTTGTTAGTAATTCACACAAATATAGGAATTGTCCGGTGTGACTACTGCCTGTTCGATAGCCTTCAAGATAGGCTGAAAACAGGAAATAAAGATTTGCCCCATGTTTGGGGCCTAGCAAGGTAATCTAAAGAGTTAACATTTGAAACATATCTTCCCTTGCAGAAAAAAAGCTAACAGAGCGAGAGAGACCTTGTGGCTTAGAGGCAAATAACACTGCCTCATATGCAATCAGCCCATGGTTCGAATCTCAGAAGGGTATGGCTGGCTGATGACGACTAATAAGTCAGAAATGCATTTCAGTTTCCCTTTAATTCTTTGTTAGTAATTTACACAAATATAGGAATTGTCCGGTGTGACTACTGCCTGTTCGATAGCCTTCAAGATAGGCTGAAAACAGGAAATAAAGATTTGCCCCATGTTTGGGGCCTAGCAAGGTAATCTAAAGAGTTAACATTTGAAACATATCTTCCCTTGCAGAAAAAAAGCTAACAGAGCGAGAGAGACCTTGTGGCTTAGAGGCAAATAACACTGCCTCATATGCAATCAGCCCATGGTTCGAATCTCAGAAGGGTATGGCTGGCTGATGACGACTAATAAGTCAGAAATGCATTTCAGTTTCCCTTTAATTCTTTGTTAGTAATTTACACAAATATAGGAATTGTCCGGTGTGACTACTGCCTGTTCGATAGCCTTCAAGATAGGCTGAAAACAGGAAATAAAGATTTGCCCCATGTTTGGGGCCTAGCAAGGTAATCTAAAGAGTTAACATTTGAAACATATCTTCCCTTGCAGAAAAAAAGCTAACAGAGCGAGAGAGACCTTGTGGCTTAGAGGCAAATAACACTGCCTCATATGCAATCAGCCCATGGTTCGAATCTCAGAAGGGTATGGCTGGCTGATGACGACTAATAAGTCAGAAATGCATTTCAGTTTCCCTTTAATTCTTTGTTAGTAATTTACACAAATATAGGAATTGTCCGGTGTGACTACTGCCTGTTCGATAGCCTTCAAGATAGGCTGAAAACAGGAAATAAAGATTTGCCCCATGTTTGGGGCCTAGCAAGGTAATCTAAAGAGTTAACATTTGAAACATATCTTCCCTTGCAGAAAAAAAGCTAACAGAGCGAGAGAGACCTTGTGGCTTAGAGGCAAATAACACTGCCTCATATGCAATCAGCCCATGGTTCGAATCTCAGAAGGGTATGGCTGGCTGATGACGACTAATAAGTCAGAAATGCATTTCAGTTTCCCTTTAATTCTTTGTTAGTAATTTACACAAATATAGGAATTGTCCGGTGTGACTACTGCCTGTTCGATAGCCTTCAAGATAGGCTGAAAACAGGAAATAAAGATTTGCCCCATGTTTGGGGCCTAGCAAGGTAATCTAAAGAGTTAACATTTGAAACATATCTTCCCTTGCAGAAAAAAAGCTAACAGAGCGAGAGAGACCTTGTGGCTTAGAGGCAAATAACACTGCCTCATATGCAATCAGCCCATGGTTCGAATCTCAGAAGGGTATGGCTGGCTGATGACGACTAATAAGTCAGAAATGCATTTCAGTTTCCCTTTAATTCTTTGTTAGTAATTTACACAAATATAGGAATTGTCCGGTGTGACTACTGCCTGTTCGATAGCCTTCAAGATAGGCTGAAAACAGGAAATAAAGATTTGCCCCATGTTTGGGGCCTAGCAAGGTAATCTAAAGAGTTAACATTTGAAACATATCTTCCCTTGCAGAAAAAAAGCTAACAGAGCGAGAGAGACCTTGTGGCTTAGAGGCAAATAACACTGCCTCATATGCAATCAGCCCATGGTTCGAATCTCAGAAGGGTATGGCTGGCTGATGACGACTAATAAGTCAGAAATGCATTTCAGTTTCCCTTTAATTCTTTGTTAGTAATTTACACAAATATAGGAATTGTCCGGTGTGACTACTGCCTGTTCGATAGCCTTCAAGATAGGCTGAAAACAGGAAATAAAGATTTGCCCCATGTTTGGGGCCTAGCAAGGTAATCTAAAGAGTTAACATTTGAAACATATCTTCCCTTGCAGAAAAAAAGCTAACAGAGCGAGAGAGACCTTGTGGCTTAGAGGCAAATAACACTGCCTCATATGCAATCAGCCCATGGTTCGAATCTCAGAAGGGTATGGCTGGCTGATGACGACTAATAAGTCAGAAATGCATTTCAGTTTCCCTTTAATTCTTTGTTAGTAATTCACACAAATATAGGAATTGTCCGGTGTGACTACTGCCTGTTCGATAGCCTTCAAGATAGGCTGAAAACAGGAAATAAAGATTTGCCCCATGTTTGGGGCCTAGCAAGGTAATCTAAAGAGTTAACATTTGAAACATATCTTCCCTTGCAGAAAAAAAGCTAACAGAGCGAGAGAGACCTTGTGGCTTAGAGGCAAATAACACTGCCTCATATGCAATCAGCCCATGGTTCGAATCTCAGAAGGGTATGGCTGGCTGATGACGACTAATAAGTCAGAAATGCATTTCAGTTTCCCTTTAATTCTTTGTTAGTAATTTACACAAATATAGGAATTGTCCGGTGTGACTACTGCCTGTTCGATAGCCTTCAAGATAGGCTGAAAACAGGAAATAAAGATTTGCCCCATGTTTGGGGCCTAGCAAGGTAATCTAAAGAGTTAACATTTGAAACATATCTTCCCTTGCAGAAAAAAAGCTAACAGAGCGAGAGAGACCTTGTGGCTTAGAGGCAAATAACACTGCCTCATATGCAATCAGCCCATGGTTCGAATCTCAGAAGGGTATGGCTGGCTGATGACGACTAATAAGTCAGAAATGCATTTCAGTTTCCCTTTAATTCTTTGTTAGTAATTTACACAAATATAGGAATTGTCCGGTGTGACTACTGCCTGTTCGATAGCCTTCAAGATAGGCTGAAAACAGGAAATAAAGATTTGCCCCATGTTTGGGGCCTAGCAAGGTAATCTAAAGAGTTAACATTTGAAACATATCTTCCCTTGCAGAAAAAAAGCTAACAGAGCGAGAGAGACCTTGTGGCTTAGAGGCAAATAACACTGCCTCATATGCAATCAGCCCATGGTTCGAATCTCAGAAGGGTATGGCTGGCTGATGACGACTAATAAGTCAGAAATGCATTTCAGTTTCCCTTTAATTCTTTGTTAGTAATTTACACAAATATAGGAATTGTCCGGTGTGACTACTGCCTGTTCGATAGCCTTCAAGATAGGCTGAAAACAGGAAATAAAGATTTGCCCCATGTTTGGGGCCTAGCAAGGTAATCTAAAGAGTTAACATTTGAAACATATCTTCCCTTGCAGAAAAAAAGCTAACAGAGCGAGAGAGACCTTGTGGCTTAGAGGCAAATAACACTGCCTCATATGCAATCAGCCCATGGTTCGAATCTCAGAAGGGTATGGCTGGCTGATGACGACTAATAAGTCAGAAATGCATTTCAGTTTCCCTTTAATTCTTTGTTAGTAATTTACACACACACACACACATATATATATATATATATATATATATATATATATATATATATATATATATATATATATATATATATATATATATATATATATATATATATATATATATATTTCCTGTTTCAGCCTATCTTGAAGGCCATTGAACAGGCAGTAGTCACACCGGTGACAGCTCATATATTTGTGTAAATTGCTAACAAAGAATTAAGGGAGGCTGATATGCATTTCAAACTTATTAGTTTTCATCAGTCGTGTTAGATGATTAGTGCCAGCCATTGGCAGTTCTCCAAAAGGGTCATCAGATGGAGGCAAAGAGGCTTCTTTGCTTCCACTGATGAGCCAAGGGTCTCGGACCCGACAGCCCCATTGGTGAGAGAGTTTTATGGTCAGGGAGGGACCAAGACCCCCCATAAATACCTCTGCACGAGGGGCTGCTCTTTGTTCTAGTTCTAGTTTCTAACTTCTACCTCTACTCCTAGCTCCTAGTCCTCCTGTTTTAGTTAGTCATGTAATGCTAGCTTGTTTTAGTTTATTTCTCTCTTACATGCAGGCATGAATGCTTTCATGCCAAGTATTTCTTTCTCTTTGATCTATCATGAATAAAGCTAATATGATTGCATCTCTGCGTGATGCCTTTGCTTGGAAGCTCCTTTAACGATTCATTGTGAGAACACCTCACAAGTTGGTAGCCAGAGGTTGGTTTAAAGAAAAGCTTCCAAGCTTGCAGAGAGCAGTAAGATGCCTAGATTTGAAACTGAAATGGATGGCCGGAGATCCCAGATTGTGACCAGAAGTCTTCAATCAAGATCAACAGCCCCTGATGCAACCTCAGCTGCAGATCAGAGCACAAATGGCCTTCATCCCGTCAGAGGATCCAGCAGAGCCTCTGGGACCCCTTCACATGCCTCTTTACAACTGAACGCCACAGAGGAGAGCATAGAAGGTTTGCAGACTGCCCAAGGCTGCTCAGATGCTGCAGAGACGGACCTGGCTGAAGCCAAACGCCGCGTGAGTAAGCTGACTGCACAGGAACGTGAAGAGCTGCTTAAAGAGATCTTTGCAATGCAGGGGAAAGGGGGGGCGGCCCAGGAAACCGCGCAGGAAGCCTCAGAAACCCTGGTGAGTCTTTCCCTAGAGACCACGAGGCCTCCAAATATGGCGCCCGCCTCCCTTAGTGACCCCAGGACCCCAGGGCTTTTGGCGTGAACCCCCCCGCCCAGCTGTGAGCTACAGCTTCCTGGGGCAAGCGGAAACAAGATGGCTCCACCCACATGGTCTGGAACAGGAAACAAGATGGCGGCCCCCTGTAAGCCCACACGGTCTAACAAAGACAAGATTTTTTTAAGTCTGGAAAGCCAGCAGTCCCTGGCATCCAGCCAAAATAGCCAGCAGTCCCTGGCATACAGCAGAAATGACATGCAATTCCTGGCTTCTGGCCAAAGCAGCATGCAAACTCCTGAGTTCTCCCCACCACAAAGCCTAAAGGCCTATGATGGCGATGAGATCTGCCCAGCCGATACTAATACAAATACAAATGCAATTAAAACGGCCATCCAAGTCCTGACTACGGCCCTGGGGGCCAAGCAGACGTCGGGGGTGCCCACACCCCCCCAAGGCCTCCCATCCTCTCCCCAGGGCCCAACTGCTGGGGGGAATCCAGCCTGCAGCCTCCCAACAATCAACCCCCGCGGCCTCCCACCTTCTCTTCAGGTCTCCAGGACCAGCCAGGCAAGCCAGGCAATGATGAAAATCCATTTTTCTGCATACCTCAGGAGGATTCATTGCAGCAACTCCGAACTGGCAAATCTGGGCTCCGCCCCCCCAATGCCTCATGGGAAGAAGGGAGAAATCCTGAACAATGCCCTCCCCCGGATCACATGGTTCCCGGGCCTTTCACTGAAGGAACCACTTTAGGAAACACTTTCCCTCTCCCTTTTATGTCAATGGACATCTCAGATTTCTTTGAATATGGGTCTGAGTTTCTAGCCACAAATCTTCCTAGCGATTTTAAAAAACTACAACTGGGGGGAGAAAATTACAGCAGTTGGAGTAAAGATATACAGCTATATCTCTTAAAGAATGGGATTCTACAAATGGTTCGAAAACCACCCCCTCCCCCACGGGGACGTCAAGAAGAGCAGCGACACTTACAGGCTTATTCTGCTCTGCTCAGTTTGCTGGACAATAACTTGTTCCCCAGCATCCCAGAAGGTCTCAGAGCTGCTCAGGTCTGGGAATTATTATACAATTTATTCAACAGCGATACCATTGGTTCCATCACCAGATATACAACTGAGCTTTATACAACCAAACTGAAGTTTGGTGCCAGCATGCCTGAACATCTTGCAAAATTAAAGGCACTCAGGGCAGAATTGATTTCCCGAGATTTTCCCGTAACTGATGTGAACATGCTCTCCATAATTTTTACTTCTCTAGACAGGAGTTGGAGAAATTTCATTGTTTCACTCGAAGCGGTCAAGAGGGAAGACTTAAATCTGTCCTACCTCACAGGGAGACTGATCGAAGAAGATAGAAGGAGACGGGATGCTGGAGAATACGCCAGAGTCACCACTCAGCAAGCCAGAAAGGGGCGCCACAACTCAGAGCAAATTAATGCTCTACTTAAGTGTTTCATCTGTGGCTCTGAGGAGCACCTCAAGAAAGACTGCCCCCATCAACATCAAGCCCCTAAACGTGGTCCCAATCAAGTAAGGGGCAAGGGGCAAGGGGCAAGGAAGGGGGCGTGGCAGGGGCAAGGGAAATTCACTGCATACTTGTTCTCTCACCCCCACAACAAAGGCTGATAGCTCCACTGACTTATGGTTACTGGACTCTGGAGCTTCTTCTCACATTACTAATATGAGTCAAGGTTTTAAAAGGTTAAAGAAAATTAACTCATCTGTCAAGGTTGCAAACGGTGATACTGCTTTAGTTGTTGGAGAGGGGTTTGTTTCTGTACCTGGACTTGGAAAAGTTGAAGGTGTCTTACACGCCCCTTCCATAGCCAACAACCTTTTAAGCATTACCAAATTGTGTGACGATGACAAAGTGGAAGTCTTATTTCGCAAGGGGGGAGGTCATGTCACCCGGGACCAGAGGGTCATTGGAAATATTACAATCATAAACGGCTTACCATATTTTTCTCCCAAGCCACCACAGCCTGCCCCAAGGCTTTCCAAGGGCAGTGTGGGCAAGGAGCCTGAATCTCAGCAGGCACCTACAGCACCACCCAATGCAACCAGAGCCAAGAGGGTCTCAATGGGAAAGCCAATTCACAATAAGTGCGTTCACCTCATGCACAGAAGGCTAGGACATGCAAGCTTCCCTGTAGTTAAAAAGATGGGAGAATTTGCTGAGGGAGTCCAGCTCAAGGACTGTGACGTGTTTCTGGACTGTGCCATTTGCAAGAAAACAAAGAGGAAGGCTGCCCCTATACCAAAGGTGTCATCCCGTAAGGCTCAGTACCCATACCAACTAGTGCATGTTGATTTGGTTGGGCCTTTTACACCGTCCCTAGGAAAGAAAAGGTATTTTCTCACTGCCGTTGATGATTTTTCACGTTACGGTCACGTGTATACTCTCACAGAAAAATCTGAAGCCTTTGACGCCATAAAGTCACTGTACAACTTCGTAGAGACCCAGTACAAGACCAAGATCGCACAATTGCAGAGCGATCGTGGGGCTGAGTTCATGTCTCAGAAGTTCCAGGACTGGGTAAGTCGTAAGGGCATCTGCCATTTTCTAACAGCACCGTTCACCCCTTCGCAAAATGGTGTAGCTGAGAAAAGAAATGGAGTTCTGCAAACCATGATGCATAGTCTGATTGCGGACGCAAATGTTGCAGAATCATACTGGGGGAGGCAATTCATTATGCCAATTACACTTTAAACCGCACCTGGAGCAGTGTTGTGAACCAGACCCCATATTTCCTGGTTCACGGTAGGAAACCAAACCTGGGACATTTGTGTGTGTTTGGTTCCTATGCATGGGTACACATCCCCAAGCAGCTGCGGAAGAAGGGGAGATCTGTTTCTCAGAGACTAAGGTTCTTGGGCTATGCTCCTGGCTCCAAGGCCTATCGTTTCCTCGGAGAAGGGGGCAGGCCTGTGACTTCCCAATCTGCCTCTTTCGAAGAGGATTCCAATTGGACCCAGATCCACTCAAATGATCTGAGCCCATATGCCAACCGACCCAGCAAGGACACACCGACCGCGACATCACCAGAGGCGACCTCGTACCCTGCCACCACGAAAGTGAGGAACAAGACGAAGATGCGTCCAGTCCCATGGAGGAAGACACGCCATCTTCACCCCCAGCGACACCTCAGAGACCCGCGGAAGAAAAGAGCGGTGAGTGGCAGAAGGTAAGGAGGTCAAAGCGGTCCAACAAAGGGGTCCCGCCAAAGAGAATTGACATTGGCCACATCACGTCTGTCAACAGCATTGTGGTCACCCCAAAATCCTTCTCTGACATCCAGGAGCTGCCCATCGAAGAGCAAGAGAAATGGCAGCTCACGATGGAGAAGGAAATGCAGAGCTTAAAACAACTTAAGGTCTTCACCCCCCAGCAACCTCCAAAGGAGAGGAAAGTCATTGGCACAAGGTGGGTTTACAAAGCCAAACCACTTGCCAATGGCCTCTACCTGTATAAGGCCCGTTTGGTAGCCCAGGGCTTCGCTCAGCGTTATATGGAAGACTACTCGGAGACTTACTCTCCAACCGTCCGGGCAGAGAGCGTCAAGGCCGCCCTCGTGACTGCAGCCGCTCTGGGAGAGGAAGTCTTCCAATTCGACATCCAGACGGCTTACCTCCACGCCAACTTGGACCGGCAGATCTACGTCAGGGCCCCACCTGGCTACCAGCAAGAAGGGGGAAATACATGGTTGCTCCACAAAGGGTTATATGGACTCAAGCAGTCAGGGAAATTATGGTATGACTGTCTTAGAAAGAGTTTAGAACGAGTTGGTTTCTCAGCATCTCATCACACGACATCACCACCACACAACCATTCAAAAAGCAAATCCGAACCCACAATGATAACGAGGCACAACCACAAAACGGAAACCTAACTACAGCTGCAACATCAGCCACTTTAAACCCCTCCAAACCACACAATAAGCAAACTGACACCCACTATAAAAACATGACACCACCACAAACACGAAGCCGAACAAAAGCAGCACAACTCACCAGCTCAGGTCTAAGGCTGGCAGCTGAGACCAGCCCATCCACTCAAAACACCCCCCCACCCAATCAGAACACACCCACCATTCAAAACACACTCCCACCCAATCAGAACACACTTAATCCCCCACCCAATCAGAGCACACCTCCACCCACAGAACACACCCCCTCTGGAAGTTTAAAAAAGAGGAACAAACAGCCACTACCACATGCTTCTCCCAGAAGAAGGAAGCTGAAGCCACAAGCCTGATGATGATGGATGGGATTCCGTCGAAACGTCGCTCCTACACATTTAGTTCTACGCGGGGAAAAACCCGAATGACCAAAGATCCACATACAAACACCCGCGAAAACCTCAGAAAACACACACACACACACACACACACACACACAAACACACACATATATATACAATTCTTAACATAAATTTAATTTATTGTATTTAAGGCAAATGTTTATAGTAAATAGCAAGTTTTGTCCAATTCTCATCTGGCAAATTTTTGAGATTTGAGCCAAGTTTAATTCATAATTGCCTTTAGTTTTTTCAACTGTTTGCTTAGATAAAGTATTCCATCTTTCAGGCATTCACCAAATAAACTAGAATTTGTTGTGAGCATCTCCTTAAATACAAACAGCTCATAAGCCGGACCTACCTATATTAGCAACCATATTATTGATGGCTTGTACATACCATTTTAAAGATATGATCACATTGGTTCAAGTGAATGAGATCCTCCCATAACCCAAAATGCATGCTATTAATTCATCCCTGCCAAAATAGTTATTTTCATCAGACTTAGTTCATGATGAACTTAGAACACTAAGTTCTGTTTTATCCAATTTATCATAAAGACAGCATAGTAGGCTTCCATAGGGGTGAAAAATTGTGGGATAGCTCCCCCATGTTTATATACTGCAGGTGGGTATGGTAAAGATGGAATATTATTTTTTTTGTCTACACAGTAAATGATGTGTTGCACTTTAATAGAGGAGACAACTTTTGCATATATAGTATGACATATATTGAGTTCCTTTTGGAAGGACTAGCAGTGGGAGATAATACAAGTGCATATGCTTCAACATATATGTGTTTAATTGATGGAGTCATGTTACTGACAAGTTAATGAATTGCAAAGAAATTGTTATTAATACATAAGTTAAACATTTTGTTTCTATTTCTTTACAACTGATGAAAAAGATGGCCTGGCTATGTTCAAATTATACACACAAGAGAACAGGCTTAGAAAGGGGGAAAGTGTTACAATTCAATCTATTTATGAATATGTCCATAACTGTCCAGTGTATTTTAACAATGATTCTTGGGGAATTAATGACAGAAAGAAAATTGATTGAAAAAAATAGATGCAAAAGTAACATTAGATAAATATGAGAAAATATAGTTGCATATCCTTAAGTAATTTATGAAAAAAATGCTTAAGATTACCACTTCAGATAGACATACAAAATCTGCAAGAATCTAGATAACCACTAAAATAGTAGCCATGAGACACAGTTCCTGTCTGAGGGAGGTGACCCCCACCCCTCCAGGCCACACAGGATGATGTGGTCAAACCAGGTTAAGTCAGTGCAGCAGTTCAGGGCCAAGCCAGATGCCAGTGCGGGGCGGCTGGAGGGTGAGGGCAGTGGGCAGGCCAAGGTGACAGCAGGCATTGCAGGCCAGGTGCTCCAGGGTGGCCACGTAGGCACGCAGGGCAAGGAGGCAGCCGTGCAGGTCCAGCACTGGGTAGGCTACCAGCTGGCCTGGCCCATGGAAGGTCAGCCACCTGTCATGCCCCATGCATGCCACCTCTGTGCCCAGCACCCATAGCCGCCCCACCAGGGCTGTGTCCGCCCTACCACCCACCCCGCACAGCCCCTCTGTGTAGAGCAGGCCCTGCGGCTCCCACAGCACCATGGCGTTGCCACTCCCATCTCCTCCAGGTATCTTCAGGACTACCATTAAAAAGAGGTGGAAAGGGAAATCGTGTCCGCCAGGCCTTGCCTCCCCATTGGGCCAAGGGTCTCGCAGAAGGCAAGGTGGACTTGACAAATGCAAGTTATTTGAGGAGGGGGTTTCTTTGCCACTGTTTTCTTTTTCTGACTTCTGGTCAGCCTGGCTGACACGAGGTGACAACGAGGCAGGTGCACACATATTTTCTGTGCTTTGGTGTCAAGCTCTCCATGCTGCAGCACAGTATGAAGAGTGTGGCTGACACAGGTGAGCACAAGGCAGGAGTGCACACGGACTCCACTTTTTTGGCTGCTCCCCACCTCCCCCTCCTGGTCCTCTCTTACTTACAACTAGGAGATGGTGTAGTTGGGCAGCAGGGAGGGGTGCAAAGTTCCTGCCAACTCGCCTTCATTGCAGACAACTTGAATGTGCAATGGTTGCTGGCCGGGTCTTCTGGCGCACTCAGCAGCAATTCCAATTGGCTTTTGAAAGCCAATAGAGGGAGTAGCACAGCTTGTGCAAAAGCTGAAAAAAATCCATCAAAAAAAGGTGCCGGAACTCCGTTCTGAGCGTTCTATGAGAAAAAAGGGCCTGGGTTTGGGTGAAATGGAAGATTTTGGCATTCAACTTTATTTCAAGTGACTGTAAGTTATTATGTCAGTAATCAACTGCTCAGCTTCAAGCCAGTAAGTATGAAGAAAATGTCAGTCAAAAGGAGGCAGAAATCTGTTTTGGCCTGGATGTATAAAGTCAGTCAAAAATCTTTTTAGTCTCTCAGCTATTATTGAAGTGAAGATTTTGTAGTATTCTTTAATTATCTTCTTTATTGCTTTATTTTTAAATTGTAAACAGCCTTTTTCATCTACCAAATTTTTTATCAGTTTTTTTTCTCTTTCTGTTTTTTAAGTTTATAGGCTAACCATCTTCCTGGTTTATTTGCATTTTCAAAAAAGTTTTGCTCTGCCCTTTTAATTTGCTATGCCAATTTTTCTGATTCTATTCAATTTAATTTATGTTTTATTATTTCCATTTGTCTTTTCAATATTTTCTTTTGTGGGTTTATTTGTAATTCAAATTCTAATTTTTAAAATTCTTCTCTTAACAACTGACATTGTTGTCTCTTTTCTTTGTTTCTTTCCACCATGTATATTATCCCTACGCCTTGAAAATATGCTTTGGCTGTATCCCATACATTTTGTAATGTTGTATCTTCTTTTTAATTTTCTTTTGTTGGTAATTCTATACATTCTCACCATGTTGAGTTGCAGAGAGAGATCTGCCAGGTTTGAACCTAATAAAGTAAACAGTGTTTGAACCAAGTTTGAACTTAGTAAAGACAACAGGATGTAGTCTGGCAAACTCAGCTTTGGTTAAGCGTTGTGTATGAGTGGGCTGTATTTAATTGGATAATTGCCCCTTCAGCAGCCTGTGGCTTCATTTCAGTTCAATCCCACATAAATTCTGATGCTTTTTTCCTCTTGAAGCAGAAAACAAAGCCAGGTAGAAAGATTGCACTGATTATAATCCAAATAAATTCTAAAGGAGCTCTAGTGGTCCTCTGGAATGTATTTTAACAGCATTTTTCACAGAGGAGGGAAATGCTCAGGAATTTGAAACAAAGTTTGGCTTTCCAATAAGTAGAAGGCCAAATATTTATGGTGATGTATGTAATTATAAACTGCTAGGTTGTTGGACATGTTTGGGTTCTTTTTAATTCATTTTCAGTGCCACCAGACTTAATATGTTCATATTTTTTTCCTTTTAAACAATGAAGGAATATGGGGCTTTTTAATAAAAAGAATAGTCACAATGGCTCAGATGAAAGGCAAAATTGAAGAGTTATAAATGTATATTCTAGTTTGTAGATTTCTAAAAATGGATTATTGATTCAAGTGTTTTGCAACTTCCACAAAAACATTATTGTCCCTGTCATAATGCCTATTAAGGGACTTGTATAAAATGTGCATTATTAACCTCATACATTGTAACCACACCAAAAATTTGAACTCTTGTCAAGAAAGATGGTAGGTTATCACTAAGCATTTTATAGTCTGTAAAACAATTCAACTCCTGGCTGTGTATATCTTGAAAATTCTTCCTTGGCATGGAGAATAGGGGATGCTAGCGCTTAGTAAAAGCTATTTTTGAAAAATGAGGGATCCCCTCGTTCAACACATGGGAATTTTAGGTACTTATAACATCTCTGATTGCTGCAACTGCTGCATTTTACAACATTGAAATGTGTTTAAATATTAGTAGCTCAATTTGATAGTTGGGCTGTCGGTTTGATCTCCGAGTGTGGCGATTTGCTTGGTGATGGATATGGCCCAGCAACAATAACTAGCCAATCAAACAGCCTGAAACTGGACCATGACTCAGCAACATCTGGAGAAACAACATCCTAACCAATTTACACCACACATAAATGTATTTAAAGGCCAGTGTTCTGACAGATGAGCACAATTCAAAGCGCACTGAAGATGTCCCCTCGAATGGAGATGAAAAATTTGCAACCAAATTTCCAAGTTCAGAGAACAAACCAACAGCCCAGTTTTACAGTATGGCGAGAATATTTATCTGGATAGGTGAAAAATCTGCCAGAAGGTTTAGATTTAGATTTAGAAGCTAGCATCTAGATAAGGTGGAAAACAGATGGCCTGTTTTAAAGTAGTCAGCCAAAGCTATGTGCTAACAATGGAGGGGTACAATTCCTGATCAAATATTTCAGTGTAAGACATTCAGGACCAAGTATTATATTGAGAAACTAATTGCTATTTTCGTACTATTATTCGGGATAAAATCATCATGAATCCAGAGGAGAAAAATGCAGCATCTTAAAAGTATGTGTGTGGGGGTGGGTGGGTGGGTGGGTTGCAAACACCCTCTTTCTTGCCCATTATCAATGCAGTGCTTTTCTAATGAAGGATGTGGTCTGTCCCAAAGGAGGCAGGAGACTTTATTTCCCCATAGCGTCTGCAAAGGCAACAGATGTCTTTAGCATCCATTAGGTTACAATTCTCCCACAGAGGAAGATAATAAGATAATCTGGGAACAATCACCTGCCACCTAGTCCTAATTTATATTAATACATTTATGACTTAGGTTGAAATTTTATGGTCCCTAAGGCAGCATTTTAGAGACAAGATGCCAGCCTGGAAGAGGAAAGTTATCCTGCATTGGCATCTGCAGCTAACAATAAGAAAGTGGCAGCATGCCCATGATGGCATCATCACGCAGCTACCACAATCATACTTGCATTCTGACCTCTGACACAACACACATTTTCTCATTTGCCCTCTGTGGATGACCTTTGAAGGAAGATAAATGGAGACATCGCTGGAGTTGGACAAATGATGAAGATTTCAGTCTCCCAAAGTTCATGGACAAGCAGACAAGGCTTGTCTTCTCACATATTCCCCCTATTCCCAAATAACTGAATGCCTATTCTTTGAATTATACCATCTTTCCTCCAAATCACATTTCTTAAAATGTTAACAGAATAAAACACTCTAAGGTTTTCATACTCATGAATGTAACACTGTAGGAAGAAATATTTCTTGAAAATTTAACTGAGAGTTGGAACACTTGAAAATAACATTTATATCCCTATTGTAAAGCCATTTTACCAAGCCATGACACAAATAGAAATATTTCTTGGAAGAAATCAGCAGGGGTTTATTAAGAATTAAGCCACAGTAAAGCAAGCTAATCTCCTCTTGGATTGAATAATAAATTTAGTTTTTCTTTTTGCAGACACTGACAAACAAGTCTAAAGAAGAGCAACCAAGATGCCAGGCTGATAAGGGGACTTGAAATATAAACCTATGAAGAACAGTTGGAAGTGTTGGTTTTATAGTAGTATAGGTGGCATAGTCATCTATTCCCAGCTTTATGATATGGCCAAAATAATATAATAATGCATTTTGCTGTTCAATCTCTACCTTAAGCTCTATCTCTGAATTGTGCCACTGCAGGAGAGTACACAAGGGATAGAATTTGTATCCTGACTTACATTTCATCAGTTGTCCTTCTTGTCCCTCTTGTCTATGATTGGGTAAGATAACAACAACAACAGCAACAACAACAACAACAACAGCAACAACAATAATGTTGGAAGGGACCTTGGAGGTCATCTAGTCATACATTTCAGACAAATGGCTGTCCAGTCTCTTTTTAAAAACTTCCAGTGTTGGAGCATTCACAGCTTCTGGAGGCAGGTTATTCCACTGATTAATTGTTCTAATGGTCAGGAGGTTTCTCAGTTCTAGGTTGCTTCTCTCTTTGGTTAGTTTCCATTCATTGCTTCTTGTCCTACCTTCAGGTGTTTTGAAGAACAGCTTGACTCCCTCTTCTATGTGGCAGGCCCTTAGATATTGGAACACTGCTATCATGTCCCCCCTCATCCTTCTCTTCATTAAAATAGACATACCTAATTCCAGAAACTGTTCCTTATATGTTTTAGCCTCCAGTCCCCTTATCCTGGAGAAGATAGGAGACATGATGGCTGCCTTCAAGTATCCAAATGGTTGTCTTCTGGAAGATGGAGCAGAATTGTCCAGTGTTGTCCCAGAAGACAAGACAAGAAACAATGGGTTTAAATGACAACATGGTAGAGTTTGGCTGAACCTCAGGAAAAAATAATTGTTTCAACAATGGATCAGACTCCACTGAAGGAGTTGGAGAGTCATGCTAGATGGATTTAGATGATCTTCAGGGTTCTATTCAAGCCTTATATTCTATTATTGTTGGTGAAATATTTTATTCCTAATTGGAACTTTCTATGTGTAGCAATAACATAAAGCAGAGGTCTTCAAACTTGGTCATTTTATGACTTGTGAACTTCAACTCCCAGAATTCCTCAGCCAATGTCATTGAAAGTTTGTCCTCACATGCCTAGGGGAAGCCAAAAGCTACTTCGTTATCACATCCATCTCTCTCTAACTGGTTTGGAAGTAATAATAGTATAATAGTAGAGTATATTTTATAGTTCAGAATTATAATATGCAGAACCAAATGTTAACAGTAAGCAAATGCTGTTACATTTTATTTTAAAGACCTGATTTGATGACATGCCGTGGAAATCATTAACTATGACTAAGGTAGGTAAAACTACAGTCTTTTTTTTAAAAGCAATTTAATCGTATTTGACTCTGCTGTGTTACACAGAGCTTCCTGCGGCAATCAGAGAAGTTGTTTATCAAAATGATGAACAAGTTTTCATTTTGCTTCCCTGAATGCATGAATATGATCTGAAGTCTAAGGCCATCAAGAATTCACTTATTCTGGCCACCAGGCACACATTAAGCTATTTAGGGCCATCTGTGCTTGTAAAAAAAATATCAGCTTAATCGACCTTCCTAGAGTAGGCTGGCCATAAAAAATGCACGTATGTGAATGAGCATATCCGTTGTAGCTGAACATTGTGGATGTTTCTTAGGTGCATAAATAAAAGCTGGCAAATGTTATATGTGGCTATGTATGTGTGTATGCATATATCTATATAGATCTTATATACCAATGCTGATTTTGTGTGCTTCAGTTCAGAAACTGGAGAATTACCTGTACATAGACATCATTTAACAAAAGGGAACTTTCCCTCCACTTAGTAGTCCTATGATTTTGGAGGAGAAAAAAAACTGAGCTCAGCTCAGAAAAAACAAAACAAAACAGGCTGTTGGCAAAGATGAAACTAATTGCTTTCTGATGGGCAAAATTCTTTCTGTTGGTTGCTGGATTTTTTTTTGCGAGCAATCTTATGGACTATATAGTTCTCCTTGGAGGTGAAAGAAATGAGCAAACCATTTTTGAATTCCTATAATAAAGTCAATGACTAGGAAGGGATATTTAGTAAGAGTGGTTGGCTCAATGAAGTCTTCAACTGATATTGGAATCCAAGTGGCAAATAAGGGAAAAAAAGACAGAGCATCATTGTGCTGTTCCTCATTGTCTGGCCTCCCATTCCTCTCAACAATATGGACCTCTTAGGAAGGGAATTTAGCATTACTATTTATTGGGATTTAAGAGTGGGGTCAGAGGAGACATGATTCAGCACAATCACAGTCCAACTCAGCTCTAGCCATTTTGGTGGCCTAATCTAAGAAACCACACAAAACAGACTGATTTTGGAGGCCAGCCAAGAGGCAAGTAAGGGGGAAACCATGGTTATTTGCTCATTTTTAACAATCTAGTCTTGTTTCATAAATGGTTTAAATATGAAGCCTATAAACAAGAGTGGACAGGCTACACCTGAAAGTGTATATTTCATAAGCACTTCCTAAAATGTCAATGAACAAAATTCTACATTATTCTGAGGATATAATCCACACTGGGGATATGTTTGTGGGGTCCTTGGTGCTCTCTGAGCTTGATTGTTTTCTTGCAGATATTTCAGTAGCAAACTAGGCAACATCATTAGTGTTAGTAAGGAGTGATGTTTGCTCTCATTTTATATACTGGTGGCCTACCTTGTCAGTGTTAGGGTATGTTTGCTGATAGATGAATTATCTTTCTGTAATACTGTCTGTGCTTTGAGATCTCCACCATCTCAAATCAATGCCTTCTATTTTTTCCCCTTCCAATGTGAAGGATGGACTTTCTATATAGCTATCTTTTAAGAACACAGAATTACTCTGTAAGTTAGATTTTTACTACTTGTTTGTAGAGGACAGCTGGGCAGAGATTCTCCTACATCAGGGGTCCCCAATTCCCGGTCCGTGGACTAGTACCAGGCTGCGGCAGGCCAGCAACCAGTCTGCACAAATGAGGAAAGCCCCATCCACAGGATGCAGCAGCACACAAAACCACGCCCCCTCTGGTCGCTGGTGCCCCAAAAGTTGGGGACCTCTATCCTACATGCAACCTGAATGCCATCTATTTCTCACTAATATAGGAACTTCAGAAATCCGGGAATCATTCTGAGAGAAAAGAATTAACCTGCCTTTATAAAATTAACCTTGGCTGTTCACTGCTGCTCTAGCCAAGTTGAACTGTGGACTAATCTAAAAATCACAAGCAAAGGCATTTAAAATCTGGCTTATTTTTTTTTAAAGGAAGAGTCCAACTTCATTGAATCAGCCACAGGGGGAACGCAAGCTTTTAATAATTTCTTTGCCTGCCAATTTCCTACTGCAACTCTCCTCCCCTCACCTCCAAAAACAGCTGTTCTCTCCATCTGTTTCATGGATACATAATGCTTAAAAACATATCTGGTTAGAAAGCTTCAGGTGGAATAGGTGATGAGCAAGAGATGCAGTTGAAACTAATGTGCCAATGTGGTGTAGTGGTTAGGGTGATGGACTAAGGCTTGGGAGATTCAGAAGAAGAAGATCCAAGTCCTTTTCACAGAAAATACTGCCAAACTAGGTGTCTTCAATGCTGTATCTGAGCAGTTCATTTATCCCACTAAACACTTTTCTTATTAAATTCCATCCTAGGCATTTCTCATCATTCTTTCTAGCTTGTCTAGATATCTTTCTACTTTCTTTTTCTCCAAAACATTAGACTGCTTTAGAGAAATTCCAGATATGTATCATTTGCAAACTGATAAAGAATCCCCAAATCCCTATCCAATTCATTGATAAAAATGTTGGGGGGAATGGAAGGAAGGGAAGATGGAAAAGAGAAGAGAAATAGAAACCAAAGATTTGTAATGATTAAATATCTTAAAAATCCTAAATGCAAAGAAGCTGTGTGTCTCTCTCTGCCTCTGTCCAATGCCATTTCACACATCAGCATTATCACAAAAATAATACATAAATAAATATACAACCCTCATATACACAAAGTATAGTGCATGATTGAATGTAAAGTACAGGTGTATTTCTTAGAAAATAGCTGAGATAAAAGTGGTGCCAGGCAAATTTGATAGATATGTAGACAGGCAGGCAGGCAGGCAGGCAGGCAGGCAGACAGACAGACAGAAAAATAGATAAAGCTATGGCGGCCTTTCCAAATAAGATCATATTCTTCTGATCCATGGTCTGCCAGTATTTTAATTCTATCTGGTTTCTGCACCAGGCTGTAGAATGAACTAATTATACAGTAAATTGCACATTAAATTAGGGTGAAATCATACCCTAAATTGATTTCTACACTACATTAAAAATTCCATAACTTGACTATTACCAAGTTTTTCATACTATGAGGAATCTTAGATTCTTTTCTATCATTCCTTTGAGCTGGTAGGGAAATCTGGCTTTAACTCTGGAATAGTCATCCATCCTGTTAGGTGGAAAGATGATATACTGACTGGACAAGAAGCTTATTATTAGCTCCTTAGACATTTTTTAGCAGTTTATGAGACATCGCCATTGTCTGTACAAAATATTAGTGATCTGAAGTCAATGATCAAACATGAGAATAATAGACAATGCTTTATCCTGTCAGAGATATATTCTTGTATGTTTGCATTACTGATATTCACTGATCTTGTGTCCTTTTATGAACATGATAGAACAACACTGGAGACATGAACAAAATGGGTAAAGCCAGGCAGAAACATCCAATCATCAGATGGCAAAATAGCGAGACTGCTGTTCCTCTAATTGCCTGAGGAAGCTTGCTAGCTTGCTAGCTTGCTAGACAGATAGATGATAGATAGATAGATGATAGATAGATAGATGATAGATAGATAGATAGATAGATAGATAGATAGATAGAGACAGAGATATGACATAATAAGATATGTCTATTTCTTTGTGATGCATTTCTAATTTCTTTATTCATTCTCGTAATATGATCAAAGCACCTCATCATATTGTTTTTGTATTGGTTACTAATTTTAATATTCATTCCGTATTCATTCAGCATCCTTTTATTCTTGAATCTATTTCAACTTGTTTCTGCCACATACATTTCAGATGTTTATTATTTATTTATTTGGAAAATTTATAATGCCTCCTACTCGCTCACAGGCAGCTCAAGTTGGCTTACAGGAAATTAAAAACACAATATAACAGAAATAAAAATAAAAAATAATAAAAATTAAAAAAAAATAATAACCCCCCACTCCCCAGTGGTAGGTTATTCCAACTGCATTCAGCTTAGTTTTACCTTTATCCTGAGATATTCATCTTTTACTTCCGTACAATAAAATGGACAGAAGCAAGCTCTTATACACAGTCAGTTTTATGCTTTTGGCAAGCATTCACTCCTGCAACAGATTAAGTACTACCCTTTATCACTCTATCAACATTTTCATATTACATTTCTCCATCTATTTCTACATTTTTAGGAAATATTCTACCAGGGGATATACTTTCATCTAATTCATCTAGTTTTCTACCATTTATGTATCACTTGGAATTCTTATTCATGCCATTTTTCTTGTCAGATACAACTCCCTTGGTCTTAAGGTACATTAGTTTCAGACTCATCTCCTTCTTGGATCTATTGATCCAGCATTTGCTAAAAATCATTTGCCAGCAACACAATATTGTTTGCATGCAACAGGAGCCACATGTTTAGATCCCCAACCAATATTCCTCCATTACCAAGTCCCTGATGCACTTTTCTTTTGATGGCAGAGAAGAATGCAATCTGTAACAGATTTCCATGTTCTGATGTCTTACTTCTAGTCCTCGTGGTATTGCACCTCACCATGTTGGCTTTCTTCTGCTGACTAAAAAAAATTGACAGCAGTTCACAACTGTAACATAAACTATTTATTCCTGAAAGTTGGGGACGTGGGGTGTGTGTGTGCAGAGGCTTAACAATGCTGGATGTGCTGAACAATTGCCAGCACTTGGGTGGTTCAAGTCCAGGTCCGCAGAACGGGATGAGCTCCAGTCTCTTGGCTCTAGCTCCTGCCCACCTAGCAGTTCAGAAGCATTGTTTGCGAGTAGATAGATAGGTACCACCATCATGGTGATTGGAAAATGTTGACTGCATTCTGTACAGGGAGCTGGATTTGCTCAGATGTGATCGGCAGAGGATCGTTGGAGGAAAGCCCTGGATGAGCTGAGTTCCTCTGAGAATGCTGTAGGCCAGCTGGTGTGAGGCTAGTTTGCCTCCTTGAGGTGCATGGGTGAAATAAATGAACTAGTGACTGTCACCTGCCAGGGCTTCTACTGTGTGCACAACATTTCAGCCTCTCTGACCTTGTATGCCATACACCAATAAATAAATAAATCTAAAAGTCATTAAGGTGATACATAAATGCCCTGCCTTAATGCCACTCCATCAAAACCATTGCTCAAGGGTACTTCCCAAGTTGGCCCAAGAGGAGCCAGAGGCAATGAGGCAAGTCAGTGGTCATTTGAAGTCCCTACCAAAAGAGGCTCAACTAGACACTAGGCCTTGCCCAGTGATGATGAAGTCTTTCTTAGGAGAGGTCAGTTTTGCTATGCCAGTCCTCTCGGCTTCCTCCACAATTCAGTGGCCAAAGGCCTGACCTTCTGGCTTTTGTGCTTAAGGCAGGATTAGAACTCATGGTCTTCTGGTTTCTAGCCCCATGCCATTAACCACTACATCACACTGGTGCTCAGTGGAAGAATAAGGGCTTCATTTTTATAATTTCTGAAAGTTTTTATTCTAAAGTTGGTGGGGGATGCATTCAGTATTGGTTCAATAGATACAATATAAGGTCTTTGGGTGGACATTTGGGGCTATGTTGCACCCCCCCCATCCATACAATATTCATCTTGGAATAGCTGCAACTGTTTTTACATTTTCCCATTAGAGTCTATTGTAAAAAGTGAATTTATGAATCAAATCTCAACTTTTGAAGCAGCTCAGATCACATTTTGTTTTGCCCTTGAAATTCAAAGCACCAACTCCAGTCAAATTAAGCTTTCTTTGTATGTTGACGTTTCAGTTCAAATAAAATTGAAGACTAATTTACACCAACCTAGAAAAAGATTTTCTGTTTTCCTACCATCAGATAACACTGCACTTTATAGAAAAAGTGGTTTGCTCTGTAATCTGGAATGGCTTTTGTGTGTGGTTATTACAGCAATACATATTTATTTTGTTATTAGCAAAATTGTGTGCAGTTGTTGGATGAACAAAGGATGAGATATTTCATCTTTCAAGAAATTCTGCATAATGCTGCTGCTTAGATGTCTTTTTTTAAGGATCATTAACTTTGCCAATGGAAAATTATTTTCTCAGTCATAACATGGAATGATTGGTATGGTCTTTTCTATAATGATAAAACTATTTCACTACAGTAGGTATTCTGAGAAAAAAAATCAGTGTACAGTGGGGATATAAATGGAAACACAGAAAACATATATATAAAAAAAACAAACTTCGGCAAGGAATGTTCACAGGAATCTCATATATGTACATACAAACTAACAATTTGCTCCTGGCAAGAAATGGAGGGTGCTACAAATGAGAGCTATAAGAACAACATAATCATCTGTGGAATTGGTTCTCCTGGTTTAAATGTGAAACTAGAGTATGTTCCATTTTATTCAGCTTAACTGTTCTTTGCTGATTTGGGCTACAGGAGATACGTGTAATATTTTTTCAGCCAGGAGCTATATTTGAAAATAATAACAAAAGGAAGAGGCCAAAAATATTACCAAGATGGAAATGTTTTTGTTCTCTGTTCTACGGAAGTGTGTTAAGACTGTGGATTTATATTTGAGGGGTCCTTGGTATTCTCTGAGTTTGGTTGTTTTCTTGCAGATGTTTCATTAACAAAACTAGGTAACATCATCAGTGCTAGTGAGCACTGCACCAGCACTGATGATGTTACCTAGTTTGGGTAATGAAATGTTTCCAAGAAAACAAGCAAGCTCAGAGAATACCAAGGATCCTTCATGTCAATCCTGAGCTACAAATATTCTCCATGATTAGGACTTATATTTACTTGTTATTTAAAATCAAACAGGCCACTGGATTTATTGGATATCATTTTACAAATATCAGAAGGGGTGTCAGAGGTAAGAAGACCACATTCAGAGGCTTCCATAGGAGGTCAAGCCAGATAGCCTGATGAAAACAGTTTTTTATTTTTTTATTTTATTTTAATTCCATTTATATCCCGCCCTTCTCTGAAGACTCAGGGCGGCTTACAAGCTTAGCAGTAGCCTTCATTCTATGTATATGCCTGCTTGTTAGGGCTTTCGTCCCCCCCCAAGCGGCATTATTACAAAGTCAGCTTATTGCCCCCAACAATCTGGGTCCTCATTTTACCTACCTCAGAAGGATGGAAGGCTGAGTCAACCTTGAGCCTGGTGGGACGCGAACCTGCACTAATTGCAGGCAGCTGGTGTTACTTAAGGAGGCATTCGCCCACTGCTCCACCAAGGCTCTTTGATGTATTACTCCAATGCAGGGGTCTTCAAACTTGGCCCTTTTATAACTTGTGGACTTCAACTCCCAGAATTCCTCAGCCTGTCTGCCTGATCACTGCAGATGGGGACTTTAGCCAAGAAATTAAAAGACGCTTGCTCCTGGGGAGGAAAGCCATGACAAATCTAGACAGCACACATTGTTCTTAGCTTCTGGGCACCTGTTTAATCTCTTTTAATGTTTGTATTCTTGTATTTTTATATGTTTGCCCTGTTTTGTATTTTTATATGTTTGCCCTGTTCACCACCCTGTGTCCTTTGGGAGAAGGGCGGTATACAAATAAAATAATAATAATAATAATAATAATAATAATAATAATAATAATAATAATAATAATAATAATAATAATAATAATAATAATAATAATTATTATTATTATTATTATGCAGAGACATCACCCTGTCAACAAAAGTGCATATAGTCAAGGCTATGGTCTTCCCAGCTGCAATGTATGGCAGTGAAAGTTGGACCATAAAAAAGGCTGAGTGCCAAAGAATTGAGGCCTTTGAACTCTGGTGCTGGAGAAGACTCCTGCGAGTCCCTTGGACTGCAAGGCGATCAAACCGGTCAGTCCTAGAGGAGATCAACCCTGACTGCTCTTTAGAAGGCCAGATCCTGAAGCTAAAACTCAAATACTTTGGCCACCTAATGAGAAGGAAGGACTCACTGGAGAAGAGCCTAATGCTGGGAAAGACTGAGGGCAAGAGAAGAAGGGGACGACAAAGAATGAGGTGGCTGGATGGAGTCACTGAAGCAGTAGGCGTGAGCTTAAATGGACTCCAGAAGATGGTAGAGGACAGGAAGACCTGGAGGAACGTTGTCCATAGGGTCGCAATGGGTCGGACATGACTTTGCAGCTAACAACAACAAATGCCTGACTGAGGAATTCTCCAATGCAAGCCCTAACTCAGAGGTCCCCAACCTTGTCCACTTTATGACTTGTGGACTTCAACTCCCAGAATTCTTCAGTCAGCCATGCCCTGCCTCTTTTGTATATCCATTTTGGCATTGCATACTTGTCCAAAACAGGTAGAGATTCTGGTGTAATGGTATGACCCTGCTCATTTTGATCAAGGAACCAGAATTGCAGACATTCATGGGCATATCTTCTTCTTTTTTTGCCCTTGATGGCAAGAGCATTTCTCTCAAGAATAGTTCAAGTTGGAACCAATTTCTAAGAAAGATGTTGAGCTCCTCTTCACTAAATATATTTAGTCTGTCAAATGTGCTTCATTTAGGATTAAATTTAAATTTAAATTAACGTTGAACTACAGGGTGGATTAAACATCATATGATCTATTCTGATCCTCTCCCACTTCCATCTTTTCTATCCTATTGTGTCCATCCTGGAACAAAGAATTATTCAGGGTCAGCATAGCATAGGGTATAGGCAGCTCATTCAAAATTAAAGGTAAAAGGTAAAGGTTCCTCCGTACACAAGTGCTAGTCGTTTCCAACTCTAGGGGCCGGTGCTCATCTCCGTTTCAAAGCTGAAGAGCCAGCACTTGTCCGAGGACGTCTCCGTGGTCATGTGGCCAGCATGACTAGATGCCAAAGGTGCACGGAACGCTGTTACCTTCCCACCATAGTAGGTAGAATCCCGAATGCCGCGTAACAGAGTGAGCGCCTGTTACTCGTCCCAGCTTCTGCCAACCTAGCAGTTCGAAAGCACGTAAAAATGCAAGTAGAAAAATAGGGACCACTACGGTGGGAAGGTAACAGGTAACATTCAAAATTAGCTTCTCCCAAATAATTGTCTTTCTCTGTTTGAATTAGGGAATTTGAATTATAACTCCCCTCAAGCTCTGGAGAACATTTCATCATCATATTGTCTGTTCACATAGTAGACTATCATATCAGACACAGTATCTGGGGAAAGATTAGAGTCTTGACAGTTAGAACAATTTATCAGTAGAACAACCTGCCTCCAGAAGTTGTGAATGGTCCAACACTGGAAGTTTTTAAGAAGAGATTGGACAACCATTTGTCTGAAATAATATAGGGTTTACTGCCTGAGCAGGGGGTTGGACTAGAAGACCTTCCAACTCTGTTATTCTGTACAGATAGTCCTCGACTTACAACAGTTTGTTTAGTGACCATTCGAAGTCACAGTGGCACTGAAAAACATGACTTCTGAGCAGGGGGTTGGACTAGAAGACCTGAAAGGTACCTTCCAATATTTATTATTATTATCTTGGATATCTGTATTATATTACTTTGCTACTCATTGTGAATGCTTATTTCTTAACTTTTTAATGCCTTGACCTGTTTTAATAGTCAATTTTTTTTACAGAATAGAAGAACATCCATAAAGAGAGTTGAGGCTGTTTTATGGCCCCCAATATCCCTACAAATGCTGGCCGTCTCCAACAAGGCCTAAAGCTCTTTGTGTTGCAAGACAAGGCCTAGAGGGAGCCTCTGCTCATATTCACTGTTTAAAAGTGCTCTATATTTAGAAACTCTAAAAAGGCAAAGGCAATAGACATATGATGGTGTCTAGTTCTTTTATATCCTTATACAGTCAATAAAAACTTATATATAGGCAATGAGTTGGAGCTACTAGAGGATGGATGATCCAGCTTCTCTGGATGCTTTCTGATGTCCACTACCAGGGATGCTGGAGCTCTGCCAATTTTATGAGTAAAAATAACTAATGAAAAGTAGTAACATTTCTGAACTTGTTAATAGAGGTACGTAGCTTTATCTTTTTGGATCAAGAGTTATGGATGGTCTCTGAATGGCATGCTTGATGGCTGCCCTTGAAAAAGTAGATGGAATGAGAGAAAGAAATGGGTGAAGGAATGGGTGGTAGGACAACAATGGGTTTGATCTGATTTAGTTTAAGATATGGAGAGCAAGGGGGAGAGAAAAAAAGAGAAAGAATAAAGCCATCAGATATAAACAATAAAAACAACCTAGTCCATAAATAATGTACAATGATAGTGAGGCTCCTGTATTAGCGATACTGAAGACAGCCTAATATATGAAGTTACTTACAGCACTGCAGTTAACATTAATCTTCAAGAGAATGTTATTAAATAGAAATAAGAAAAAGTGGATTCAGAGTTGGCACTGAATGTCCTCGGCAAATGCATCAAAGACAAATGAGAGGATAGAATCAATAGGGTACCTTGATAAGCACAATATGATGGGTCAGTAATTTTGCTTTGTGGATTAATGACATATGGAACTGGTTAACAGATTTTAAATGAAGGCATTTATAACAGGTTACAAGGTAAGCAAATATAAAACATAAATAAAAAAGGTAAAGGTTCCCCCGCACGTGCATGCTAGTCGTTTCCGACTCTAGGGGCCGGTGCTCATCTCCGTTTCAAAGCCGAAGAGCCAGCGCTTGTCCGAGGACGTCTCTGTGGTCATGTGGACGGCATGACTAGACGCCAAAGGCGCACGGAACGCTGTTACCTTCCCACCGTGGTGGTCCCTATTTTTCTACTTGCATTTTTACGTGCTTTCGAACTGCTAGGTTGGCAGAAGCTGGGACGAGTAACAGGCGCTCACTCTGTTACGCGGCACTCGGGATTTGACCCACCAAACTGCCGATCTTCTGATTGACAAGCTCAGCGTCCTAACACAAAACAGCATGGAAATAAGTATATAACTTCTTTTTTTGCTAGAGTTATAGAAGCACAAAAAGTGGAAATTGCTATTTCAAGTCCATATCCAAGTTGCAATATCTATGTATATTCTGCTCCATAATTACACTTCATTTCGGTATTTATCTAGATGTTGTTGATTTCAGCCCAGCAAAATCCCTAAGCAAAATGAGAGGTCCTAAATGCTTATTTATAAAGTAGCCTATTAAAATAAAAATGCTTATATGGGTCTTACAGAAATGGCATCTAGATTAATGAATACTTAGCTTTGGGAAAAGAAAACATGAGAAGTCATTTATATGGGTTTGCTGGATTTTACTGGAGCATCACTGAAAATAACTAAAAAACATACATATATAATACAAATATAATCATCATTCTACATATTCCCTCTGGATTAAGCAATGTTACATTCACAGCACTAGAAGGAAGTAAAAAAATAATAAGGCCAAAAAATAAAAGGTGTAAGATAAGAATAGGAAAATAAAATATGGTCAAACCTAGCCTATACTGATGTGAATTGACTCAGTATCATCAGTATCTTCACTGTGTCAAATCATTGTTTTTTAATATGGCTTTTTGTTCTTTAAACCTCTCATTTCTCTCTTTTAGGCTCCATCCAGTCACAATTTTCTTGATATTTCATCTCAACACATTTTTGTCATGCTTCAGAACATAGATCATATACTGTAGAAATGTCAAGTATGGGGATGTCTGTTGGGGGTAGACAATGGCATCAAAATGGTGGGCATGACAGGTGACAGGACCTGTCCCTTTTAAAATGTGTATGATACACATTTTATGGTCCCTCCTCCTCCTCCTCCTCCTCCTCCTCCTCCTCCTCCTCCTTCTTCTTCTTCTTCTTTTTCTCCTTTTGCTTGTCCTTCTTTCTGAGAAAAATAGTCAATGCAACATAAAAGGAAGGAAGGAGGAAAGAAGGAAGGAAGGAAGGAAGGAAGGAAGGAAGGAAGGAAGGAAGGAAGGAAGGAAGGGAGTCAAGCTATTCTCCAAAGCACCTGAAGGCAGGACAAGAAACAATGGATGGAAACTGACCAAAGAGAGAAAGAAGCAACCTAGAACTAAGGAGAAACTTCCTGACAGTTAGAACAATTAACCAGTGGAACAACCTGCCTCCAGAAGCTGTGAATGCTCCAACACTGGAAGTTTTCAAGAAGAGACTGGACAGCCATTTGTCTGAAATGGTACAGGGTTTCCTGCCTGAGCAGGGGTTTGGACTAGATGACCTCCAAGGTCCCTTCCAACTACTACTACTTTCTTCTTCTTCTTCTTCTTCTTCTTCTTCTTCTTCTTCTTCTTCTTCTTCTTCTTCTTCTTCTTCTTCTTCTTCTTCTTCTTCTTCTTGTTATTATTATTATTATTATTATTATTATTATTATTATTATTATTATTATTATTAAGGAAGGAAGGAAGGAAGGAAGGAGGGAGGGAGGAAGGAAGGAGGAAGGAAGGAAGGAATGATGAAAGCAGGCAGGCAGGCAGGCAGGCAGGCAGGAAGGAAGGAAGGAGGGAGGGAGGAAGGAGTGAGTAAGTAAGTAAGTCTGGCAGTGTTGAAGCTTGCTAAATGAATCATCCAGCAGACACTTTTGAGGAGACATACAGACTGAAGACGACACTCTAGTCTAATAGTTACTTTAATTTTTCCTCACTAACATATAATTTACAATTTTTCACTCTATTTTCCCTTGCAAATGCATCAGCTCTGGTTACTGATGCATTAATTCTATTTTTTTTCTACAGCTGCACGTCTCAACTGGGCAGAGTCATAAAAACACAATGCAATCAAAATGTTTTAAATAGTACAAATTAAGATATATATGCTCTCCAGGTAAGCTATTGCCATAGACCCATAATACGTTCCACTTGCCGGACAGAACTGTATGGGGAGAAATGACTGGGGGAGAAAATAGAAATGGTAACTTCTAGTGGACCAGTCCCAAAGCATATAAAAATGACATCCACCACCATGAAATGCACCCAGAAGCACACTGACAGCCAACACAGCTCACACAGCCGGATTAGGCATACGGTTAATGTTACCTCTTAAAGGTTCCAATTGCTCTTCAAGACCAGCCCCACGCAGAGCTTGTAATACTCCAGACTAGAGAACTCAGATTGTGCATTGGATCCATCTGATGCTGTGCCACCTCAACTAGGGCCAATGGTGGAAAAACATCCCCAGAAGGTCCAAATACTCTAAACCATTCTGTCTTACTTGGGTTGAGTAGAAGATCACTGCACCCCATTATAGCCTAAAGTCATTGGACTGGCCATCCACGATATCACTCACGCGGCTCAAGGTGGAGATGTAAACCTGAATGTCATCAGCATACTGGTAATCCTTAATGTAAGACTATAATGAAGCCTGCCCATTATGGTCAGAAACCATGACAAATGTAAAACAGGTCCCCCACATGACAATCTCATTTTATGTCTTTTTTGCATGGTCATTAAGTGAATTCCATGGTCATAAAGCAATTGATATGGTTGTTAAGTGGTTACCACAGTCATTAAAGGAACACATTGTTTGCTATGAGGCAGTTTTTTGTGAAAACTGGAAGTAAATGCCAGTTTTCTGCAAAGCACACTCATGTGCCTGTGGGATGCTGGGAATGTAGTTTGGTTGGTGAACACCAGAAATGTGGTCACATGACCACAAGGAGAGACAACTGTTGGAACCAGGTTGTAGCTACCTTTTGGGGGGGGGGGCTCTGTTGTAAGTTGAGCACTTTCTCACCCCAGAGCTCACCCAGTGGTCTTGTATAGAGGTTAAACAGGAGAGAAGAGAGATTCAATGCCTTGGGCATGACACAAAGTAGGGATTGTGGGCTTGTTCTTGCTCTTCCTATCAACACTGTCTGTAACCAAACCTGGCAGAAGGACAAGAACCAATGCGACACAGTTGCCACCCATCCCCAACTCCCAACACCAGTCCACATGTTTAATGAAGTCAAGGGTAACTGAAAGGTCAAGAAGAGCAAGGATACTTGCGCTACCTCATCTCACATAATGAGATGAAAAATAGGCCAGTTGCTGAATGCGAAAAACATGGGGGTGTGACTATGAGGGCAGGGGGGCAGCTGTTGAACTCCAGAAAAGATCCTAAGTATCTTTTGGGAGATTGTTTGCAATTTTGAATGGTTGCTAAGTGACCGATTGTAAGTTGTGAACTACCTATAAATAATTCAAGGTGGTGAACCTACCTAATACTCCTTCCTTCTCTTGTTTTCCTGACAACAACTCTGTGCGGTGGTTTAGGAGGAGAGAGAATGACTGGCCTCAGGTCACCCAGCTAGCTTTCATACCTAAGGTGGAACCAGAACCCACAGCCTCTTGGTTTGTAGCCTGGCGCTTTCACTAATAGACCAAACTCTACTGGAGACTCCTTACTTAGCTGCTTTCACTCATTTCCAATACACACACACACACACACACACAGACACACAGCTGGCTTTATAAGCAGACTTTCAAACCCTGTTTTTTTTTTTTACTCTGCTGACATTGGCAGGGGACCGACGAAAACTTAGCAAATAAACATTTATCCTGAAGGCCGATAATTTTTCTATTGCAAATATGAATATACCTGGGATTCATATTCCTCAGCCAGGCATGCTGGCTGAGGAATTCTGGGAGTTGAAGTCCACAAGTCATAAAAGGGCCTAGTTTGAAGACCCCTGGTGTACACAGTATATACTATTTTTTGTACACCCTCAGTTTTTGCAGCAGTCGTTCTAATATGTTCATTTTTCCACCTCATCCCCCCCCCTTGGTATCCCTCCCCAGCCTCCAGCTCTTTCTGCTACTGGTGTTGTTCCTTCTTTGTTCTATTTTGTGAAAAGGAAGCCTTTAAAATAAACCCGTGCTGGACATTGTAGATGTTTTAAATATGGGGAACTGCTCATCTTTGTGAAATGCAGCTGTTTTCAATGGTTGCTCCTCTCCTGTGGAGTAGCTTGTTCTCTTATATTCAGACCACCATCTATCTCTCTGATGAGTTTCTGCAAAACTGTGAAAACCTCTCTAAGAGACGGGGATTTGGAGACTGTTAAATTTGGATCTATTCCTGGTAGCTGGCACCATGATGATTTGTACTGAGAGGGATTTTTTTTGTCTTGCTGTTTTTAATCTTTTAAAAGTTGTGTGCCACTCAGAGCATAGAAATGGTAGAAACAAACACATTTTTATGCTTTGATGTTTGAGTACATGCAAAACATAGTCATTTATTTTTTCCTTTGATGTTCCATATGATAGTGCCTTATTTCAATATTATTTGTGCTTATTCGAACATCTAAGTTACAGGAGCTGCTGAGGGAAGCATAACTCAAAATATATTCATTGCTTTCCTAGCTGTTTTGTCCCATCTTAGCTGAGGATGTGTTTTTCCCAACTGCCTGCAAGTTTTCTTAAAGAACCTAGCCTTGAATTCCATTCTTTTCAGACAGATTAGATGATAACTTTAGAGAAGCACACCAGGCTTTCAAAAATGTTTAATGGCAATTGCTAAAGAGATACTCATCTTTGCACTTTGTAGGAACCTATTTACTCTGACCCTGAAAATTTGATCCAACCACTTTGGCAGTTATAGGCAGGCATTTGTATGCACATTTGTTTGCTTTTCTGTTTAATTTGTGTTTATGGTCTTATTAGAAAGCATAACAGAAGCACTATATATATAGTCCCTAGAAAATGCAACTGGAATTGTTTGCATTTGAATTAATTTCCTGCCCTGCCTCAGAGCTATATCTACGGAGTGAACACTTAATGTTGAACATTAATTATTCAAACAAAATAAATGGTGCAAAGCCTGTTGTTTTCATTAGTTTGTTCTCCCTAGATTAAGTCTTGTTTGCGTTGGTGGTTTTCCATAGGAAATAAATTACTAAAGAGGCTATTTGGTAAAAGTGATGCTTAAGATGACGTAAAGTGTTCAGGGATCAATGCCATGAGCAAACCAACTCCCAGCTGCTATTGTTCACACTATCCCATGCTATAAATATTGCTCTAATTGCAGCTCTGAGTTATTACAGATGTTCTGAATATTGCCATGATAGAGCAATAATCATAGCTTTCTAAGACTTCCTGTCTAGGAATCTAGCACATCGATGCCATCTTATCTACTGAGTCCTTTATAATGTTTCTTTATTGTAGAATTGACTAGCAAATTAATTGGCACCAGCAACAGCACTTAGCAATAGCACTTAAACTTATATATGGCTCCAGAGTGCTTTATAGCAGGGATCCCCAATCGGGAACCAGGAACTAGCCCCATCCATGCATGCATAAGATACATGCAGAATGTGAAACCACACACCCCTAGTCCATGAAAAAACTGCCATCCACAGAACTGGTCCCTGATGCTCAAAAGGCATTCATTCAGAGGTGGGATTCAGCCAGTTTGCACCACTTTGGCAGAACCAGTAGCTAATTTTTTGTTGCCCAGGCCCAGAATGGACTTCCAGGAGCAGCATCCCCACAGAGAACTGGTTGTTCACATATTTGAATCACACCACTGCATTCATTGGCGTTCGATCCTGGTGGGGCTCAAAGTTGATTCAGCCTTCTTTCCTTTCGAGGTCGGTAAAATAAGGACACAGATTGTTGGGTGCAATATGCAAATAATGCTTTCATTGTAAATCAGCCAAAGAGTGTTACAAAGACTTATGGGATGGTATATAAGTCTTAATGTTAAATGCTATTGCTAAATGCTTCTAGTTTCATTCAGCAACACTGAGCCTGTGTCAACATTTGCTGCAGTAGCTCTTTTGAAAACTTTATTATATTACTGCTGCTTGGAAGATTTACAAATAGAATCTTTGCCCCAGCAATAGTTCAAAAAGACTTGCTGTTCAGAGCCATTGTCAGAAGATCGTGCATTATATTGGAAGTGGCAGAGTGTGAATAGTTGACATGGGGCTTTCTGTGGAGGAAGCTTTATACACAGCACGCCTTTTTTGCTGAATACCATCTATGCCTATAAGGCATTGTATGCCAGTAAGGGATATGTCAATGCCTTTTGCAACACCGCTTGAGTTCCGATGCCAATCATTGAAGGGAAAATGGAAAAAAGCTAAAATGTTTTTTCCCTGTCAAGGCCTCCCTACTCCCTCCGCATCAAGCTAGGACATGACAAATGTCAATCTTTTACATGCAATAATCTAGGTGGGAAATATATGGATGCTTGCATATGTACCCATAGGTATTCGACCCTTTCTCAAACATTTTCCTCCTGAGTCCAATTATTTAACTAAAACAGCTATGTCTGGATGGACAGTGTAGTATTTATGCCAGAGAAGGACAGGATGGAATAAATTCTTCAGATTTTGGCCCATAGCATAGCAGATTTCAGAACTGGAATTGAATGCAGTCAGCAGGATAGAGAAAGGGGTCTCTGGGTGGACTGCAGAGTGAATAGGTGTGTGGGTGGAGGCAACAATCACAAATGCTATCCAACTCCAGGAGTGAATAAGTGGGCAGGGGAGGGGTAATGGACGTATCATGAAATCTATAAGCTCTATCTATTTCTTCAAAATTTCTCCCAGGAACAGCCAAATTAGCCAGTTTGGTCCAAACTAGAAAGCAGGAGACCATGAACTCAAGCCATGAACTCAAGAGAGGCAAGGCTTAGCCATGAAAACCAGATGGGTGACTGTTATCTATTAAGTACTAATATTAATGTGTTATGAAACTAACGTACCTCCAACTGTTTTGGAGGGAAACTTCAAGAATTCAGGTTTGGTAGGAGCAAGCTAACATTGCGATTGGTTGATGCCCTAGAGGCGGAAACTATAAATTGCAGGCATTTGCCGTTCTTTTCTCAGTTCTGTTCTGACTTAATAAACACTGTTGTACCATGCCGGTCTGGTCACTGCCTACAAAACCCACTACACAATAGGTGACTTTGGACCAGTCACTCTCTCTCAGTCCAACTTTCCTCACAGGATTGTTGTTGTGGGAAAATAGGAGGAGGAAAGTGCATTGGTTATGTTTGCCGCATTGAGTTTGTACAAATAATAAAGTTGGTATACAAATGAAATAAATAATAAATTATGCTGTCTGACCTTCTAATGGTCCTGGGTAATGGAGCTATCACATAAGCGTAAGGAGCTCATTATTTCTAGCCCTTAGCTGTTCTAACTCTGTGTGCTCTTTAGGCTGTGAATTCTTCACTCCCAAACTTAACATTTGACGTACAAGCTCCTTTCCTGTTAAAAATACACACACAAGAAAACTTACAGTTTAAAGAACATAACCACCAATCCAACTCCAAAAATATTAAATGTGCAGGGGGAAATAAGGAAATTAAAACTTGAAAAACTTGAGTTTGGGGTTTCCTGCCTGCCTCCGGGAAGTTTAAGTTGCTATAGGAACAGTACTTTCAGTGGAAGGTAGTTACTGTCTCAAGAATCCTAATTTACTTGCATAGTTACACAAGGTGTTGAATCCAAGGTTCTGTCTGCTCTGTTGGCCATGAAACCCTACTTGTCTTCCTCTTCTCTCTAAAACTATGGGTGAATTTTTTTTCTACATTAATTTCACCTTCCATAAATTCATTGAGTACCAGTGGGAGTTATTACACAAAAAAGACCATTTATAATAGCATATTAACAATAGCAAAAAAATAAATCCCTAACACAATTTATAATGCTAAGATAAAAAAAAATCTTCACATTTCCCCCCCAAAATTATAGGGCCAAACTTTGGTAAAGATGACTAGCTCATAACTCAATGCAGGAAAGATCTTCTTGTGTAAAACAGAAATTCTGCACTAAATGCACAAAACAGAGGTTCTTAAATTGTCAGACTATCCTCCACTTTACTAATCCACCCACCCTGGAGGGAATGACAGTAGGTCTAATCCCATTTGAAGACAAGGACAACAGCTTTACTTTCTTGGAGCAAACTTTTCTCTCTGCTTTCTTCTGATACCTGAGAATGAAAATTCTGATGGGTTCAGCATTTTGTTGCCTATGATAACAATTCTTTGGGAATTCACTTTTTGTCGGGAACAAGACAGTATCTCATATCTTAGTAATAGCCTTTCAAGTGTAAAAAAATAATGAAAGAATTCATCTGCAGATAAACACTTTCAAAAAGATAACTCTTTTCCATGCCTATGTGAAATTCTTACAACACTTAATAAAACCAGAGTGAAAATCCTCATTCTTGTATCTTATAATGGACAAAAAGATTAAACAGAGAACACTTACTCTCCCTCCCAATTTTGGAAGACACTGAGATAGCAATATCAACAGCAATAGCACTTAGACTTATATACCATTTCACAGTACTTTTAAAGCCCTCTCTAAGAGGTTTACAGAGTCAGGATATTGCCCCCATCAGTCTGGGTCCTCATTTTGCCAACTTTGGAAGGATGGAAGCCTGAGTCAACCTGGAGCTGGTCAGAATTGAACTGTTGGCAGTGAGCAGAGTTAGCCTGTAATACGGTAACTACTGTGCCACCATGGCTCTTATAATGATGCATAGTGCATATAGAAACTTAAAACAAATGTTCTGCATTCAGTTTCAAGAAAGGAAACACAAGAAACTGCACAAATCATCAACTTCAATGGAGGAGTTTCAAATATGCAGCCATGCTAACCAAGATTCAGACTGCAGTAATTCAGTGTTGAAGTTGGCCAACATAGTCCATGTGAAGGAATAAGCAGTCTGAAATATTTATGTGCTGTTTATGTGATGTTGCTGGTTCTAACCTTATTGCTTACTACATCAGGGTTTGAAAATGAAACATGACATTATTTGTTGGCAAAAGTCTCATTGTTCCTTACATTGGATAAAGTGGCCAAGTCCTATGGAATTGGAAAATACTAATAATAATAACGGACCCCTAGTCTTCAACCTAGTCCAAAACCAGCAGAGACACTTCAATTTTCTAGAACACTTTCTTTCTCATATCAAAATGTCCATCATAAAGCAGAGGAAGGACAGACTCATTATGCTGTGAAGTCAGAGCTGGAATGTATCTCTATAAACTTGCCATCAGTGCAAGAATATTTGTTCCATATTATACAGTTAAAATCTGAATGGTAAGCCTGTCCTCTTTCAGAGACCAACAAGAATCATCAGGAGATGAAGCATAATTACTCTGCCATGAACTCTTCTATGGACTTTTCAAAACAATTATGCCAATTTATATCCAGATATAAATCCCCAGCATTTCTGAACATGTACATTGCCTAGGTTTGACATATCATTCACAGAGCAATTACAAGGATATCTTTTATATTACTCTAGTGGTGTGCACTTGGTATGCCAATTAATCTGAGCTGGAAGATTTTAAAGTCAGGTTTTGCATTAAAGTCTAATATATTATATTATATATTATATATTATATTATATTATATATTATAATATATATTAGGGACGCGGTGGCTCAGTGGGTTAGGATGCTGAGCTTGTCAATCAGATGGTCGGCAGTTTGGCGGGTCGAATCCCAAGTGCCGCGTAACAGAGTGAGCGCCTGTTACTCATCCCAGCTTCTGCCAACCTAGCAGTTCGAAAGCATGTAAAAATGCAAGTAGAAAAATAGAGACCACTATGGTGGGAAGGTAACAGTGTTCTGTGCGCCTTTGGTGTCTAGTCATGCTGGCCACATGACGACGGAGACATCCTTGGACAAGCGTTGGCTCTTCAGCTTTGAAACAGAGATGAGCACTGGCCCCTAGAGTTGGAAACGACTAGTACGCATATGCGGGGGAACCTTTACATTTACATTTACCTAATATATTATGTCTACTGAGTGTACTTTCCATGTTTGAAAACTAATGTCTCTTAATTTAGTGGTTTCCAGATATTTTAGTGGTAGCACAAATCCGTGGCCATTAGCCATGCTGAATGTGGCTTACAGAAATTCTACTTCAAAACATTGGAGAGCTCAGAACTAAGAAGGGTGCAGTGAAGAAATAAATGATTTAAAAAGAAACCTGTTAGTTCTTTTTCTTGTGGTCTCCACCTCTGTTCTGCTTCTGCCTTGACCACCATAGATTGCTCATAAGGGAATATTATGGAGAATGACCATGCGGTTCAGAGCCATATGCTCTGAATCAAGGTGTTTGAGGATTTTAGATAATCCATACTGCAGAGTGAGACCATCTTCCAGACTGATGAATTGGTTAGAGCATGGGTGTCAAACTTGCTGCATTATGTGACGTGTTGTGATGTATCACATTTTTTTCCCCACATTGCTGGAGCTGGGATGGGTGCGGCCTCTGCATGATGCAACCACTTTGACACCCCTGGGTTAGACCTACAGTAATTTCTCTTCTTATTTCACACATTCCTAAATATAACCATCCAGCTCTCAATTCAGATTAATATGTATGTGAATCTTCCAGTCAGGTTTGACCTCTGGCAGCTACATGGGACAAGACCATCTAGTTTTCCTGGCAATGGTTTCCAAAGTGGTTTTCCAGAGCCTCCTTCCTAGTTCTCAGAGAAATCAACTGATTCTTACTTAAAAAATTGGGAGGGTGGCATTTGACAAAGGCTACTTTAAGCCCCTTCTACAATTCACAGCATTGTGTCATTCACCAGTTGCCAGTCCTTCTACATTAGTGTCAATCAGCCTAGCTACTATCTTTACAGATGACAGACTTTTACTCCTTATTGGCAAAATGATGAAATGGATGCTATTACGCATGTTAAAAAAACAACAGCAACCCAAAGGATGGCATTATATTGCTATTTCTCATGCATGTCGAATTTCTTAATTTAAAAGCGCTAGAGTATATTGCAGAAAGTCCTACAAACAGTAACCATGGTTAATAAATAGCTGTTTTCATTAGAACATAATAAAACTTTCTTTCCTCTGCCCTTGCACATTGTTGTCAACGTGCTAATGTACTGCAGAATACAATAATTTCCTATTCAGCATCAAAATGTTGGAATTTCCATATAAATCAAGCTCTTTTAACATCTTTGTGTCTTAGCATGATGCCAAGCTGTGAATTTAAATAGTGGCATGTCTCATATTTATTTGTGTAGACTGTATTTAAGTGACTAACTACACAATATTAACAATATAAATTTGACAATTTTCAGCCTACCAAGTGAGCTGTTGTGATAAATATTGTATTAAGTGACAACCCTGCTGAGCAGCTAATGAGTTCATTGTGCCCTTTTCTTTTCTATCCATAGACCCTGCTTTGACTATCAGTATTTATAGGGTGATAGCTGAAGCTGTTGACAGAAGTGTGTGCTGGCAGTGACAGGACAAAGACTAATGGCTGGGATGTGTCACTGATTACATTAAGAACAAAGTGACAAAAACTAAAGTCAGCTCCTGCAGCTGAGATGCCATTTTCTGCCATCTGAGGGGCATCCTTCCAGCTTTTATGGAGGGCATTTATAAGAGTGCCTGTTAGGCATATGGTGTTAGCCTACAATGTTGGGTTGAAAATATATTAACCATAATGCTATGTCTTTAAGTTGTTAATTGGCCAATGGGTGTGTAAGTGTTCTCATGGCCATAAGAGGAAGCTAGGAACGTAGCTTCTTTCTCTCTCTGAATTCACTGATCTCTACTATTACTGTTTTTGCTCTGCTGTTGGTTTACTACTGTTGTAAACCTGAACTGTGTATTGACCTCTGGACTGGTAAGAAGACTTTGTAGTTTGGATTACTCCTTGGACTGTTGCTATTGTTTATGACCTGGACTGTTTATTTTTGACTGTGCATTTTTGTTCTTACACCACCTTAAAGTAAACTACTTTTTGCTTTTACAACCCAGTGTACTCCTGTGTGTGACTCTTACTGCTTTCAGTACCCTTCCTTGTCTGTGCAACTCTTTGGTAGCACAAGGAGACCTCTGCACAACAAATTCCTTAACAGTGCCTAACCACAATTCAGATACTCTAACTCTTACCTAGCCAAATGTATGTCAGGCAAGGCAAAATATGGGCAAGGAACTCTATATATTTTGTATGGCTGCTTCTCATGTATTTAATAATCTCTTCCCTTCTTGTATATTAAAAATTAGAATTAGGCAGTATACCTTACTCAGAACTTTGGGGATCTCATTGACGCTTCATATTCTTCAGTCACGGTGTAAGTGAATAAAAATTAAAAGAAAACTTCACTGCTGACACTTGCATCTTGTTGTATGTGTGAATGTATGCAAAATATGCTAGTAATGCAAATTGTATGGGCTGGCACACAGAGGCTTAGAAAGGGTAGACCCCTCTAAATTTATAATTTTCTGTTCTGTGCTTTTCTGTTTATGGCTTGATCTAAATATCTAGCAAAATAAGAACGTAGAAGTAAAATGGAATCGTCTTACATGAAATTGGATTGGAAAATTATCTTGTCTCTGTGTTACTAGCTTTCTAAGTTTCCAAATGGAAATCTTTCCCTCCTTGGAGATGCCAGAAATTGAACCTATAACATTTTTTCGCATGATTCACGATCTCCACTTCATAACCCTTATCATTTGTCCTAATATTTACTATACATTACCTTTCTTATAACTGTACAGCTGAGCCACCTCCTCAGATCAGACTTAGAAAAGAATCTTTGTAGAGATCTTAATTGACTGAAATTGAGATGGCAGAACAGGCAGCTTAGCTGATGAGGATGAAGAATATATTTTAAAATTATTAGCTGCATTAAAAACTCACTATATTAACAACAACAAAGCATAGAATGGCAAGCACTCAAATGTCCTGTATTGTCCAATCATTAAAAAAGTGAGGCTCCTGTCTGTAGCCTGGTGTTACTATTATGTTATTCAGAATATAAGGATCGCACATGATAAATAAAATTTACAACCTTAATTTTAGCTTCTAGTTTTTAGAGGTCATCTGATTTTCTCCTGGGCTGTTTTTTTTTAAAAAAAATCCCACCTGTCATCTTGCTGAATAGTTCTTGCTAAGGATAGACCTGTTCTTGACAATGTTACAGCTCCCAGCATATATCTCTCCTGCTGTTGCCTTCAGTAAATTTCCTCTAAATAAGCCATTGTTTGTCTGGCTGAAGACAGTTTTCTGCTTGGATGGCTTAACAGGGCAGCCAAGCATTGATTTATGGTGTGTAAAAGAGGCTCTGTTCACATCTGAGAAGGCCAGAGAATACTTTTTACTGTCTCTTGGAAAGCCAGAATTAGAGAAAGGACAAATCCTAAATCTTGGCTGTTCGTGATCCTTTCATGCCATCATCTTTCTCCCTATTGCATTTGGGAACTATGAAGCTAGGTTTTCAGTTTGGATAAATTAAGGCTGATGGGATAAATGGAGACAAATGGGCCTTTACATTCCCTGGCACCTGATCTCACATGCTTAGCAGACTCAGACATCTGATTAGGTTCATCAGCCAAGAGTTTGAAGATGTATCACAAAGGTACTACAAAGGAGCTGAGCCCCAATGCAGGAAACCACAGTGATTCATCTATGTCTCCTGTTTCTTTAGCCTCAGGATACACTTGAAGACTCCTTTAAGTCTTCCCCTAGTAACTGTAATGACACATTTCCTTGCCAGAAGTATGGAAATTATTTGCTATTGCTTTCTTAAAGATTTTTTTTTCAACTTTCCAGGCTGGTGAGCACCCTGGGATATCCCAATGGATTCCCATCAAATGACTAACCAGTTTTGGGGATCAGCCAGTGTCAGCTAGTGCACAGGTACAGTATTATAATGATGATGATGATGATGATGTTGGAAGGTACCTTGGAGGTCATCTAGTCCAACCCCCTGCTCAGGAAACACTACCATTTCAGACAAATGGCTGTCCAATCTCTTCTTAAAAACCTCTAGTGTTGGAGCATTCAGTATAGGTGGTACCTGGCTCAATAGTAGCAACTGTGAGAGGGATCTTGGAGTCCTAGTGGACAATCACTTAAATATGAGCTAGCAGTGTGCTGCAGCTGCCAAAAAAGCCAACACAGTGCTAGGCTGCATTAAGTTCAAGATCACGTGAAGTGTTAATACCAGTTTACAACGCCTTGATAAGGCCATACTTGGAATACTGCATCCAGTTTTGGTCACCACAATATAAAAAAGATGTTAAAACTCTAGAAAGAGTACAGAGAAGAGCAACAAAGATGATTAGGGGACTGGAAGCTAAAACATATAAAGAACTGTTGCTGGAATTGGGTATGTCTCATTTAATGAATAGAAGGTCTAGGGGTGACATGATAGCAGTGTTCCAATATCTCAGGGGCTGCCACAAAGAAGAGGTAGTCAAGCTATTCTCCAAAGCACCTGAAGGCAGGACAAGAAGCAATGGATGGAAATTAATCAAAGAGAGAAGCAACCTAGAACTAAGGAGAAATTTCCTGACAGTTAGAACAATTTATCAGTGGAACAACCTGCCTCCAGAAGTTGTGAATGCTCCAACACTGGAAGTTTTTAAGAAGAGACTGGAAAACCATTTTTCTGAAATGGTATAGGGTTTCCTGCCTGAACAGGGGTTTGGACTAGAAGACCTCCAAGGTCCCTTCCAACTCTTCCAAGGTCATCTCTTCCTCCTCCTCCTCCTCCTCCTCCTCCTCCTCCTCCTCCTCCTCCTCCTCTTTTTCTTCTTCTTCTTCTTTATCATCATCATCATCATCATCATCATTATTATTATTGATCATCACACAGTCAGCCAGATGTTCAGACTGGATTTGGCATTTTTGTCTACCTATCGAGTCCTTACCAAGGACCTGGGATAGGCAGATGTGGATGTTTGATGGTATTATAGATATCATCGCAGGATGGAAGCAGTTCCTAGTAAGGCCACCTTTTGCAATTGACTAATGGTGAATTTGTCAATGCCAATGGTGTTCAAGTTATTTTGGGATTGCACCCAAGGCGCCTATTACTATTGGTACTACCCTTGCTTGCCTTTGCCACAGTCTTTCTATTTCTGTTTGTACGTCTTTGTATTTTATTATCTTCTCCAGTTCTTTATCATCTATTCTGCTGTCTCCAGGCACTGCCACCTCCACTATCCAAACTTTTTTGTCTTTCTTATTGACAATTGTTATGTCCGGGGTGTTATGTTGCAGGTGCTTGTCTGTTTGAATTCTGAAGTCCCAGAGCAGTTTAACTTTATCATTTTCTATGATTTTTTCTATTTTATGATCCCACCAGTTCTTGCTTACAGCAAATGATATTTCTTGCAGAACCTCCGCTGCACCATTGTTGCTACTTTGTCATGCTGCTGCTTGTAGTCAGTCTGTGCAATCTTCTTGCAGCAGCTTACCAGGTGGTCCACTGTTTCTTCAGCTTCTTTGCATAGGCGGCACTTACTGTCTGTTGCTGTCTTCTCAATTTTGACTATTATTATTATTATTATTATTATTATTATTATTATTATTATTATTATTATTATTATTATTATTCACTTTGTAGTGCTGCAATATAAAAAGAGTCCAGCTCTCTGTTTCTCATAGTGGGAAGCCAGATACTTAGAGTTCCCTGAGAGCAGAAAAAGCAGATGCAGCGGAGACTCTGAAACCATTATTATTTTAATCCCATTTATATCCCGCCCTTCTCTGAAGACTCAGGGCGGCTTACAATTTAAGCACAAACCAATGTGCTTAGCAGTAGCCTTCATTCTATGTATATGCCTGCTTATTAGGGATTTCACACATACCCCAAGCGGCATTATTACAAAGTCAGCTTAATTGCCCCCAACAATCTGGGTCCTCATTTTACCTACCTCGGAAGGATGGAAGGCTGAGTCAACCTTGAGCCTGGTGGGATGCGAACCTGCACTAATTGTAGGCAGCTGGTGTTACTTAAGGAGGCATTAGCCCACTGCTCCACCAAGGCTCCTTTAAGAACATTTTCTTCAGAGATGGCTTCTAATGAGCCCACCAGCTATAGAATCATAGAATTGGAGAGTTGGAGAAGACTAGAAGATTTATCCAACTGCAAAGTGCAAAGTAAACTAATTAAACCACCCTGAGAGGTGACTGTCCAGGTTCTTCTTTAAAATTTCCAGAGATGGAAAACCCCCAACCTCCACAGGTTGACTGTTCCATGTGACTACTGTTCCTATTGCAAAGAAAAAAGTAAAAAAAAATAATTGTTGTGTTGTGGTGAAATCTGCCTTGCAATTTCTTAAAGTTTTATTTGCCTAATAGGAAGACTTTCTACTGTGGGTGTTATTTTCTGTTATAGATCTTTCTCTCTCTGAACCTTTGCTGGCTGTACAGAGCACCCAGTCTGAAAAGGTCAGATGGGTGAAGTTCTCACCTCATATTTCCTGTTTCCTACCCTGGGCAGGGGATTGGACTAGTAGACCTCCAAGATCCCTTTTAGCTCTGTAGATTTTGACTTCTCTGATTCTATGCCTTAAGGTTTAGTTGAAGCTTAGGTAGCCAGCAAGGTGGAAGACTGCAGATGGGTAACCAAATTGGGGAGGTGGATTCACAGATATTTTTTGGACACTTTGTCATTAAATCAGTGCAAGAACATGCTTCACCAATGAGAATTTCATAGCAATTGTCTTTTCCTACGAACTTTCAAAAATACAGTAAGTTCCTCTTCATCAAATGTAGGAAGTGTTATCTTCAGTTAGTGGGTCTGAATACATTTAAAGGATAACAGGAGGAAAAAAACTAAAAACAACTGGTGAGGTCAGCCTGAAGTACAAAAGATATAGCCAGTGATAATTGCTTGAAGGCTTAAACAGCTGTAAAATAATTACACTGACAGCTCATAAAACAATGTTGATGACAGCACAAACAACTTGGCATTAGTAAGTTAATTAACACTTTTGTAATCAGACAAAATCCCATTATCTCAATTCAAGCTATTTGTGGCAGAATTACCTCCTTCAGAATCACTCCTCTATTGAAATACATGTGTATTCCTTTAGTTCTTATATTAACACAATGCATCTTCCAGCAGTCAACACCCAGAAAAGCAGGGATTAACCCCAGACAAACAATCAATCAGAAAACAATATCCTAATCAAGGAACTATCAAAGGGAAAATCATATCCCCATCAAAACTGGCATGTCAAACTGCTTTTTAGAAACAAGTAGCAAACTCCACACTCTCTAGCACTGATGTTATTACCTAGTAAGGTAATTAAATGCCTGCATGCAAACAACCAAGCACCAAGGACTCCACATTTTTATCTATAATTATATTTATTTAGAAAGTTAACAGGTCTATTTGGGAAGATAATATCAACAGACATGATTCGCCTCTAATATACCAGAAACCCTGTGATTAGAATGTACACCTTCCTTTGAATACTTGGTATGGCAGATGTCCTGTTGCTTTTAAAATATAATTGGATTTATTATATGGAACATCTGGCTGTTCTTTCTCTAGTTATAATAATGAACTCTATGACTATATCTTTAAAGTAACCTAAATGATTTAAAAGCTAAGTAGCTGGTGCAATTAAGCATGTGGAACATTAGCACAAAAGAGAATATGAAAAACCCTACTAAATCACTCCAACATTCTGAACCAAAATGGTGGCTGATATTCCAGAAGTACATGAAAGCTATAGCCTTCTTTCCCTTTCCCTTGACATCTGTGTGTAGAAAATGCTGCTTTGGACTCTTGGGATATATTAAGACTAGTCACCCAATTCCATATGAATGTATTTATTACAACATTAAAACCATAAGGACTGATAGCTATCGCTGACATAATTCAACTCTTCCTTGTCTCAGTCTGAACCAATCTGCATTTAGTTTTAATGGGTGACCCTAAAATTGTAATGCTATGGTAGAGAGTGAAAATAAAGATTTTTAATACTGTGTACAATTTCGTGCTGTATCGATTGTGTCTTTTATCCCAACTACTGTATGCCTTTCCTCATCAGAGAGCTGTTCAAGTTTCATAATCACTTATGGAGAGCATTTCCATACTTTCCCCAATTCTACTACATCTTTTTTGAGGTTTGATGATTATATGATACCCCAAATGTGGCCTCACCACACACACACTAATTTGTTTATTTTTTATCCCACCTTTATTATAAGTAACGATATAGTCTCACAAGTACCGTAACTTGATATTGTGACCACATCACCAATGAAGAGGTACTATGAAAATCAGATTTAGAACTCCTATTGAGAACTGTGAATGAATGTTGAATGCAGTTTGTTGGCCATATCTTACGTATGTATGCCTAAAGACTGGCATCCCAAAATTACATTACATTGGATACCTCCTGGAAGAAAGAGGAAAGAAGCCATTTTTGGAAAACTTGGCACCCAACACTTAAAGGAAGATCTTAAATTTAGTGATATCTCTTGGGACAACATAAAAAATGCACTGAATTACCAAAACTGCTGGAAATCACTTCCTCCATGTGCTCTGATGATGATGAATTTGAGGCAGCAAACATAAATAATACTCTTTCCTCCTCCTATTTTGTAAATATTTTTGCATAAACTTTGGAGTTTTGTGTGAATAAACTACCTGATCAAGCTTGACTGGAATCAGGTCAATTCACAAGAAGAACTTACAAAAAGTAAAAACTTTTGAAGGAAGTTAGGCTATGATAAACAATTTTCAGCAATAGCTGTGGTTCAAGAGCAAATACTTTATATAGGAGAATTGTTCAAATCTGCTTTTTCTCTTCTTTCTGCCATGGACAAACTAGCTGCTCTCCTCTTTTAAGAAGAGTAAAGGACTTATAGCCTGATATTTTTCATACATTTTGTATTACAGTTCTCTAGCCATTGTCATTATGACTTGGACTGATAACAACTCCAACCCAAAATTTCTGGTAGGTCCTAGATTGTCTAGGAACATCTTCAGCTCCTGACAAACAATTTCAGAATAAAATTGATATTCTGTCTGAATTCACTCTGACTTTTCTAAGAGCAACTTTCAGTTCACAGGCAAATGAATCTTTGAGAATGTTTTCCCTCCTCCCTTTCATTAAATTCACCTAATATAATAGATTCTTTAACTTTCAGAAGAATTATCTTTCATATTTGATGATCTTTATGCCATATGAGATATTATTATTGTTGTTATTTGATAAAATTCTCAGCAGATTACACAGCATGCCCTTGTGCTCAGTGTGAAGTGCAGGCTAGACTTTTTGATGCTCTAAATCATCAAACACAGGGGAAAGTGGATGTTGCTGCTTGAAGGATATTTGCCTACAGCATAATTCCAATAATGGCAGTAATATCAGATCGCATAGAGTTGAGGCTTTCATTCTACAGAGCTGAAAAATTACGATAGGACTGCAATGGGAATTTTCCCTTCATTTTAAATATTTGAGACATGGATGTCTCAGACAATCATAATCCTTTGGAAATTATCTTGCTATCAGAAGAAGTGAAAGATGAAAGATATTATAATTAAGATGTGAAAATCTTATTTTCAGAAAGATTTTAAACAAAGGAAAGAAAAGCAATCCAGGGCTTATATTTCAGTTAAGTTATTCTACATTCAGCTCATGAATCCTGAAAATTCAAAAAAATGTTTGGTGATAGCAAATGTTTCATTTACTCATGTATTTCTGTCCTTCTGTCCCTATCTCTGCTTTAAATGCATAGATTCTCTTTGCTCATTCCAGTTCATTTGCTGTAACGTTAGGGTCAGGTAAATTATTTAGTACTAACTGTAATGTGACTTATATTTGCCTCACTGAGGCATTTTGAAGCTTTCTACAGCTTCAAGTAGAACTTGCAAGTAGCCACTGGGTACATGAAGTGTATATGCAGAAACCTTTTCCAACAATTGTCCATCTTAGGTGTTGTGTACTGGGTTCATTGTGCAGGAATGAAGACGAGGCAAGTGAGTTCAGCAAAGATCATGGTTTACTGCTTGCAGGATCTGAACTAGAGAACAGGGCTGCAGATGCAGCAATTTATACCCTGGCCCCTAGGCGGTGACCAATAGGTTTGAAGCAACCTATTGCCACCTAGGGGCAACCAATAGCAGCTGGAGATGGGCTGTCTGAGATGCTGAGAGCCATCCTTCTGGTTTCTTGATGTCAAATTCTCGCAGCCTTCCGACCTTGGGCATTCTGCTGGTCTTTGCTGCTGGATATCCATGTCTTTGAATCCTGCCTCTCCGTTGCCCAGGGAGTGGTCCTCTGAGCGCGTGGTCGCTAGCGTGGCTTAGCTAGCTGACTGTAGGGGGGAAAAAATTTGCTTTTCCCGCCAGGTGTGCACTGCCTCTCCCCTCGTGACTTTCAGCTTTGATGGAGAAGCAGGATCCCACCTTCTTCGCCAGTGTTGTGTACTGGGTTCGTTGTGCAGGAATGAAGACGAGGTGAGTGAGTTCAGCAAAGATCATGGTTTATTGCTTGCAGGATCTGAACTAGAGAACAGGGCTGCAGATGCAGCAATTTATACCCTGGCCCCTAGGCGGTGGCCAATAGGTTTGAAGCAACCTATTGCCGCCTAGGGGCAACCAATAGCAGCGCTGCAGATGGGCTGTCTGAGATGCTGGGAGCCGTTATCTAGGTCCCTATTCCAGCAGCCTGCCAGCCGTTACCACATGGTGTTAACTCATAGTCTCCCAGTTTCTAGCCTGGTGCTTTGAGTATTATATGAGACTAATTCCCTTTAAGGTTTCTAGTTCAGGTTGGGAAAAAAAGTAAGAAAAAGAACACAATCAAAAGACGTATAATTATGCATGGAATAGATAAATGAGGAAGGAGAACTTGGGAAGGGTTGTTTCTAACTGTTGATGAATCTGATTATCTTCTATGAGAACAAAGATTGAAACAGAAAGAGCTTGGGTCTGGACTTCTGTTTTGCCGACAGCTGTAAATGGATACCTGGAGGATGGCTCCTGTCTTCCACGTCCAGATTCGCATCGCTGGGGGGTCCAAAAAGGACCAAAGAGTTGCCCTGGAGGGGTGTCCAGACAGAAGGGGCTTTTGCAAAAATGTGGGGGGGCAGCAACCCCCTCATTAGTGCCTGCATTTCCTTTGTACCAGCGGATGAAAGACTGACCATAGGAATATGGCCAGCTCCTAGGCTGCAGACAGCCGAAGTCAAATCTACCATCAGGCAATATTAAAGCAGCATGGAAGAGATGAGGGTAAGATTCCTCTCTTGTACCTTAATCATCTTCTTTTCACCTAATTAAGCTGCTAAGTACTTTCCCCCCTGTGGAGAAGGAGGGGGAATTTAACTCTCCCTTCGGAAGGCAGTGAACAAACTCAGGGGTGTTTTTTGGAAACAAAAGAACATTTAAGAAAGAAATAACAAAAGAAAAGAACTCTTAAAGTACTTGGGGGACACTCAGTGGCTAAATTTGAAATTGCAATTCTGACTTTCTTTTTTAAAAAAAAGACCAAGAAAATATTTAAGAAAACAAGATAAAGAGTAACCTTGAACATCAGATGTGAAAGATTACAATGGAAGAGTTTCAAAAACAAATTCATGCTCTGTGGGAAATATCTTACCAAACTTATCAGCTCCTTTTTACAGCTGGCAATGAAATAAGAGCTTTTGGAAAAGAATTAGAAAGTATCTCGAAGAAACAAACTCAAATTCAAACTGTGACTACAACTAATATTTTACTGGGACAGAACTCAACAGAAGAAATTGAACAATTAAATACACCGGCAGAAGAATTAAATAGTCAACAAATACAGGTTTTTGAAGATGGTGATGGAGAAAATATGGAAGGAAGTTTATTTGGACCAGGACAATTGTACCAAGAGGTGAAAATAATAAGATTTGGTGCTGTTGACAGATTCTTTAATTCTTCAAAGGTGGAGACTAGGGGTCCACTTCAATACGATATAGTAATACAAGAATGCTTTGATGACCCTGAGGCAAAGAAGCATAAAATGACATGGAAAAGGAGGAAAGCAAGAATAAGATTGAAGAAATATAAACATAGAGGCCAAATAGATAATATTAAAATAGACAGGATGGTACTAGGATTACAAGAATGTTTTGATGACTAGATAAAATATTGATTAACTAATAAAAATAATAAACATAAAAAAAACAAAATACAAATGTATGAATATTAACATTGAAATATTGAGTTTTTCTAAATGATATGGGTTAAGATGTATATATGCTAAGAATGATAGAATGTAACTAATATATTTGGATGCAGAGACATGAAGGATGTATTGAATGTTAAAATGGAATAAATTTTGGTTAATTTTTAATATGTTGAAACTATAAATGAGAAACAAGAATATTTTATTGTCCTCTTCTTTTTCTTTTTCTTTTTTCTTTCTTTTCTTTCTTTTTTTTTCTTTTCCCTTTTTTCCTTTTTTTTCTCCTCTTTGTGATTTGTATCTTAATGACTACTATTTTAAATATTGTATAATTGATATAGATATGGAAATGAGATAAATGGGAACTGGGCTACATTATTAGGTATTGAAGAGAATTGTATAAAGGAAAAAGAGGTTTTTTAGTAATATGAAATTGAGAAATCTTAAACGTTTTAATTTTAATACCAATGTTAAATTAAAGCTAGAAAAAATAGATGAGATGTTTGATGTTTTAAAGATGGAATGTTAAAATATGAAATATACTAAAAGATTGATGGATATATATTCAATAAAATAAAATAAAATAAACTATTAAATGATTGATGGATAGCAATAAGAAATATGTTAATTTAGATAAGAGATAGTATATATCGAAGAAAAAAAGAGAGGAAGTATTGGTTATAATAATGTGGAGATTTGTAATAATATATATTTGTTTGAAATGGAACTATTGTAACTAAGATACCATGTTGCTTTTTAAAGATATTATTGTAAATATTGGAAAATTAATAAAATATTATATATATATATAAAAGAAAGAGCTTTGGTCTGAGCCCACATTGACCCCCCATCCCATGCTACATCTCTACAAACTATGTGTCAAGCTACAAAACCTACTGCCTTTAGGACTGCTGTAATGTTTCTTGCTTGCCTACAGTATGAAGATGGGAAATGGAGAGCTGTTGTGATTCATCGTCAGCCTGTGGTTTCGGCAGCTGAATCGGACAATTCTGAGGAGGAGGAGGAGGGGTTTGGAGAGCCTTTGGTTGCAGATGCATCACAGAGCTCTCAGCCACGCACCTCCTGTCTTGTTCCTCCTCAGACCCAGCTGTGTGAGCCTGAAAGATTAGACGAAGACGATCCACAGCTGACTTTGTTCAAGGATGCTCGAAGTAGGAGCAGACAAGCAGACGTGAACAAAGAAAACCAATGAGGCACCTCAGGAGGAGGCAAAGAGAAGCCACGCCCTGAGACTGTTGTTTAAAAGGGGAATGTGTGGGAGGTGCTGGTTGCTGAAGGCAACCGTTTGAAGAGCTTCTGATATAGTCTCGGTCTGTATTTGTTTTACTCTGTTTTGAACTGTTTTGTTTAGTTTTTGCAAATAAATTTGGTTGGCTTAATTCCAGCCTATTGAATATAACAAAGGGGTTGTCCCTGACATTTCTGCAGGGCCAGTTGTAGGCTGAAACAGAACAAGAGCCTTTGTGATCCATAGGTATTCCTTAACAACATGAGAGCCGAAGCCACTGAAGAATTGTTTTAGTGAACTGAAGTTTCTTCTCACAACAATTACTGGAAGATATAATGGACAATGTGATCTGAAATGTCAGAGAGGGGAGGGAAAGTTTCACTCTTTTAATTATCTGCTTCCCGCCATTTTATCAGAGCTAGCTTCCTTTCTATCTTACTGGCTTGCTAATGCCTAATAAAGTTTACATTAGAGCAGGGCTTTTCAACCAGTGGTACGGGTACCACCTGTGGTACATTGGCACCTGGTAGGTGGTACGCGACCATCCTAGAAAAGTGGTAGCGGGTGAGGGGAATGAGCTGAACCGATGGCAGCACCGCACAAGCCTGAGTGAGAGATGGCTGGAGCTGCTGGGCTGTCAGGGCTCATCAGAAGTGCCAGGATCAGCACCAGGCTCCAGCTGGAGCTCAGCGCTGATCCTGGTGCTTCTGCTGAGCCCAGAAGAAGCACTGATCAGCTGGAATGTTGCAGCATCTCCAGGGTCTTGTGATTTACATTCAGATGCTTGGCAACTGATTCATATTTATGACGGTCACAGTGTCCCAGGGTCATGTGAAGTGACCAAAACCTGCTGCAACCACCCAGCAGAGGGGGGGAATAAAAACCAAACACCCCCCACCCCCACCCCTGGTGCCAATCCTCAACAGAAATGCTCCCAACAATGAAAACCTCAGGCAGGAGGAAGAGCCCTACCGGGCAGGCAGGCAGGTGTCTTGCTTGGCTGTGGCTTGGGGGCACTTTTTTCAGTGCCATTGTAACTTCAAACAGTCACTAAGCAAACTGTTGTAAGTCGAGGACTACCTGTACTTCATCACTTTTTCCCTTTTTTTTTTTTTTGGTCATCAAGGTTTTGTCACCTTGCTAGGTGACTGGTGGTACTCGGATGCTGCTATATCCTAAAAGTGGTACAATGGGTGAAAAGGTTGAAAAGCCCTGCATTAGAGAATGCAATTTCTCTGGTGTTTTTTTTTTTTTGTTTTTCAGCCGGAACATGACACTATCTCCAGATTTAGAAATTGTACATTTTGAGAAGGTTGAGATTTATTATTTTTCTTTTCAATAGAAAGCTGCAAGCATGTTTTTTTCATGACGTGATTCAACCCTCATCTTCCACCCTTCCACCCATCAGATCTTTGTTTTTAGTTCTTCATCTTTGTCCGCTCATCAGCTTAGTTTTTAGGATGGTCATGTGATACTTTCCTTTCCTTTTCCTTTTTGAAAGCTTCCTTTAAAGGACTGTTTGATGACCACATCTATGGTATTAGACGGGAGAACAGGGGAATTAAAGTTCCCTTCACATATCAGGACTCACTCCTCTGGAACCCAAGAGTCAATTTGATGGCACATTAAAGTGTTGGACTAGCCACCAAATTCAGGTTCCACCTCAGCCACAGAAATCCAACAGGCCACCTTTGGCCACTCATATACTCTTCCAGCCCAATCATGGGGCAAATACAGTGAGGATGAGGAGAATGGGAAGAAAGAGCAGTATGCATGTAGTGTTTTGCTTCTGAATGAAACGTGAAGTACAAGTTACATGAATGAATGAACAAATGGACGAATGAAGCCATTGGTATGGCAATATGTTCATAATGAAGAACATAAGTTTAAATAGTTATTGTATAAATAAATTAAAAGCCATCCATTTCAGTCAAGCCACATTGGGTATTTCTCTTTCGAATGCAGTGATTCCTTGTTGCGTATGTGTCTTATGTGTCAATGTACATTTAGGGATAATAAGATGCACGTCTATTTAAGCAGCCAATGAAGTTCATAGCATGCTGTCAGTGTGACACCAGCTGAAAACAGCTGAAATCTTTCATTATTCATCCTTTGGCTTTTGAAGAACCTGCCTTTCTTTTCTAGTATGGTGCCATCATAAAAAACGCAGCAGTATGAACAGCCTCACAATAAGTATATGGGTTGTTGGACTGGGAAGAAGGATAGGAATACTAAAGTGAGGAGCAGAAGAAAGGGGTTTTAATGGGCAAGGAAGGAATTTTCATGGAAATGGTGGGACTGGGACGAGGATGGATTTTGAATCAGATTAAAATAAACATGTTATTTTTCATGTTTGAGAAAGGAAAGACATAATAGAGTTTATTCTAAATTAGTCTAAACTGAGCTATTTGTCTGTTCGCCCATGATTCAGGTCCAGGTATATCATCCTTCTTTGATTTAATCTGGTGATTCAATTTATGAATCCATTATCTGCATTTACAACTAATGTAGTAACTCCTACACAGATATTAGAATATGTGAGAAAAATACATTTTAGGGGGCTGATCCCAAATTTCAGCAGCTGTATCAAATAAGAGTTCTACAATTCTCAGTAACCATGGCAACACGGAATCACTGCATTTGAAAGAGAAATACTAAATGTGACTTGACTGAAATGGATGACTTTTAATGTATTATCAGTTTAGACAATAACTTTTTTAAACTTACGTTCATTATGAATATATTGTCATATGGCTTGCTGCCTGAATTAACTATTTTTTTAAAGTTGGCAAGTGTACAATTTTTAGATCTATTTTGTTCATTTATTTATTTTGCTTGCATATCTGGTATATTTCATGAGGATGGAAAGTACATGCTAATGGGAGTGGGAACAGACTAAGAAAATACAGTTATTTCCCCCCCCGAATTCCAAATCTTTTTCAGTCTATTCTATTTTATTAATATACAAAAGGATGGACTACATCTATTTTAAATGTATTAAATTCTGGAATGCAGGTAGTCCTCATTTAGTGACCACAACTGGGTCCAGCAACTTGGTCATTAAGGGAAGTGATCACTAAATGAAACTGAGATTGTGCTTATGATTCTACTTCAGCTTTCCATTGCTTTTTAAGCCTGCAAAGGTAATAAATGTGAATTTTCTCAATGTTGCTTTTTCAGAAGGCAGCTGGACTGTTTTTCCCTTGAGGAAGAAGACATCCAAGAAGCTTCATGATAATTCTTCTTCTTTCTCATAGAAAAAACAGTCTAGTTGCCTTTTGAAAAAGCACCTTTGAGACAATTATGGGCAGGATAATCTCCAAATGTGAATTTTATTTATAATTTTTATTGCTTAGTCCCCATTTGCACCCCCTCCCCAAAAGGTACTTATGATCCACTTTCAAAGTTATGATGGATAGGTCCCTCCTTCCCATGATCATGTGACTGAATTTCGGGTGCTCAGCAACTGGCAGCATCCCATGGTCATGTGATTGTGATTTATGATGTTTTTGCTGAAAACTGGCATTTTCAAAGGAAAGAAGCAACCTAGAACTAAGGAGAAATTTCCAACTTAACTAATGGAATGGCTTTCCTTCAGAAGTTGTGGGTGCTCCATCACTGGAGCCTTTCAAAAAGAGAATGGAGGACCATTTATCTGAAATGGTATAGGACAGTGATGGTGAACCTTTTAGAGACCGAGTGTCCCAAAACTGCCCCTGCATGCTCCACCCCCTCCCCACCCCGCCTGCCCACAGGGCCACCCACTGCCTCCACGGCCTGCTGAAGATCACCCAGGTGGCCCAGCAGTACCATGGCAGCCATACCATGGCAGCCACGCCCTCCACTCACGCCCCACAGCATCAACTGTGTGCTATGGGGCATGAGGGTGGAGTCTTGCCCCCACTGCCCGGCTGCTATGTCCTTGGCTGTGCTGCTCCCTCTGGGGGGTTACTGGTGAGGAGGGGGCTGCAGGAGAAGGCAGGGGTGGGGCAACAGCGCGCATGCCCACAGAGAGGGCTCTGAGTGCCGCCTCTGGCATGCATGCCATAGGTCTGCCACCACTGGTATAAATCTCCTGCTCAAGCATAAGGTTGGACTAGAAGACCTCCAAGGTCCCTTCCAGCTCTTTTTTTCTATGTTCTTTGGTTTTCAACAAAAATTTCCCATACTAATGGGTTCGCTTAACTACTGCACATTCACTTAACTATCATGGTTAGTTGCTTAAGGTTGTAAAATCAGGTTGGTCACATAATGAACATTATGTGCAGACTCTATTATGATCATAAATCAAGGTGTACCTAATCCACATTCCAGAAATAATCCATAATTCCAGATAACAATTCAGATCCAAGAGTTTTTTGTAACTATGGTACAAAAATGGAAGGTGTGCATTTTCAGACTTACATGAGGTCCTTCTGAAATGAGGACCTCTAGTCTTGCTCACTACAATGAGTCACTGCAATCATACAGAATTATATGGAATAATCCATAATAATCACAGGTCTGAGAAATTTTGTTATGACTATGTCATGTATCAGAGGCATGTATCCTTGTGATTTGACAGAAACAATTCTGTCCATAGGAGGAACCATACCAATTGTACTGATTATTTCTGACAATATCATTTTATTCATTTATTTATCTAATTTAGATAGCCACCCATATCATACCTTCTATTATTGGTATGCTATTATGATATTACTTTGTTGTTTGTTGTTTGCATGTATACTGAGAGTGTATGCACTGGAGACAAATTCCTTGTCTCCTAATCACACAAGAGCCAATAATGAATATTACATTGTACTATATCCCCAAACATGACTTGGATTAGTGTATAACAAAGCTTTTGAACTGAATCATGGTACAAAAAGTGGCAAAAATGAAGATCTGAGGGATGCGACCTTATGGATTTTTATGAATCTATATCAAACCACCACAAATACATAAACTATGCCTGCCACTGCCTGCATGAAATCTTGCTATATGAAAGTCATCTCAAGATCTTGGTTGGGGTGTCTATATATTTCCTCTCAACTGTTTTGAATGCATATGGACTATTTAAAAAGAAAATAATTCACTCTGCATTTATTGCATTCACCATAAACCCAATTGTAAAAGGAAAAACTAAATCTATACAAAAGCAAGCCATATATCACTGCAGGTTGAAGAGGAAAATTCAGATCAACAAAGCACAGCAGGAACTACACATACCCTCCCGGTCTAGTTGTATGTAAATATACGTTTCTTCTCAATCCTGTCAAGCTTTGAAACTATGCATGACTGTATTTTAAAGTGAACCAGAGGGAGTAAAAAACCATCACTGTTATTTCTTTTTTTTTTTGCATGTATGAAAAATTGGTGATTCTTATTACCTAGCTGAGAGAATCTTTGCAATTGTCAGATATGATAATGTAAATTTACTCCTGCTGTCAAAGATTTTAACCCTGCTAAATACAAGGATTCTTATAAAAACAGGTTACTATAGTTACTACAGTCTGGTTACCTTTTTTTTGGAAAAAATGTAAATGTTTTAGGGTGACAGTGCTATATAAAGAGCTGAACTGCATTTTTTTTTAACTTTAATCCAAGGCACCATATGAAGAGCTTTGATTCTAAAACTGCTGATCAAGCTCGGGACATTAAACGTAGAAGACTTTAAGAAAACCAGCACAATTCTTCAAGGCAGAAATGGAAACTAACAAGGGTATTACTGTCTTTTGAAAGCTTAAAAAAGATTAACATTTTTTTCTTGTAATTTTCTATTGAACATCAGCATAATTGTTGATGTGGGGAATGTTCTGTATAAGCTGCTATAATAGAAATGTAATCTTTGAAAGGTGTCTAAATGTGCAGGATGTACATTCAGACCTCCTCCCTCATTTGCCCCCCCCCACTCCTGTTTTGGAAATTGAGGGGTCAAGCCTCTGTAAGACAAAAATGTATTCCCGTCTTTCAAGCTCTACAGTCCTCCAAAATATAAAAATGGGCCAAGTAGTTTCATCTTCACCCATAGTAATATCATCTCATAATCGGATACACTCCTTGAGGATGTTCTACCCATGTTACTCTCTTCTTGAACAGAACACAGCTGTTTTAATGAGATTCTCCTCTACCTCTCTTACATGTTAATTAGTGAGCCGCTCTCACTGTCTTCGACAAAATCAGATTCAAAACTCAGCTTTCTCTATACTTTGTGAAAGAAATAGGAGAGTTAGCTGAAAATTAGTACTGGAAATTCCTTCATTCTCAATCCAACGTCTTATTAAAGTTCAAAGCATATGCCAGACATATTACTTATGAACAATTGCTTCCCATTCACTGCAAAATAATGGTTTTGATCACTGTTTTCTTCATTGATAGTTCTTTTTTTCTTTCTGAGTATTGTTCAGGATCAAAAACTCTTGAAGATGTCACTATTCTTTAGGGATAGCTTCTTTAAATGATTTAGTAACCAGAATTCTCTGAGCAAATGACAATGCATATTTAAAAATCTAAAGCAGTAAAAAGTCACAAAAATGATGCAACTGTAAAAATAGTACAATCCATTCATTATGAACAACTTAATTAAATATTACTTAATAATAGTTAAACAACAAATAAAAGAATAAGAAAATTAAATATATAAAGAAAAAGAGTGGGAGAGAATATAAGAGCCTTGGTGGAGCAGTGGGCTAATGCCTTCTTAAGTAACACCAGCTGCCTGCAATTAGTGCAGGTTCGAGTCCCACCAGGCTCAAGGTTGACTCAGCCTTCCATCCTTCCGAGGTAGGTAAAATGAGGACCCAGATTGTTGGGGGCAATTAAGCTGACTTTGTAATAATGCCGCTTGGGGGGGTGTATGAAAGCCCTAATAAGCAGGCATATACATAGAATGAAGGCTACTGCTAAGCTTGTAAGCCGCCCTGAGTCTTTGGAGAAAGGCGGGACATAAATGGAATTAAAATAATAAAAAAAAAAATAATTACCAGACTTACTATAGATCCACACCTGTATGTATAATAGAGCTGTATCTTTTTCCTTCCTTCCTTCCTTCCTTCCTTCCTTCCTTCCTTCCTTCCTTCCTTCCTTCCTCCCTCCCTCCCTCCCTCCCTCCCTCCCTCCCTCCCTCCCTCCGGCTTGACTCCTGATAACTGCCTGTATTAGTTTCTGTGGTTTTCTTGGCAAGATTTCAGAAGTGGTTTGCCATTACCTTCTTCCAAGGGCTGAGAGTGACTAGCCCAAGAGCACCTACCTGGTTTGTGGCCATGGATGGGACTGGAACTCACAGTTTTCCAGTTTCTAGCCTGATGCTTTAACCACTGTACCAAATTCCCTCTTGGGTCTCATCATCTATAGATTATTTATCAACATTTTTACAGCTGCCCATCTCAACAAAAGTGATTCTGGATAGCACACAAAAAACAGATAAAATATCAAATAAAAATCCATATTAATAAATACCATAAAGTGGAAAATAAATAATCATATGAGAGGGAGGTGAAAAATGACCAGTTGAACAATGGAGCCCTCTGAGCATGTATCCGTTCGACAGAAGATGACACAGCTGGGTCTTGAGGACTTTTTGTAACAGCAAAAGGGGAATATCACAATTCCTGGTGAAAAGTTGATCCTTAATGTCAAAAGTGAAAGAGTTGTATCTTAGCCTGACGTTAAAACGATATTTAAGAGGCAATGGGAAGTGGGCATCCCCCAGGTTGGCAATTCAGTACTGAGAAGTTCTTTTCTCTTGTAGCTTGATTATAGTTAGATGATTAGAAACCCATCCATTTCTAAGAAAACTACAGAAAACTGGGAAATGAATAGTTCTAAGGTTTTTCAGGTAGAAACTTCAGAAACAAGTCATGCATACATTTTTACCACCGTAATAGGTGCTGTGTGTGTGTAAATGTATGTGTGTGTGTGTGTATAGCCTGTGTATTGTATATTTGTAACATTATTAATGGTTTAATTTTATTTTTCTTATGTTGGTCTAGGTTTGTAATAATGAGTTTGCTTTGATGCATACGTACATAAAGAAATGTTTAAGGTTAAAATGTTGTGCTTTGTCTACTGCTAGTATTTAAACTGCAACAAATCCAGACAGTCAGACATTTCTTGCCTAGCTTTCATGAATGCACATCACCATTATCAGTTTTAGGTATCCCCAGGAAAAGATTTGGAGACATTTTTTTCCCCCCAGGTTGTATTGAGGTCAAGCTAGTTTGCCATTGTGAGCTGATATTTTCAGACAAAGCATTCACAGTTCATCCAAAACTATCTGTAATACCTTTTCAGAGCAGAGTGGAGTTTTTAATATGTCCGGGGTTTTAAATATGCGACATCAAACCCCATGAGGATTTCTTATCTGGTTGAAGTTTCATGTTACCTTTTTTTTAATCTTGCTTTTTGTTGTTCTTTACCTCTAGTATGGAAATGAGATGTTGTGTTTATTACGTTCATTATTTTTAATTATTCATTTTGTTGTTATTGGGGCAAATGAGAAAGAGCGGGAGCTTAGCTTGCTTCGATTACAGTCTGTCTCTGAGCCAGCCCTGTTCACCCACCCAACTCAGGTGGTGATATGAGAGAGCCACAAAATCAGTAAGCAATCCACAACTCTTTGCCACTTGCCTTCTCTAAAAAAACAGAAGGAAGAGAGACTGTTCCAGCTGATAATAGTATGGCTTGCATTAGTGCACACAAATGTAATAAAGAACATTTGTCAAGCATCTATGAAAAGTTATGTCCAACTCTGTCTAAATTCATACAAAAAACAAATTAATGTATTCTTGCTTTTTTCCTCTAATCTGTGATGAAAAAAATGATAATCCAATTTACCAAGAGCAAGTTCTAAATCTTGGTTTATGGTCTCTTTCAGCAGAATAATTAAAATTCATCTGCCTTTTCTTTCATCTGTGAGCTTGAAGGTTGCTACGTGCTACAATTGACTGGCTAAATTATATGAATCAGCTTCCATTCTATTGAACAGAAATCATGGGTATGTCGATAACAATCCAGAACAACCCATTAATGAAACACTATTAATGATAAGTTGACAATCTTATCCAGGCAGAACCAAGAGGGAAAACAGTAAAAATGTGGCAAGCGGAGTAGGCCAGAAACTAGATTTAAAAGAATCAAAAGTTAATAACTTTGATATTAAACAAACAAACAAATAATAATCAATTCGGCATCAGGTGTCACACAACAAGACCAATCAGGATGAAACTGACCTACAGCAAGAGCTTTTCTATAAAAGCAAGTTTGCGAATTGCAATTCTAATGAAGGGAAAGGACCAGGATTGCCCTTTACTGTTTAGCTTAATGTTGGCATCAGGGTCCAATGCAACTTTAATTTTTCACCAGGGGCTCCTTTTACCTTCTCTATGAAGTTGACTAGTTATCATGTGAGGTGATCATCTCAAATTATATTATTATAAATACTCATTGCATGTAGGGAGTGTAATCTTGACTTTCCAGATGTCTTGGAAATCAGATCTCACCATCCCAAATCATATCTGAAACAATGTGAGGAAGGCCAGCGGGCCTAAAATTAAAACATTTTGACATGAAAATATAGAATTCAATGTGATGTCTATAGTTCTCATAGACTGTATGGAAATTTGAACCTTGTATCTTAATTGCTAGTCATGCTTGCAAGCATCATTTCAAGAATCCCCTTCTTTTTACAAAGGCAATTATATTTTGTTCAGCCTTCAGTGTGGGAGATGAGAAATGATTTACAAAGACTTCCAACATTCCTTTTTTCCCCTAGAAACCAATTAGGGTCTCTAATTGTCAACCATGCTGCCCAAGGCAATATCATTTGTCATAGTCCAAGCACTAAAAAGTTAGGAATGAATAATTAAGGTTATCATGCATCTTTCACCAAATCAATGAAATTAAACAATAACAACAGATTAGTTAATGTTAAGCAAAGAAACAGTATCTTAATCATGGAATTAATGACTCCCTTTGTTCTTGAAGGATATTATTCTACAAGCTCAAATAAAGTGTGCAAATATTTGCCAGTGATACATGACACATTTCTTCCATATGTACCCCTCAACATCAGAGGACTTTAAATGTTCTACAATAGGTTGCACTTCTGTTTATCATTCATTTTTGTATTAGATTTAAGGTGAATTACATTTTGAAGATTATTGTGTTTCTATAAATCTTAAAAAGAAGAAAAATCTACTCAAAAACCAGGGGATGAGTAACTTGTGGTTCTAGAAGCTACTATACCCACATTTCTGTATGTATGTATATATGTAAGAATGTAGGAATGTATTTGTTTATTTAATTTGTTTGCTGCCCATCTCACTGCAAGGCGACTCTAGGCAGTTTACAACATCAATATATATCTACACACACACACACACACATTTTTGGGATCTCAACCATCAACATTTTCTGACAAATATAGGCATTTCAAATAGTTGCTTTAAAAAAAACAACAAAACAATTTAGCAATAGTATTTTCTACAGTCTCCTTCCAAGTCCCTAAATATTGTTTTAAAGTTGAATCCAAGATTCAGTCTTCCCCAACTCAGTGATGTAATTGAACCTGCGATATTCCATGTGTTGTTTCTTAAGATTTAATTTAAAACTCATTATGGAAAAAACATATTGATCTCCATATAAGAAAAGTTGTTTATGCCAATTCTATTATTTAATTTATTTATTTAAATCCATGAAACAGGACTAAGATGATTTAGAGTTTTCGAACAACTAAATATTGTGGGTAATGTGTTGTTTGTGTTGTTATATATTTGTGTTGTTATATATTTGTTACCACAGCTTACTAGGTTGTCCTCAAGTATCCATTAAAGTAATTACAAAGTAGTTGCCATTACACCAATGAAGCATCCTATTCTGAATGGTCTAGCTGACATACATATTTATCACAACACTTAAGAACAATCTGTGCAAAGCAATTAATTAACTGGAGCTAATAAAAAAAGACTTTTTTGTGAAGATAGTTTCTGTGTAGTTTAAGGAAAATGAAAATACAGCAAGTCTGGTCTTCCAGTTTTATGCAGTAGTGCAGCAGCTGAGGGATTGCAGGGCTCCGCCACCCTATGGCCATTTTTTTTCCTGTTAGGGAGGGACCCTAAATGGACCTAAGGTCGTCCGGGAGAGGCAACAAAGAAGGAAGAGAGCTCTGCCAACTGCAGAGAGATGGTGGTCGATCTGGTTATTCAGAGAAAGCCATCCATAAACCAGAAGAAGAAAGGCTAGCTTCACTCCAGAGTCTACTTCAAGCTACAGGGCAACTGAAGCCAAAAAGCACTAATTCAAGCTTGATCATAAACAACGTGCTTGGAACTGGGTAAAAATATTGTTTTTGTCTCTTCTACTTGATAATTAATTTCCTGAAAAAAAACCCCAAGAAGCAAAAATCCTCCAAAAGTGAGAAGGAGGGAGACTCTTGCTCCACCCTCCCACGGAAGGAAGCGGTGAATTAAACTTTTATGGGGGTCAGAAATATATTGAAATGAAATAAATATAAGACTTAAATCTGGATAAGTTTGAAATTGGTGGAATTTGTTAAGATTTTCTTTTGAAAAGATTATTGATGAAAATAGAAGAAGGTAAATGTTTGTTTTGAAAACAGAAAAAATGAACTGGTGCTGACATCTAGTGGTGGATGAAAATATATAACTATAGTTGCTCTAATACAGGATTTGGCAGAAAGCCCAGAAAAAGATACCTGCTTTTGTGACCTTCAGTGTCTTAACTAAACAGAGAACAGCTGCAACAAAGAAAAGAAAATATTTTGGGCTACCTACAAGGTGAGAACTATAAACCTTAAAAAATTGACTTCCTGGATTATGAATACTTATTGAACTGTGACTCTAAAGCTGTTTTCAGAAAAAGAAAAACTGTGAGTTTGGGCTATCACGGAATATCAGAGATCTGCAGAAAAAACATATTAAGAAAAAACAAATACTTTCCAAGAGGAAATGTATGCCATGTTGCAACTGATTCAAATGACAATGATTTCAAACCATGAGGAAATTAAAAACAACTTTGAAAATATAAATGAACAGATCTTCAATTTAACCTTACAACAAAAACCTCTCAGAAAATAAAAATAGAGAATGATCAGATAAAGCAGACAATGGAACATAAACCACAGGAAAGAGATTTAAAGATGGAACCCAACAATGGAAAGAATTATGACTTAACCCAGGCAGAGAAAAACTTGCAGGAAATATCGAACATGGAAAAGATAACCTATACTTCAAGATTGCAAAATAAGTCTGAGGACAAGAAAAAAGATGTGACAAAGTGGATTATAGAGCTGTCAGGAGAACTATGAGAACTTGAGAGACAAAAATTGATAAGAGAAATTAAGAGAGAAAGAAAGAAAAAGATTTTCAATGAATATGATGGGGTGAAACCCTCCCACAAAAACATCTTACTGGATTTGTCTCCTGTACCTACAATAATATATACAAGACTATGGGAAGACTTTTTGGTCCAGCAAAGCATTCTGATTAGGAAAGATGTTTGGCCGAAAAAAAGAGGCTAAAGTTAGAATTAAGAAATTAGATGATGGGATTTATCAGATGGAATATCTAAAAATTAAACACTTGGTTGAATATCATTAAAAATAGAAATTTTTTGGATATAAATGTATTTTACTTTAAGAGGGATGGTCCTCTGAAGTAGCATAGTTTATTTTTTTCTTTTTTTATGATATGAGAACTATAAAGATGTTGAAATGGCTTATATGAGGGAAATCCTTTAGATACTTAAGTGTAATTGATCTTGAGAAAATCTCAATTGATAAAAATGTTCTGAATACATTCAAAAGATTAGATGATTGGATTTATTAGATGGAATATTTAAAGATTAAACATTTGTTTGAATACGGTAAAAAGAATAGAAAATGTTTGGATATAAGTGTATATTAGCTTAAGAAGGACATGTTTCTCAAACAGTATACTATTTTCTCCCTTTTTTTCTTCTCTTCTTTTTTTAAGATATGAGAAATATAAAATTGTTGGGATGGCTTGTATGAGGAAAAAGACTTAAATATTTAAGGGTAATTAACTCTGAGAAAATCTTAACTGGTAAGCATGTTTTGAACATTGCAGAGAAAACAAATCTAAATAAGAACTGAAAACAGGATCTATCATGAGGTAATTAAGATGACTAATTAGAAAAGAAGCTTTATATTGATGGGGTTATTAAATATTAGAAAAATGTTTATATTCAATTATCTATCAAAATACTAAAAATGTACTAATTTAAAGTTGTTAAAAGACAATATTTTTGGAGGAAGGGAAACTCAAAGCTACTATGTGGATTATGGAATTATAGAAATTAACTGTTATTGATTGTTTTTAAATATAAACAGACAATATGCTATTTACCAAATATTAAGGTGACTATGTAAAAAATAAAATAAAATATATTTTAAAAAAGAAAATACAGGAAGTCTGGCAAGTCCTCTAAAGCAGGGGTGTCAAACTCAATTTCATTGAGGACCGCATCAGCATTGCGGTTGCCCTCAGGGGGCCAGGTGGTTATGGCCAGGGTGGGCGTGGCCTACTGGGTGGGCGTGTCTAGAGTGCATATGGCCTACTGGGTGGGCATAGCCAGCTCTATATTGTTCACATCAAGGGTGCCTATGGGGGCCTGGGCAGGAGTGGGACAGATCTGAGGGTCTCTGGCAGAAGGAGGGTCTCTGGGCCAGGGCCAAGGCAGTGGGGGCTGTTCCAGGATGGCTTCACGGGCCACATGAAACCACTTCACGGGCTGGATCTGGCCCCCAGGCCTTGTGTTTGATATGTCTGCTCTAAAGCATCTTTTAAAGCTGGAGCAGGGTACTTTGCTGAGATTAGGGACTTATTACTATTATAAACTATCAAGGCTGCAAAGTGACAGGATTAGGAGCAAGGCTGAAATTGGGCCTAGCTTTTGGATGTTGAGAGAATGTTTTAGGACAATATGTTTAAGCTAGTAGAAGATTAAAACACCTATCTTAGCCAATATTTTTGTCTCATTATTATTTATTTCTTAATATTAATTTCACTTGTTAATATTTATGAATATACTAATATATATTTATTAATATTTATTTTAAACACATAAGAAATCATGTGTATAAGATTTGCTATGAAATCTCAGAAGCATGATTTTGAGAGTTTCAAAAATTGGGGTGGAGAACTATATGGCACTCATGGATCACAAGTTATGCTATAGAATATTCTATAAAGGGAAAGCTTTTTCAACCATGTTCCTTCAAGGTCTCAAATTGAGAAAAAATGTAATTGATCCTCTACTATAGATTTTAGTGCAAAATTACACTTGGGAGTGTTTGTTGAACTATGGAACATCTTAATGATAGATCCAGAAAAAAACTGGAAGAGATCAAGCCCCGGCATTCACAATGTGGCATGTCTTCAAGATTTCTGTGACATATTTCAGGCCAGCCATGAAGAAAGAAATGCTAAATAAGCTGCTAGGTGTCATGCAGTATGGTTGCACTTTTCCCTCAGAGTTTGCCCACCACTCAAAGAAAAGTGTCATTTTGTGCTGTAGTTACTGTGATGTTCTATGTTAATGAATTTGCCAGGACCTTGTTCTATTTATCCAGTCATTTAGCTTTCTTTCATGCCAAGTCCTAGTCTCTAAAGGGCACTGCCAATTTAAAAGAACTCACGTTAAAATATGCACATTAGTGCTGTTTTAGGAATAAAATTCTTTTAATTCTGCCCTCAATTATAGTATCTTGAATTTCATTACAGCAGGAAAGGTTAGAAACTTTTATCAAGCAGTCATTCATGGGGATTTATCTGAGTCTAAAATATAATTAATCATCTTTTGTCATGTCTATATTATTCTCCAGTAGTCTCTGGAGCCAATCACCTTTATTTCTTCTTCATTTGTATACTTCTGACCTTCCTTTTGTCTTTGATACCAGAGACCTCAGGTAAATTCCAGTTGATTGCTCCAGAAGAACTGGATATTGTTAAACCATTTGTCAACCACATTATCAGCTCACAAACACACAATCTCTCTGCAAATGTTTAGCATTTCCCTCATACAGCACAATATTGCAAGGATTACCCATGGATGGCATCTGCCAATGTTGACAAAAATGAAATTTTTGACACTATTGTAAATAATAAAGCAGTCCTAGAAAGATTATTTCTCTGGAGCCTAAACTACCCACAAATACGATTTGCATTTTGTGCCTACAGCTGTTTCAACATGACTTGTTTGCTGTGCTTCATTTAAATGATTTGATTTGTCATATTTCAGGAGTGCTACAAGTTCTCCAATGGAACATCACAGGTATCCAAGCCGGGGTACATCAGATGTTCATAACTGTGTATATGGATACTCACAAGATCTGAGCAAAATCTGAAAGATCATTAGGGATACACTTAACAGCAAGAGCATGTGTTAGAGTATGAAAAATATATGAATTTAAAAGACTTCTCAATTTTTAAAGATCAACAGAACAGAAAGCCCCTTATTTAGAAATGCCATCTTGCAGATTCTTTTCCTTGTTTATGGCAATTACAAAAGCTTGAGAATCCTGTTACCATCAATCTGAAACTAATTTAAGTGAATGAAGATTTAATAGCTATGCTTTTTTTAAAAAAAATGTTCACTTAGAAAGAAGTATTTTCAACAGAGAGGATAAATATTCAGGCAGACTATGGAGTCAAACTTTTCCAAGTTCTTTTTACACCAGTCTTTTAGGAAGATCATACTTATTGATTCTGACTTATGGATGCTGGAGTCTGTCTTCTCAGCACACCAGGAAACCTTCAAACTGAACAAGTGTGATGTAACCTATACCTCAGTTTATTTATTAAATATTTACATGCTGGATTTTAAGTCAATTAATTCCCCAAAGCAAGTTTACAATTAATCTACTATAAAATTTTCCAGATAATTGTGGATTTTAGACATATAATCCAAAACATGACTATTTAAATTGATCTTCCAAAAGTAAAAAGGTAAAGGTTCCCCCGCACATGTGTGCTAGTCATTTCTGATTCTAGGGGCCGGTGCTCATCTCTGTTTCAAAGCCGAAGAGCCAGCGCTTGTCTGAGGACGTCTCCGTGGTCATGTGGCCGGCATGACTAGATGCCAAAGGCGCACGGAACGCTGTAACCTTCCCACCGTAGTGGTCCCTATTTTTCTGCTTGCATTTTTACGTGCTTTCGAACTGCTAGGTTGGCAGAAGCTGGGACGAGTAACAGGCGCTCACTCTGTTACTTCTAAAAGTATCCCAAGCCTATAGATGGTTTTTAAATGGTCATATTGACTCATTTAATTAGATACATAAAATACTCAAAAAATTACAGCAGATACATCTTGGCGAAGATTTATGTACAGTAAGTAGCTACTAAGAGTTGATACTGACTTGATGGCACATAGTTATCATCATAATCTACCATTCTTTGGTAGATGATCTCTGAAAAGTTTGCTTATTAGTTCTTAGAATAGTTCTTAGAATAGTTATTAGTTCATGGCATATTACAACAGGCAAGTCATCCTGCAATGTAACTAACATTTATCTATTTGGTTTGTTCCTCTTGTCATCTTTATCTCTTTACCTCTTTCATAGTTGTATTCAACTTTCAGCTCGGCCTCACCAGTGTGTCTTCTGGTATTAAGCAGGGCAGATTAAGGGTGGATGACCCCATGCATTCTTTCAATAGTCTTCCAGTGGTCTTCATTTTAGATAGTAAATTTGTTTGTTAAGAGTTTTGGTGGCACAGTGGTTAGAATACATCATTGCAGGCTAACTCTGCCCATGGCCTAGATTCTAGAAATTTATCCTGATGGAGCTTAAGGACTTCCATACTTCCAAGGTTGGTAAAATGAAGACCCGGATTATTGGGGGCAATATGCTAACACTGTAAACTGCCGAGAGATGCTGTAAAGCACTATGGGGGCAGAATATAAGTCTAAGTTCTATTGCTAATGGTATTAAGACCAATAATTTTTTTCTATGAAAGCGTCATGTTTTCTATGAAAGCGTCCTTTACAAGATGAAAAATAATGTTAGTTGAGACTCTTTCCAGGTTCTTTCAAATCACTTATTAAGTTCTGATTATAATTACTAAGTCTTGTCTTCTAAGTTCCAGAAAAGGTTATCAGAAAAAGAAACCCCATTTATCTTTAAATCAAAGTAGAAATGTTGAAAGAAGAAAAGAAGGTCCTAAGGCCTGATAAATCATGACTCATATTAGATTGTATTTCTATATCAGGCTTCTCTGATCTACAAGATATGTTTAAAATCCCCCTTCTACACCCCAAAAAACCCTTAAGGCTCTTATTGGAAGAAAGCTTGTTATACTCTTACTTGATTATATATATATGTATGTATGTATGTATATATATATATATATATATATATATATATATATATATATATATATATATATATATATATATATATATATACATACATACTGTGTATATATATATATATATATATATGGATCCTTGGTTTTTCGGGTTTTTCCCCGCGTAGAACTAAAGGTGTAGGCGCAACGTTTCGACGGAATCCCATCCGTCATCATCAGGCTGGTGGCTTTAGCTTCCTTCTTCTGGGAGAAGCATGTGGCTGTTTGTTCCTCTTTTTTAAACTGCCAGAGGGGGTGTGTTCTGTGGAGGTGTGCTTTGATTGGGTGGGGGACCAAGTGTGTTCTGATTGGGTGGGAGTGTGTTTTGAATGGTGGGTGTGTTCTGATTGGGTGGGGGGGTGTTCTGAGTGGATGGGCTGGTCTCAGCTGCCAGCTCCAGACCTGAGCTGGTGAGTTGTGCTGCTTTTGTTCGGCTTCGTGTTTGTGGTGGTGCCATGTTTTTATAGTGGGTGTCAGTTTGCTTATTGTGTGGTTTGGAGGGGTTTAAAGTGGCTGATGTTGCAGCTGTAGTTAGGTTTCTGTTTTGTGGTTGTGCCTCGTTATCATTGTGGGTTTGGATTTGCTTTTTGAATGGTTGTGTGGTGGTGATGTCATGTGATGTTATCATGAGTTTGGGTCTGGTATCATTCTTGGTGGTTGGGCCTCGTCTGTCAATCAAGGCGGGTTTCCAAATGGCTGGTAGGCGAGAGGTATCATCTCGTTTATTCATGCTGTGGGGGCGTTTTTCTATCTCAATGGCTTCTCTGATTATTCTGTTGTTAAAATGTTCAATTTTGGTGATAGTTTTGGTTTTTTTAAAATCAATTTCATGTCCCGTGGCTTCAAAGTGTTGGACCAGGGATGAAGTTTGTTCTCCCTTTCTGAGTGAGTTTTTGTGCTCTTCAATGCGTGCACTTATTCTTCTGTTGGTCTGTCCGATGTATGTGGTGGGGCAGGTGGTGCATGGGATTTCGTATACTCCTTGGTTTTCTAACCCAATTATGTCCTTGGGGTTTCTTAGGATGGTGGATATTTTTCTGTCTGTGTAGAATGCTGTTTTGATGTTGTGTTTTTGGAGGACCTTGCTGATTCTGTCTGTGGTCCCTTTTAAGTATGGGAGGAGGGCTTTGCCATTTTCTTGTTCTCTGTCTTGGGTTTTTGTGGGTGTCTCTCTTCGGATTAAGTTGGTAATCGTGTTTCTTTGGAATCCATTGGCTGTTAGTACATTAGTGAGAGTGTGTAGTTCGGTTTTTAGGTGTTGTTCGTCAGCTAGGTGTTTTGTTCTGGAGATGAGTGTCTTGGCTACGGAGTTGATCTGTGCTGGGTGGTGGTGTGAGAGTGCATTCAGATAGCGGTTTGTGCGTGTTTTTTTATGGTAGATAGTGTGTCCTAGGGAGCCATTGGATTTCTTGTAGACTAAGACATCAAGGAAGGGAAGTTGATTGTTAGCTTCTGTTTCCATGGTGAATTGTATTTTGGGGTGTAGGCTATTGAGGTGTATGAGGAAGTCATCCAGTTTTTCTTTGCCGTGTGGCCAGATTACGAAGGTGTCATCTACGTATCTGAGCCAGAGTTTGGGTTTGTGGTTGGATTTTTCTAGAGCGAGGGTGTCAAAGTGTTCCATGTAGAGGTTTGCGATGACAGGTGAGAGGGGTGATCCCATGGGTGCTCCTTCCATTTGTTTGTATCTTTGTCCATTGTAGATGAAGTATGTGTTAGATAGGCAGTGGTTGGTCAGATCTAGGATGTGTTTTGGGGGGTTGTATTTATTTAGGATAGCTGTCAAGGCTTCTTTGATTGGCACTTGGGTGAAGAGGGATACAACATCAAAGCTCACAAGTAGGTCACAGGGCTGTAAGTTTAGTTTACTTATGATCTCTATGAATTGGAATGAGTTTTGTACGTGTGAGGTGATGGAATTTGCATAAGGCTGTAGTTGTTTGGCAAGAAATTTGGCTAGATTTTGTAGAGGTGAGCCTATGGAGCTGACTATGGGTCTGAGTGGGGTTCCTTCTTTGTGTATCTTGGGCAGACCAAAGAGCTTAGGACATCTGGATGATTTTTCTCTGGGAATGATTGTTTTCTGGATCTCTTCACTGATGGGGGTGGCTTTTATTTTTGATTTTGTGGTTTTTTCCAGGTAGGTGGTGGGATCTGTCTTGAGGAGTTTGTATGTGGAGTCTCGGAGTAGGTTGGATAATTTGGTATGGTAGTCAGATGAGTTCATTACCACCGTGGCGTTGCCTTTGTCTGCTGGCAGAATGATTATGCTGGTGTCATTTTTTAGGTTAAGTAGTGCTGTCTGTTCCTCTTTGGGTAGGTTGCTTTTGGGTGGTTTGCTGGTGCAGAGGATGTTGGTAACTTCGAGTCTGATTTTGTTAGCGTCATCAGGGTTAATTTTGGTCAGGCTGGATTCGACTCCGCATATAATGGTTTCCGTGGGAATGTGTTTGGGAGCGACTGCAAAATTAAATCCTTTAGACAGGACGTTGGTTTCGGCTTTGGTGAGAATCCTATCTGAGATGTTGTGCACAGTTTGTTTCATGTGTTGCTGTGGGAGAGGAGGGGTTTGTTTCTGGCGTTCCTTTAGTCTTCGGAGTTTATTGGTGTGTGTGTCTGTTTTGTAGGCAGTCTCTGTTTCTGATTAGGGCCAGTTCAGTTCTTATCAGGATGCGTTTGATGGCTGCAGAGTTGGAGTGGAGTTTAATCCCCACATCCTTCCAATTGAAATTCCACTCCAACTCTGCAGCCATCAAACGCATCCTGATAAGAACTGAACTGGCCCTAATCAGAAACGAACTCCACACAAAAAGATTCCTCCTGGACCGAATCAACAGAGACCTCCTCACACTTCACCTCAAACTCAGCAACAAGATCCACCCCACACTTTGGGACAAATTCAAACAAATCGCCGTCTGGAGAGCTGAAACAGAGACTGCCTACAAAACAGACACACACACACCAATAAACTCCGAAGACTAAAGGAACGAAGACTATATATATATTCTTTTAAAGAATAACTGTCCCAGAATTTATAACACCTTTCTGCTTTAGTCTGCTGTGTGTAAAATAGCAGTAAGCTGAATTTTACAAAAAAATACAAGACTTTTCACCTCTAGAATTGGCTTCCTTAAAGTTGGAGCTTCTCTTTTTTCCTTAGTATTGAGGGAGATCACAGAAAATTCCTCCTGCAACTCTATATCTAAGAAACCATATAAAACCTGCCACAAGGTAATATAAGAAATATTTGCTGTGTTATAACTAATAAGTCCATTAAAATGTGAACTTTATGTTTTCAAAAATTCGGTTTTGCAGACTTTAAAATACTTTTAAAAAATAAAGTAAAAATGGTTTGTATAGTTGGCTATTCCAGAGAAAAATCTATACAAATGGTCACAACAAAATCAGTAAAGAATAACAGCTCAAACAAGGTAAAGGTATTTCCACATTACAGGCTGCAAATTATGCAGCATTTGTTGGTATTTATTAACACTAAGAAGCTACATTTCTTGATGTAATCTCAAATTCTATTACAAATCAGCTTAGAAAGAGTGCATAAGTTGGTCTGCAATGGTTAGCACAATCTTGCTGCTCTTATCTGCTAAATTGCTTTGAAGCAAAGTTTCTCTGAGCCCTTGATCGCATTTGAAAAGTATTTGTCTGCAGCTTCCAAACAAGATGACCATTGACTTTGTAGCTTCCAAATATCTTAAGGTACAATTTTCTTTTAATAGTCACCTTCTTTCCTTGTTTCCATTTTCCAGGCTGCTGATGGATGGTGGAATTAGGAAACTAGAGCAACATTCATTTGTCAAATGGATCCATCCACAAAGAATTTAACCATATAATGGGAGCAACACACACACACACACACACACTTACATACCAGGTGGTAGGCTTTAATAGAAGGATTAATGGTGAAAATTAAAAGGTTGCTGTTTGATAGCATCACACTGCATTCAGAGATCCTTTCTTGAGGGAATGTATGACAGGAATGAAAGAAGAATTGTTACCTTAGCATTAAAATTAGTTCAGTTCAGTGGAGGGATTCAGCCAGTAGCTAATTTTTTGTTGTCCAGGCCAAGAATGGACTTCCAGAAGTGGCATCCCCACAGAGAACCGGTTGTTCACATATTTGAATCCCACCACTGGTTTAGTTGCTAAGTTGTGTTTGACTCTTCATGACCCCATGGACCATAGCATGCCAGGCCACCCTATCCTCCATTCTCTCTCGGAGTTTGCTCAAATTCATGTTCATTGTGTCAATGACACTCAAGCATTAAAAGTAACAGTGGCTATACTGGTCACAAGGGACCCCCCCATATTTAGAAGAAATAGCTTTATTAAGCTAGCAGAGAGATCAGAAAACAATTGTCAGAAGAGAATATTGCTGGGAGAAGGGGAGAAATGAAGAATACATTTGTAACAGGTAACTTTTTTTATTTCTTCCCATTTTAGGGATTTTAACTGTTCTGCCTCAAAAGCAGTGTTTTTGGAAAATAAAAAGCATGCACTGACATTAAGAAGATGTAAAAGCGAGACACCTCAACCTTGCAGAATTTTCCAAAGTATATAAATTCTTACTCTGTTCTGCTTGAAAGTTTGAAATATTAACCATGCTGCACCTCGAACAGAATGCTTCATTGTTTGATTTATTTGTTGATATGTTACACTGATATTCCTCAGGAATTCAAGGTGCTGTTGGTACTCAGTTCTCCATTCTTCCTTTTATCCTCATAACAGCCTGTACAATAAGTTACTAAGATGGAGATTGTGTGGCCTATCGCTTGTGAGTTTCTACCTGGGTTTTCTGTTCTGACAACCACACTACAATGGCTCCCTTTCAGTGTTATCTTATTTGTTTGTTTGTTTGTTAAATTGTTTCCTCTTTAACAACCTTGATTATTCCTTAGAAATATCAGCCAAAGGAAACATTATTAACTACCTTGATATCCATGTCAACTGTAAAGGCCTAAGGCTGCAGTCATGCATCTAAATCTAGGTTGTATTGCATGGTCAATTTAGGAATGTGTATATGAAGTAGCTAATCAATGAGAAGATATAAATATTCTACATATTAAATGGCATGAGATTTCTGTATTTCTTCTTTAATATCAACAAGAGCTATAACTTTTTTTTTTACTTCATCAATCTAAGCTGAGGGGGCTCTAAAATCTTGAAAGCCACAACATGCTCTGGATGGTTCCCCCCCGCACTTCCTTGTGCATCCCCAAAACATTATTCCATATTTTTGTGACTGCTCTCCTTCAATTGGATAGAAAATAATTTCTTTTTTTATTGTTGAGGTTGTTCAGAAGATGAACATGGATGAAGTGGAATGGAAATCTTAATGCCCTGCCTTTAGTTGCATATTCGTTTTACAGATAAAATTTTCCAGCTTTCAACCTTTCAATCATATTCTAGGGAAAAACATCATATTGCTAACTCTTCCCATGTGCCTTATTTGGGTTGGGGAAAATAGATATAGGATTAATAAATATTACCTGCCCTCTTTTATTGAGATATAGTATTTGTATATTTTTCCCCTGTTTCTAATTGTACACTGTCCAGAGCCGTTCTAAGAATGAGATGTGTAGTCTCTAAATTTGATAAATAAATAATAGCCAACTTAATACGAAACATGTGCATCTGTGAATGAACATTCCCCTCCTCCATAAAAGTCTTATAATCATAAGTTAAGCTTAGTACAACCACTACCAATGTTTTTCTTGCCTGTGAGTCTGTAACAAGACAACATTTCATCTACTTCCAAGGGAAGTCATACGAGCAGTGCATAACATAAGTTGCCTAAGATAGGAAATCAATGAATTTTATAAGCCCCCATTGTTCTGACTTGCCCCCTTCCTAAATTTTGTGATGAATAAGCAGGTTAACATGCAGTAGCTTCTCTAATAAATCACAGTTAGGCCTCATTGGAAGAAGAGTCAGGCAGTAGAGAACTTTGCAAATGAAACTCTCAGTATGGACTGAATATGTTACAGATTTATGTTTAGATGGTAAGTAATGAGCCAGATGGTTCATCTTCAGGACAAATATATAATTGGCTTAATATACTTGGTTGGGCCATGGCAAGAAGCAGCAAATGAGGCCTGGCAGTCATGGAGAAGTTTGTAGAATCATAGGTGAAAGACCTGAATGGGAGACAGCAAGCAGGAAAAAAAATAGGGCTGTGCTAACTTACAGTAACTTATTTTCCTTTGAAGAAGAGCTAAGCTCACCTCAGAGGGTTCCACATGGGGAGAGCAATGACACAGTACAATTAACTTTTTATTAATCCTTCCAAACTAAAAAGCTCAAACCAGGCAACTCTTGATTCATTACAGGCTTTGATAGAAAAAAATAAATCAGAAATACAGTATGAAACTAAAAAAAAGGCACAAAATAGGAACAAGCAGTTGATAGACAAGCATTTTCTGAATTGTCTCCTGAGAAGAAGACACTTAATTTTTCTGGCAACTAACCATCACTTGAGCTGCAGAGTTTTCAAGCCAATATCAGAAGAACAGGCCTAAGAAGCATGGTCAAGGAGCATGGACAAAACAGAAGCAGACAATGAATGAGTTCCCTGTTAGGGTTAAGACCCTGATAGCCCTACAAGGGACAAGCCAACAAAGGGTCACAACTGACCTTTGCAAAATAGAAATGGCTACTAGGTAGGGCTCATACAAAAGTCATTTGTTTAATTTCTTTGATGGATCTTTGTATGTCTGATATCCACTATTGTAACTCTAGACATGTACAGTATTTCATGTCCATTGTTTTTACATTACAGATTCTATATAATTACCATTTTTCCTCTAAAAACTTAAAGTCATATTTGATTTACACTGTTGCCAGATAATGAGATTAAAAACTAGAATGCCCACAGGTTTTGTAGGTTTTGCACCAAGTGTTAGGTTAGCTAATCTAGCAATTAAGCACATTTTTAATGATCTATGAGCGAGTTGAAAGAAAACAAACCCAAAGTGCAAAGTTGATTGTAAGTTGGGAAATTCAAGCACCACAGGTCATTAATTACCAAAGACATCACAGTTATGCTTCCTGCATTATTATAGGGACTACTTTCTCAATGGAGCTGCATGAGCAAGCTGTTGAATAATAGGATGTGAAACACCCTTCACAGGAGACTCAGATTACAGTCTTTGAGAGATTTCTACATGTCTTTCTGTTCCTTTGATGGTCCACCTGCCATGTATTAGAGATTCCATCCATTTTTGGCAGCCTGATCTGCAAGGGTGAGTAGAACCAGCCACTCAGAATGGAGGGGCATGACCCAATTCATTTAGATTCTGCCTTTAAGCCTGGGAAGTTGGAAGATTAAGTATGCACATTGAGGATTCAGTGTTTACAAGCATGCTTATGAGGGGAAATTGTCAACCGTGCTTCCTTGGCCAAAGCATTTATTTTTAACATTTATACCCTGACTTTCTGTTAACATACTCCATCAAGTTGCTTACAGCAATAAAAAATTAAAACAAAATTAAACAAATGTATTATTATTAAACAAAATTTAATACATTTTAAAACAAAACAGTTAAAACAAAGAGGGCAAATTGGAATCAATATCATTAAAATAAAATAAATTCATCTGGAAATTCATATATTCAAAGCAATGAAAGCAATGATCTGAGAATGGCTTTTGTTAATGATAATGGTCAATTTGATACCTAGCAATGATCATAATTATCCCATAAGACTGGGAACATCATCAAGTCTAACTCCATGAGGCCATTTCTGCTCTTGCCACACTAAAATGATTGTTATGCTTACATTTTACATAAGCAGAACTATCTATAGCTCTATCTCTATTTTTATGGACACCCTAATCACTTTACCTCCTTGACGTCTTCAAAGATATATATCCATCAAGTTTAAAAAATGGGAAAATGGGAAAAGGAACTAAGAATAAAAAAAAATCAGTCATCTGAATTTTTGCTGAATTGTGCATTTGACCAGCTGAATGTTCTATCTGGTGTTGCTGCCTATAGACTTGGCAGAAAAAAATATCATAAATAATTATACAAATCTTATCTTAATATAGATATTTTATTGTGCACTTTTATGTATTTTGTAAGCAACTTTTCCTTAGGAAAATGCAGTTAACATAACTTTTTCTCTTGTGTCCATATTTCTTGCCAATGTTCCCTTGGTTCTTTCTCTCTCTCTCTCTCTCTCTCTCTCTCTCTCTCTCTCTCTCTCTTTCTTTCTTTCTTTCTTATCTTTCTTTCTTATCTTTCTAAACATTTATATATTTGTCCAACTTTCAAACAACTTTGGGTGGCTCCCAATCAAAATTAAAATATAAAATTAAATATAAAAACATTTTAAATATTATAAAAACTCAGCCAAATAAACATAAAGCATTAAAAACAACAAAAACCTACTTATGTTAGCAAATACTAATTCTACTCAGAAAATAATAATTCTAAATGCATGATATGCATATGTCATCTGGGTTTCTCTACATATTTGGCAAGTCAAAACATGAGAAATTTCTGATGGATGATATATTTTTTTTCTATCTAGAAAAGGTAGAGGGAAAAAGAGGTAATTAAGAAGAACACTTCAGCATACTAGTTTCTCCCTGCAGTTAATCTACAAGATTCTGCACTAAATTTATCCATGTAAAAGTTCATAATTTAAATTAGACTCACATATACTTCAAGGAAAGAGAATCAGAAATGTACCAAAGACTGCTTTATTTTATTTTGTGTTAATATTATTGACATACAGAATACCTTGGATCATCTGATATTCTCTTCAAAGTTCTTTGACAGCAACTTTATTCTGCTGTGTGCTACAGTATCACAGTTCACACTGAAGTAACTCAAAAATCATGATTCATCCCATTTGTAAGCCTACAAATTATCACTTATTTCATTCACCCACTATAGAATTGTTTGTCTTTGTTAACTTTTTTAGCCTTAGGCTAGAGAGTGTATCTAATAAGATCAAAAGGTAGTTATACAAAGAAGTTTTCTTTAATTTGTGCAGGTTATCTCATTAAATATACACAGAGATAAAAGCTTGTAACTGCTTCCATCTAGCTTTTTTCAAAAGGTTTGCTTAAACAGTTCTCAAGAAATTCTGGACAAGTGGAAATTCCATTGTCAGGAAGTCTTGTCTGGGAAGCATCTAAAACAGGATTGTTGGGCTCTATTTTTTTAAGGTCAACACTCAATCAAGGTGCTGGAAATATATTTCTCTCCATAATAATCTCCTGGACTTGCATCCTTCCACACACATATACACATAGAGAAAAATGTGCAGCTTATGACGGCACTGTTACCCACATGTCTCTGGTGTCTGAATAGAGAGTGGGAAATAGAGTGCCTGGGAAACAGATGTGATTAGAATACAGGCCCAAGAGCAAAATTGAAGAGATGCCCAGCATGATTCAAGAAGTCCTGATCTGAGCAAAGTCATGTGGACATTTAACCCTCTTTCCCTTTTACCAGCATGAAAGGTAGACTAGTCATTACAAGTAGTCCTTGACCATTCATTTAGTGACCACTTGAATTTACAACAGTACTGAAAAAAAAAACGACTTATAATCAGTTTTCACACAGCTTTTGCAGCATCCCCATGATTGCATGATCAAAATTGGGGTCATATGACAACTGCACTGTCCTGGGGTTATGTGATCACCATTTGTAAGCTCCCCAGCTGGCTTCAAACAAGCAAAGTCAATGAGGGAAACACGATTCTCTTAACGACAGCATGATTCCCTTAAGAACCACAGTATTCACTTAACAACTGTTATAAAATGGGGCAAAGCACACTTAACAAGCAAGCAACACAAAGTTTGGGCTCAATTGTGGTCATAAGTCAAAGACTGCTTGTATAGTCCATCGTACTCCTAAGGGTATCCATAGAAGAAGGACAAGGTAAAATTAAATTAAGAGGCCAGGTGTGACAATGTGATGGGTGTCCTTCTTCTTTCTACAGGCATGTGACACATATCAAAAAGAGGTGGGGCTTCGATTGCGCAGTCATACCCTCTATCTTTATTTTTTTGACCCCACTCCCCATGGATGCCCCTTGTGTTTATCAGACACCAGTAATTGGTTTTCTGCTTGAAATATTTTTAGTGCCTCCTGTATCCCACAGTTCTAGAATATGGAATTTCATCCCAGGCTTCTCAGATGAAAAAACCCTAACACTGGAGTATGCCTAACTCTTTTTTCATAATCCCACCTTACTGCTGGTTTTTAGTCCTGGAATAATGTCTCTGCTGACTGAATAAAGAGGGTGCTAACTCGGGAATGGATGTGATCAGGAAATTAGGTTCAGGAAACTTACCCAGGGCCACAGTCAGAATCCAAAGGCTTCCTATCTGTAGTAAAGAGTAACCATATAGTAGGATGAATTATTCAAAGTTCTGAAGCACATAGAGCAGCATTCTACAATACTTTGATGGATACTTGGAAGTGCCAAAATGGGATAAATAAAGTAGGTGTCATCCCAAATTTTAAATGCAACTCCATGATTTCCCTTTTTCTCTCCCTTTCTCATCCTGCTGCTTACTTACTCAATGAGACTTTGATCTTACACATCACTTTCTTTCCTCTCCTCGTCTATATAACTCTTTTTGTTATGGGTAATATGTTCCTCCTCCATGGTGATGCCTTCGCTTGAATGTAGCCTTTCTGAAATAAGCTACATACAATTCTTTTTGTAACTTGGATTGCAATTCCTCTACCTTGCAACTAGAGCAAATAATGGGTTGCATTTTATTAAACCATGTGAACTCCTTATTTTTTGTTTAAAGCATTCCATAAACAATTTACAAAGCAGAGCTGCTTATCTCAATATCTCCATGAGCTGAAGGAGATATTGTGAGTCTCATTCTGCCTTGGCTAAGGGAACCTGCTTGTTTGCAAATGCCTAATGGCAGAACACCTCTGCTATGCAAAACATTAGTAAGAGGCTGCTATGGAAGCCTAAATGGATTTCCTTCCCTGAAATCATAATATAATCCCATTATGACTCCCTTAAAGAGGTAGATATTGTGTCAATACAATGCAACAAATGTTGCTAAACTATAAAAGCTCTAAAGGAATATGTAACACAGGACATAATTACCGAGGAAATTATAGTCTGCAAATGCAGTTAGAAAAGATGGTTTACAAAAACATGCATAAAGGAAATATTGATTGTACTTCTTAAGTTTCTTTTGAGGGGAGGTTCTATGGAATAACAGCCTATGCAGTAAGATGCTGCCTCTCATATTAAACAAGCAAGAAGACTGCAAAGAAGGAACCCCACATGCAATTCCCAGAAGGATTTGCAAATTGCAGAATATTCTTCAGGAAAGCAACAGTTCATGGCTTGGCAGAAACACCAGTCCAATGTATTATTATTTTTCTACAAGAGACATGCACACAAACATAAAAATATATCCTTGGAACTATACCATTGAGAAACAGCCCTGAGTTACTCTCAAGGATATGGGATTTCCTATGTAGCATTAACTGAACTCAGCAGGAAGAAAATTGCCTGCTGTGTAGTCACTGCAGTGTTATGCCTTGCTACACCTTGATATTGTAAAACATCTCAAACAATAAATAGAGAGGCACTATGGGAAGGAGACTGGGGTGGGGGCCTGCTACAATCTGATCAGCTTTAAGACTTCTTTACAATTCAGAATCTGAACAAACCTGACCTCCAAATGGTGCCTTTCAAGAGAATGAGAAGCTGAATATTCATTTTCAATGCATTCTTGTACCACATACTTGCATCTGTTGTTCTTAATATTTAATTTATTTGTTTTACTAATCTTTTGCACTGCCAAATCAGAGAACACTCATATCTTATTCTGAGCATCTTATACACAGGAATGACCAACCCCTGCCTGCCTTTCTGCTGCTTTAAATGAAAAAAAAATCGATCTGCTTGTGCTCTGGAAGAGCTACTCCTCATGAGGAGTTCACAGAAATTTAGTTTCTTGTGTCAATTGTGAGTCAAGCAGGTTGAGAGCCAAAGGATTTACAATGTGCCCTTAACTGCTGTGCAGCCTTGATGGACATTTGAACAGCAAATATCTTACCTTCTTAAACACTTTACAATTTAATTATCTTACAAACTAAGAGAGATATTCCAAATGGCAGTGGAGATCAAAGATCAAAGATCACAGATCATTTTTTTAAAATTAAGAAGCTATTCTAAAGGATTTCAATTTAAAAGCAAAAGTTAACAAGACTGTGATCTAAGAAAGTTTCAAACAGACATTTTAAAAACAGAAGAAATATATTTTTTCTGACGAAACTGCCTTTGAAAATAGTAAAAATAATTAGATTAACAGATCAGATCTTTTTAGAAATATTAACTTTATTTTTAAGAACAGGTGTAATTCATAGATTATATATAAAAAAGATAAGGATGATATGAGCTAATTTTTGAGTGTGTAACTATGGGGAATTAATTGGAACTAAAGTGTTAAAGATAGAGAGATACAAAACATAAAAATAAAATACCTTTTACTACCTTTTACTTTCACCATTGTAACTGATATATTTCTCACCATGGCAACCAACCACAAGGAAAAGTGACAAAATTAGAAAAAGGACCCAGGGGTTCACTAGAACAAATTACAGATAAAAGCATTTCACCAGATTATTTCAGGAAATGTTTGAAGAATTTGGCAAAAAGATGACACCAACAGTTAAAAATGAAATGGAAGATAGATTTGTGGTGATAACAAAAGACCTGAAAATTAAGAATATTAAAGAAAACAGGGCAACTGACTGTAGACCTAAAAACAATATTGGCAAAGTAGAAGTTTGGAAACTAAGACAAAAGTTATAAATAGAAAGATGGAGAAATATTTGGACAATTTGGCATTTTTGGAACTGAGAGAAAAATAATTTTGCTTAAGGTTTAGATCGTTCCAGAAAAACATGGCAAGGATATTAGAGAAAAGATTATATCTGGTTTCCTGGATTGGGAGGACAATGACATTAATACTGTGCTTGATAAGGATCAATTGCAAAATTAAGAAATGTTCCAAGGGATGTCCTTGTGCATTTTGTCACAAAGAAGACAAGAGATTAAATTCTACAGCAGTTTTTAATACTATTGGTTTGGATAGTGAGATGAGCGATATATAAGTCCAATAAATAATGGTAGAATGAGTATTAGATGATATAAACATAATTCTACTTCAGGAAATTCCTATCAGAATATACTATGCAAGAGAAAAGTTAAGTTTTCTTCTCACAAAGTTAAACAGAAGGAAATTGGATCATTTGGAAGGAGGGATTTTTATTTTTAAACAACAAAGATTTAGGTTGAACACTATGAGGAAAGTAAAAGATTTTTTTTTAAAAAAAGAACTGATGATGACACAAAGGGAAGTAACAATGATAGATAAGACTGAACAAATGCCACAACAGATATAAGACAGATATAAGAAGATTCCATGTCACAAGTGTTGACTTTTCCAAAAATGTGGCCAGATTATAGATTATAGCTGTTTAACATGGAATATAAATAAATATAAATGGCAAATGACCCATGAAAGCGAAAATAAAAATTTCATTATTTGAAAAATAAAAAATAAAACAAGAACTCACAAAAACCAGGAATTTATTTCAACAGGATTTAAAACTCAATGGAGCTGTTTTGTATATAAAGCCCCAACTATATCCAAAACTTATATTGAGTAGTAATTATGACAGATGTGTTGGGATGGAAGTTAATCTACAGGGTGCTAAGACTTTGATATTGGGAATTTATGCCTGAAATAAAGATTAAAACAGCATTTTAGAAACGACTAATAGATATATCTATGCTTCTGACTGCTGTAGAAATGTAAAGACAGACTAAAACATGCTTTAGGGAGAGTAGAATTTTTATAATTAGTGTATATGTTCACAGAATGGACATAAATGAATCAATGAATTAGCTGGGAGAATAGATATAACTTTTTCTTGTCAATAATAATTCATATAATATATTTGAATTAGATACCTAAGGGATATTAGATTTTTTGGAGGCTATCTAGTTCAGCTTTCCCCAACCTTGGACACTTACAGATGTTCATCCTTCAACTTTGAGAATTTTTAATAGAAGTCATGCTAATTTGAATCTGGGACAAAGACTTGAAAGAATGATGCTAAACATGGAACTGATAAGGAAGAATTGGCTTGCTTAAACACCTCCAGAGGTAGCTTATTTCATTGCTCTTCAATTCTCAACCCTCGGAAGTCTCCAGATAATGGGCGTAAATTAATAAGAGAATAAGATGGGAGTGTTATATATCACACCTTTTTCTTTTTAAATTTTTCTTCACACCAGCAATATAAATATCAATTACTGAAGCAAATTAGTTATACCTTTTGACTTATGTGCAAAGGAGAGCTTTGCTACTTTATTTTTTTTTAAAAAAGGTTCCTTATTAAGGTGGTTGTCTAGTAATTAGAGAACTGTCAAAGCTTGTTATATTATCTCCTAGCGTTTGCTGTGCAGTATCCTTCTTGCCATCATTGATTCAGATGGTTTGCTATTAATATGCAGCTTTAGTCTAGAAGAAGTTCAAAGGGTAGAATTTAATTATGAGACCAAATTCATAATTTTCAATTATTGTGGCACTAGGGAGTTGCCCTTGAGAAAGGGCAGATAAAAAACAGCTTTGCAGTCTTCATAAATGTATGAATAAGTAGCGAAAGCCGATAGAAATATTTATAAAGTAAGTTGGTTAAACCAGGAACATTTGTACCTTCTTTGAGAAGTAATCCCCTATGCTCACTTCTGCTGTAAAGCAGTTCACTTATGCAATGTTTGCACCAGCTTGTCTCAAACCATAACTCATCCTTTTTGCTTTCTTCCCCTGTTGACTAGTGAAAATTCAGAATCCTCCCATCCCATCCAAACACTACTTTCCTCTTATTAAGTCAGGCCAAGCACCAAGCAATGTCTGCCTTTCACTGTTGCTTGTAGCCCCCTAATCTTCTGAGAACATGCAGGCAAACTCCAAACAATGGGAAGATGACTTTCCAATTATTTTCAGCGGAAGACAACCTGTTCCAAAAGTTATGTTCCAGTCCTGCTAGTTCTAGAGACCTCTATGACAGCCCCCAATCATGCCAAAATGACAACATGCATGTGATGATGTACAAAATGACATCCAGAAACATTATTATGTCACTGTTTTGCCAACAGTTTCTGGCTGATCTTTTATTCCTCCTTTTAATATGACCTCAGTTGCTGAACACATTTGGGAAATACACCTCTGTACCTTTTTAGGAAAGACACTGTTTCCACTCCCAATTGGTTTTCTATAATTTTATGCTCCAGAAAAGCTTTCATTTTATAAGCCACCCGGGGTCACCTATGTGTGAGTTAGGCAGCTATGTAAACACATAGCCTAGCCTAGCCTAGCCTAGCCTGACCTGACCTGACATAACATTACAACAGTACCACTTTATAATGCCTTGGTAAGATTGCATTTGGAATATTGGATCCAGTTTTGTTGAGCAAATATGTTGGGACTTTAGAAAAAGGGCATAGAAGAGAAATAAAGTTGAAAAAGGGTCTGGAAATAAAAACATATGAAGAATGGTTGCAGGAACTGAGTGTGTCTAGTCTAGGGATCTTCAAACCTGGCCCTTTTATGACTTGTGGACTTTCCTCAGGCATGCTGGCTGAGGAATTCTGGGAGTTGAAGTCCACAAGTCATAAAAGGGCCAAGTTTGAAGACCCCTGGTTTAGTCCAACAAAAAGAAGGAATAGGGGTGACATGATAGCAGTCTTCCAATATCTGAAGAGTTGTCATAATGAAGAGGGGGTCAACCTATTCTCTAAAACACCTCACGGTAAGACAAGTTACTTCTTGTCCTGTCCTTAAGTGTTTTAGAGAATAGGTTGAAAACCTATGAAGGAGAGATCCAACCTAGAACCAAGGAAGACATTTCCTGACAATTAGAAGAAATAATCAGTGAAATGGCTTTGCCTTCAGAAGTTGTGGGTGCTTCATCACTGGAGGTTTTTAAGAAAAGACTGGATGTCATTTGTCCAGAATGGTATAGGATTTTCTGTTTGGACTAGGGTGTTGGACTAGAAGATCTCCAAGGTCCATTCCAACATAACATATCATAACAAACACAGCATCAATGGCTGCTTATCATAGAGGACTACAAAATAGAGGATTACAAAATTCACAGCAAAGGATTGGCAGCTACAGAATACACCTCCTAAACTTGATTTGGCTGCTGTACCACTGTTATAAAATGTATTAGAAAAGGTTACTGGGAAATTGTTCCTTCTTTGTTTTTGTTTTTTGTTAACATTCATTTTGCCACTTCAAACAAGTGGGAAAGCACTAAGAATGAACAGACCTTCCAAAGAATCGAAGACTGGAGTGCTCAGAAGAAATAAATCTGCCAGTCTTGTTTGATTTATGCTGTAGTCATAATCTCACAAGAAGGCCAGATGCGAGGGCTAAAACTGCCATTGCCAAAACAAGGAGCCTAAGATCAGACAGCAGCATGATCAAAACATTGTGTTTTAACTTCAAATAATTTATCTCAGAAGCCAAAGAGCCAATGGAGCAGTGCCCGGGAAAATCCTTCTCAGCATCATCAGTCAAGTCTGTTCACAATTCCACCTTGGCACTTGTAATTCTTATGATATAAAGGAAAACCACGGTTCTTGCGATTCTTTTTATAATTCAGCATTCATGCTTGTCAGAATTTCGCAATATAAATACTAAATGTTATTTTTTAAAAACAAACAAACAAAATCTCAGTGAATTTTAAATCCTATTAGTGAAAATGCTTTGCAAAATACCTGCACTGGATACATATAGATTTTATACAAACGTCACAACAATTCTACCAAAAATGTGTGGAAATGGGATGACATGAACTCAGGATTAGAAAGCTGAGAATCTATGAAACATTGAAATGAGGGGATGTCCTCATCCCTATATTTTGGAAGAGATAACCATGGCATACCTTTGTCTCCCCCCCCTCCCCCTATGATCAGATGCATTGATTTCTGCTCCTACCTACTTGGTGATACCTGCTTTCAACTGTTGCAGAAAATATTATTGTTTAGTGGAACACAAAAGGAGAGATTGCTCTGAATCATTGGAGAATTCTATAACTTCTGTCTGTGAGCTGAGCTACCTTTTTAAAAAAAAAAACCAAGAAAATTGTTTGCTGCTCTGGTCACTTCTATTTTCGATTACTTCAACCTTCTCTTTTTAAGTGTCCAATTGCATTACTCCCATTCAACGTTTTGCTATTCAAATAAACTCTATCCCATTAAATTCTCTCATCCTACACCCTGACTCTTCCCTCTCCACAGTCTTTGATCCTCCACCTCTATCATCTGGTTCCTCTCTCCTTTACCCACGGACCTTCTTTGTACATGATGCATGATACACGCAAGATGCTATTTCTATTCTGCTCATCACATTAAAAAAACCATAACAGAAATGGAAAAATGCGGAAGAGGACAACCAAATTGATCAGAGTTTTTCCTATGAGCAAATGCTAGAAAATCAGGGCTGCCTCAGATTGGGAAAACAGTGATGCAATCAAGGTGTGACAACTTGAGCACAAACAGGAAGGTTTGTTTTTTCCCCCTCTCTTAATATTAGATTTAAAGCCGATCTCAAGGAGGATTAGAAAATGCTTTTTTACACTGCCTGCACATAATCTAATTGGTGTAATTCATTACTAATGATGGTCACTGACATGGATGACTTTAGGAGGTGAATGGTTATATTTACGGAAAACAACTCTATTTTGGCAGATTCTTCTCACCTATCATTTGACAAACAGGGACTTCTTCTCTGAATCAACAACTCCTATTTATTATTGCAGAAAACCCCAGTGCATTTTAGCCATCTCTCTTTCTTTAACAAATTAATTAAATTCCTCCACCCCTCAGCCTAACTTCTAAAATTTAACGGTTGGTATATTTGTATTGCTTATGTACATTTTGTCAATGCTGCTAACATCAGATGTTCTTGCTTTGACAACGTATGGAGATGCAGCCATTTTCCTTCTTATGTTTTACTCTGAGAATTAGAGTTAGAATTAGATGATACTCAGGGGGAGGAGGAGGAATGTGCATGGGATTTACTTAGACATTAACAGTATTGGAACAGTGTGAGAATCAAGGTTTTTTGAAATAAGAGATGATAAGAAATGGCAGGTTGGAGAACTTGGAGGGGAAGCCTGCATTTCAAACTAATTGGAGAATGTGATTTATGACTGTTAATTAGAGGAGGGAATTGTGCTTGATACTATGTGCTCAGGGGAGGGGAATTCAGATTTTGGCTTTGCCTATGTACGTGCCAATTCTATGCTACTCGAATAAAGATTCTTTAAGGTAAACAATACCTCAAAGTTCTTTGAAGAGTTTCATCTGTCAGAAACATAACACAGTTACTTTGATAAAGAAAAATCAAAGGATTACTCTGTAACTAAACAGATAACGTTCTGATTTTGGACAGACATTAACAGTTTAATACACAAGAGACATAGAAATAAGCCATTCAAAAGAAACAACAAAATACTAAGAAGGAAACAAAAAGACCAGAACACATCCTCTTCAAACACATCCCCTTCAGCAGCCAACACACAGATAAACAAAGATTGACACCAGACAAACAATCAATCAAAAAACAATACCATAATCAAAGAACTACCAAGGAGAAAACCACACCCTTACCAACACTGACATAGCAAGCCACTGTATATAAACAGAAAGCAAACCTCACTTTCTTCAAGATAGATGGATGGATGGATAGATAGATAGATAGATAGATAGATAGATAGATAGATAACCTTTATTGTCATTTTTTACTGTGGACACACTGGCACACATTAAAAATTTCTGTTGCCTGCTCTCAAAAGTGTACACATACATAACACACATACAAACATGCTATATACAACATACCTACACCCTTAGATATAAATACATATAAATATTAATCATTGTCCATCTTGAATACATAGTGGATGGAGGAAGCTTGAGAGTTCCCAAGGTTAACACTATATGGAACAAAACTGTGACTGAATCTGGATGTTCTGCTTCAGATCCCACAAAGCCTCCTCCCAGAAGGTAACAAGAAAAACAGGTCGTGAAAAGGATGTGTAGTGTCCCAGACAATCTTGCAGACCCTGCTCAAGCAATGCTTCTGTGCTATATCCTGGATGGAAAGGAGGGAACTGCCAATAATCTTTTCTGCTATCCTCACTACTCTCTGCACTGCCTTCCTGTCTGAAGTAGTGATGCTTCTAAACCAGATTGTGATGCTGTATGACAGGATGCTCTTGATCGTCCCCCTGTAGAAAGTGATAAGGACAGGGGAAGGAAGATGTGCTTTGCTCATGTGACACAAAAAATGCAGATGCTGCTGTACCTGCTTCTAGCACCGATGATGTTACCTAATTGGGTAATGAAACATCAGCAAGGAAACAACCAAACTCAGAGAGCACCAAGAACTCCATAGGTTACTATATTTATTAGGACTGTTGATGCTAGGTGGTAGCAGTTCAGTCACCAAAACTCAAATGCATGCAGCCTTAACCATTGAAAATAAAGCTCTGCTTACCAATATATACATATTCCATTGAAATTAAGTCCCTTCCTTCTACAGTATTTTATACAGACCACTTGCACAGGTCTTCAGTATTATTTTGGTTTCGTTAAAAAATGGTCATATTTCTATCCCCTTTTATAAATTTCCAATCATTGGACAAAAAGTGTAAAAAAGAGAAAGGCAAAAGGTGTTTTTAGGCCCTCTTGAAGTGAAGGGTGCAAGGGACAAATCAACTTAAAGAGCGGTTGAAGAGGAGGCATTGAGGTCTTGAATTTCAGATAAAAATGCAACCTAGTGGGATAATCATTTTCTGGAATGCTTTACATTTCAGGTTGTTGTTTTAAACTTTTGCTTACACAAAGTGTGCTATTAAAAGGAAGTGGCTGATGTCTAGGAGTATTATTTATTACTCTTCAAATGAGGAAGGAACATATTGTAAGTCTATATCTGTATAGGTTTTAGAGTAGGGGTTTTAAAACTTGTCCCTATTATGACATGCTGGCTGAGGAATTCTGGGAGTTGAAATCCAAAGTCATAAAAGGGCCAAGTTTGAAAACTCCTGTTTTAGAGCATTGAGCCTGTAATTGCAATCCAAAGCATGAATCTAATGACAAAGCTTTTGAGATACTTATTCAGAAAGTTAAAAGAGTGGCAGAAAACTGTTTATAGAACAGAGCAGTAAAGTTACAGGTGAGACCTTCCAAATGTTGCACCCTGAGATTTAAACCACTTACCAACGTCTGGAACTCTCTTCTATAATCAGATAGCAATTTGTTCTTCTACTCAGTTTTTTGATTTAAACATTGGTGCAAGGACTAGATGAAAACATTAACTAAGATCTATAGACAGTGCACAAATCTGACTCTAAATCAACTACAAAAACTCAAGGATTTTCATAAGGTACCAAAAATATATCTGAACAATTTTACAAGTTGTTTATTTGGAGAAAAATAACTCCGCCGGTAGAAAGGTCTAAGACTACTGAATGAAGGAAGTAAAGATTTTAGTAGAACAGGGTTCTAGAGCTAATGGTGTATTTTCCAGGAAATGCTGTTTAGGAAACACATAAGGAAGATCTGTCTCACCCACCAACACTAACACAGAATTGGGAAACTATGCCCCTTTTATGACTTGTGGACTTCAAGTCCCAGAATTCCAGCATGTCTGGCTGAGGAATTCTGGGATTTGAAGTCCATAAGTCATAAAAGGGTCATAGTTCCTCACCCCTGCACTAACATTTCACTATTGCAGTACACCTCCCTAATCCAGCTAAAGACAAATCAGATTAGTCCTTTTAATCCTACTCTTTTCAGAAGAGGTTATGTGGATTTTCATGATGCAGTGCTATATAAAATATACTACTAGGATGGCATATAAATGACCCCACAAAAAAAGGTGCCAGACTTTGAACTACCACGTCAGCAATGGGCAAACCTGAATAGGATTCGCACCACACATGGCGCCTGCTGGGACTCTGCATAAATGGGGCAGAGTATCCTCCCCTCAGTGGGACTGCAGGGCCCTACGTCAAACTGTAGATCACATTATGACCAGATGTAAGCTGAGGACATATACTGATCCAGTACAGTATCTGATTTTTTTAAAATATAAATGATACTGTGCTTCATTGGTTAGATGGCCTAGATCAGGGTAGGCAACCTTGGCTCTTTTATCACTTGTGGACTTCAACTGGAATTTTGGGAATTGAAGTGCACGAGTCATAAAACAGCCAAGGTTGCCTACCCCTGGCCTAGACATTGGTATTTGAACATAGATCATTTTAACATTTATATTTTATTGTGTTTACTAAACTAGGTAAAATGTTTATCTTGCTAGTCCATATATGATATGAATGGAATAGAATAAAGCTGGAAGGGACTTGGGAAGTCTTCTAGTCCAGCCCCCAGCTCAAGCAGGAGAACCTAAACCATCTCAGACAAGTGACTGTCTAGTCTCTTCTTAAAAACTTCCAGTGATGGAGGGCCCACAATTTCTGGAGGCAAGCTGTTCCACTGGTTAATTGTCCTCACTGTTAGGAACGTTCTCCTTAATACCAGGTTGCTTCTCTCTTTGATTAGTTTCCCACTATTGTTTCTTGTCCTGCCCTCTGGTGCTTTGGAGAATGAGTTGACCCCCTGTTCTTTGTGGCAGCCCCTCAACTACTGGAATACTGCTATCATGTCACCCCTATTTCTTCTTTTCTTTAGACAAGCCAAATCCAAGCCCTGCAGCCCTTCTTCATATGTTTTAGTCTCCAGGCCTTTGATCATCTTAGTTGCTCTTCTCTGATTTTTTTTCCAAACTCTCAACATCTTTTTACTGATATGGTGACCAAAATTGGCTGCAGTATTCAAGGTGTGGTCTTAATAGGGTTTTATAAAGTGGTACTAATACTTCGTGTGATCTTGATTCTATGCCTCTGTTTATACAACCCAGGATTGTATTAGCTTTTTTGGTTGCTTCTGCAAACTGCTGGCTCATAGTCAAGTGATCATCCACTAGGACTCCAAGGTCCCTCTCACAGCTGCTCGTTTTGAGCCAGTTCTTGCCCAATCTATACTTGTACCTTTGATTTTTCCTGCCTAAATGTAAAACTTTGCTTTTCTCCACATTGAAACTCATTTTGTTGGAGAGGGACCATCTACCATATGCTAAATAAATAAATAATATACTGCTCTATAAAGTTATACAGCTAGTCATCAGCTTACAACAGTTCATTTAGTGACTGTTCGAAGTTACAACAAAACTGGAAAAAGTGACTTATGACCATTTTCTCACACTTATGACCTTTGCAGCATCCCCATGGTCATGTGAGTTACATTCAGACACTTGACAGCTGACTCATATTTATGATGGTTGCCGTGTCCCGGGATCATGTGATCCCCTTTTGCAATCTTCTGACAAGCCAAGACAATGGGGAAGCCAGATTCACTTAACAACCGTGTGACTAACTTAACAACTGCAGAGGAAATTGAACAATCAAATACATTGGCAGAAGAATTAAATATTCAACAAATACAGGCTCTTAAAGATTATAATGGAGAACAGATGGAAAAAAATTGTTTAGACCAGGACCATTATATCAAGAGGTGAAAATAATGAGAAGATTTGGTGCTGTTAACAGACTCTTCAAACCTTCAAAAGTGGAGACTGGAGGGCCACTTCAATATGATATAGCAACACAAGCATGCTTTGATGACCCTGAGGCAAAGAAGTGAAAAATGACATGGCAAAGGAAGAAAGCAAGGATAAGATTGAAGAAATATAAACATTTTAAAGAGGCCTGAAATAGATAATACCAAAATAGACAGGATTGTATTGGGATTATGAGAGATTGTTTTGATGAGTAGACAAAAATACTGACTAACTAAAAAAATAAAAATAAAATAAAAATAAAAAACAGATGTATGAATACTAACATTGAAATATTGAGTTCTTTAAATGATATGGGTTAAGATGTATATATGCCAAAAATGATAGAATGTAACTAATATACTTAGATGTAGAGACATGAGAGGATGCATTAAATGTTTGAAATGGAAGAAATTTTGGTTAATTTTTAATATGTGGAAACTATAAATGAGAAACAAGAATATTCTATTGTCCTCCTCTTCTTTCTCCTCCTTGCAATTGGTATTTTAATGACTACTATTCTAAAGGGCGGTATATAAATCTAATAAAATCTTTAAAAAAATCTAAATATTGTATTACTGATATGGATATGGAAATGAGATAAAAAAAGAACTGGATTACATTACTAGTTATTGGAGAAAATTGTGTAAGGGGAAAGGAGGTTATTTAGTATGAAAATGAGAAATCTTAAACGTTTAATTTCAATATCAATGTAAAATTAAAACTAGAAAAATATATAAGGTGTTTGATATTTTAAAGATGGAATGTTAAAATATAAAATATACTAAATATTATAAATATTAAAAAAACTATTTAATGACTGATGGATAGCAATGAGAAGTATGTTAATTTAGATAAGAGATAGTATGCATTAAAGGAAAAAAGAGAGAGGAAGTATTGGTTACAATAATTTAGAGATTTGAAATAATATGTATTTGTCTGAAATGGAACTATAGTAACCCAGACACCACATTGCTTTTTATAGATACTATTGTAATATTGGAAAACTAATAAAAAAAATAAAATAAAAATAACAACTGCAGCGATTCACTTAACAACTGTGGCAAGAAAAGTCGTAAAATTGGGGCAAAACTCACTTAACAAATTTCTCACTTAGCAACATAAATTTTGGCCGCAGTTGTGGTCGTAAGTCGAGGACTCCCTGTTTGCTTTGGGACTTCCTCTGGAATAAGCAAATGCGGCTCTGTCCTGTAACCTTCATTCAATATAGTCAGTTTACTGAGTCAAGACTCTTAAAACTCACCGAGAACTTGTTTTCATCCTGAAAACTTTCTCATTCCAAAATCTTACCTGACAGACACCCTGGTGTACGTTTTTATAAGTAGGTATCAGCTTGTGAAACTGATGATGATGATGATAACCATTATTACTGCCAAATCGCTAGAATAAGGTATGAATTTTTAACCATTTTTTTGCAGGATTGAAGACGAAAGGTGTCTTTTACAGAAGCTGGGTAAAGAACTGTCTCTGGGGAGCTCAGTGGGAAAAAGGATAAATAGCCCTTGCGGAACTCTTATCTGGTGAGAATCTGTATGCTATGAAAGAGAAGTATTAAGGCATATTTTTGGATGTAGTTTTAAAACATTTAAAATGTATATAAAACCAGCAGGGAACACCTTTAAAGTTATTTAGCATGAAAGTCCAATAAAACCTCCTTAGGTTTGAGCAGTGTGAAGTGATCTCTTTCGCAGTAGGTATTGTTAGCCAATTCTTATATTCAGAAGTATTCGGAACAAAGGCCCTGTATTTAATGATCTATGTCAAATCAAAGAAAGGTGGAGTAGGGAAGGATTGATTTTGCCACTCAGTGGGATTTACATGTAGTGCAAATTCAACCTGAAAATGAGGCTTATTTGTCCAAGGCTGCTTAAGAAGAATGTAAAAAAATAAAGCAAGGAGTGAAGGAAAAAAAAAGGACAGAAAAGGTCATGGGCAAACCCACACACTCTAAAATACAAAGCTTCTTGATTAGGCATTCTTTGCTGTTGGGAGATGGCTGGAGTACTTTTGGAGTAAGTGCTTCCTGTTGGGGGAACATAATGGGAGCAGTCAGGTTTCATCAATCATTGGATCCCTTCTCGGGTGAAGCCACTCCCACCAAAATCAAGGGGATCCACTTCACATAAAGGACCGAAGATTGGAGCACTGGAGTTCTCCAAGCACTTCTTTTTCATGCAGTTTACAAGAGGGATACATGGCGGGGAATGCAACACACTGGCAGAAAACTTATTCAAGTTAGTTTCCACTTCAAAGAAACCACTCTTGTGTAGGCGATAGTGAATTCTTTGATTGGATCTTGTTTCAAGTTGCTAAAAAAATGTTTGTGTGGGATTGTATTGCTGCACAGAACACCCCTCTGTGGTAATCTGGATTTACTTTTGTTGTTATATTTATTTCCCTTATTTTCCTTTATGGATAGCAAATCAGCACTAGTAGGTTCCTTAGCAATCCCCCCTCTAAATATATTCAGTTTTTGTCACATTGATTCAACATGAATGTTAGTGTCACAAATTCAGTATGGACCATATGGAGCATTAGACTTGAAATAACTCATCCCAGCACATAGGTATAAATGCTCCAAGAAAGAAAAATTGAGTAATGAATGTACAGTCAGGTTTTACAGATGGTTAACAAGTGTAGAGAGGTCTAAATACAATATAGATGTGTAGAGATGAATGCATTTATGTAAATGACATCAAGGAAGACTTAGTGGAGAGGAGCACTTGAAGGACTTGTAAATGGCAACATTAATAGTGTGCATATAACAGAAACTCAGTGGAATGCACAATTTGTTAAATGTTGTTGAGACTCTAGAAAGAGTACAGAGAAGAGCAATAAAAATGATCAGAGGACTGGAGACTGGAATTGGGTATGTCTAGTTTAATGAAGAGAAGGGCGAGGGGTGACATGATAGCAGTGTTCCAATATCTTATGGGCTGCCATAAAGAAGAGTCAAGCTATCCTCCAAAGCACCTGAAGGCAGGACAAGAAGCAACGGATGGAAACTAGTCAAGGAGAGAAGCAACCTAGAACTAAGGAGAAATTTCCTGACAGAACAATTAATCAGTGGAACAACCTGCCTCCAGAAGCTGTGAATGCTCCAACACTGGAAGTTTTTTAAAAAAGACTGGACAGCCATTTGTCTGAAATGTATAGGGTTACCTGCCTGAGCAAGGGGTTGGACTAGATGACCTCCAATGTCCCTTCTATTATTATTATTATTATTATTATTATTATTATTATTATTATTATTATTATTATTATTATTATTATTATTATTATTATTATTATATTTCCCTAATCACCCCAGTTATTTGTATTCAATGGACCAACATTTGTCACAAAAGTTTTAATTTGGATCCTTTACTGAATACAGGATTGGACTCAAAGGTCCAAATCATCTCTATAATTTTAGGAAAGATAGGAAATCTGTGACCCATTGGCTCATCATTTCAGCGATATTGCCTTACCTAAACAGAGAAACAGAATGACCATGGGTGGGCAAAAAAGCAGTGGGAGCAGGAGTGGCTGCTGATTTTCTGTTGGCTTCCCTATTGACTTTCCTTTTGTGAAACTGGCAGGGAGCATTGGGGATTTTCCTTCCTTCCTTCCTTCCTTCCTTCCTTCCTTCCTTCCTTCCTTCCTTCCTCCCTCCCTCCCTCCCTCCCTCCCTCCCTCCCTCCCTCCTTCCCTTCTTCCCTGTCATTCTTTCATTATCCCTCCCTCCCTGCCCCTTTCCCACCATTCTCCTCCCTTCCCCAAAGCAGGTAAGATCTAGTGGTGGCGTGGAGGCTGCTAGATGGCTATATTGATTGTACTACATGGATTTTGCTCTATTGCAGATTATGTTTTATGATTGATTGGTTTTATTTGATTTGGTTACTTATTTATATTTGTATTTTTGGTGTTATTTTTAACATGTGAGTCAACCAAAGACCTATATGTGAGGTGGGCAGCTATATGGATGGATGGATGATTGAAAAGACTTATTCCTGGCCACATAAATCTCCTTTTGATTTATCAACTTTGGCGTTTATTTTGTATGTCTCAGATTCCTTCCCTCCCCTTTCCATTGTTTTTGTTTTTAACACGAAACACTATGTAAAAAAATATGAATCTTAGTAAAGTATAATAATGATCATCTAAAATGTGAAAGACAATTATAGCTGCCAGCACCATTGTGTAAAGGCTTTTAAATGGTCACTGGGGATATTTCTTTGCCCACCTAACAAGCTGATGAAAGTTTTTGGATCAAATGATTCCCCCCCCCCCCCAATAAGTGCTGGAGTTTAGAGAATGCTTCAAATTATAAAAGGTATAGTGTATCCCCTGGTCATTCAAGGCTGTTCTTCCCCCACACTAAGGAGCAGAAGTTACTTATGCTTGAGTTAACTGTGAACAGCTTTCACAAAGACAGAAAGTGAAGTTAAAGAACCAAATAATTTCAGAATGGTTGTTTTATCAAGCCACTGATACCAGTTTTCTGAAAATCCCACTCCAAATTCAATGTAGTTTTATCCAGAAAAAAAAGAAAGGGCAAACCATTTTGACTTGTGTTGCTAAACATATTATTACTCCTACAATCCTCTCACAGCACTAGAGTGATAATTTCTGCAAAGGGAAACAGAGTCTACTCTTGTAGAGCTAAGCTTCTTACATAGTTTATAGCTTTGCTTTCCTGGGATTTAACTCTCCCCTCCCATGTATTGTAGACTTCTTAGATGTGCATGAATGACCCCTAATGTGATTGTAATCAAGTGGGGAATTTGAATTGACTAGAGTCACAGCATAGATGATCCTTCAGCCTGCATAGGCTGCTGGCATTTAGTTATATCATCAACCTGCATACTTATACATATAAGACAGTCTTCCTGTACTGAATTCCACAATACGATGCTAAGAAAAATATTGCTTGGACCAAAATATTGCTGATTGGTTGTGCTGGGACTACAAACCCCTAACTTTCCGCCCAATATGATCAGAATAGTTTAGAAAAAAAATACTGCAACCTTACAGGCTCTTATCAAAATAATATATGCACACACAACACAAAGGAACATTCTACATTATTTTGACAAGGTCTCTTGAAATCTTATAGCAGAGCACCTACACCTGGGAAAGCTGCCAAAATGTGATGAGATTTCATTGCAACCTTAAGATGTTTTGGAATTTTCAGATAAGATCTGAAGGTATTTTGATATTCTCATGAGACTTGAAAGTTTTGTGAACTTTTGGGGGGAGGGGGAGGCCCTGGTGTGCTCCAAGTGGTGATAGTAATATCCACTTCACCATCACATTACTGACCACTCCTTTAGGTGTGGGATACTTACCATATAAGGAGTGTCTTTGTGGTTTAAATTTCATTTTGAACTTTGCTCCTGATTTATTCTTTTTTTGACTCTCTTTCAAGAATGCAATAGAAAAAGTGTCACTCTGGAGCCCTAAGATAAAACAGTAGTTCTTAGAAAAATGAATGCTGAGAGCAATTTCACACTTGAACTTTTCTCACTGGTGTGGTTTTCTGTCCCCATTGTGTATATTGGTTGCCCAATATTTGCAGCAGAAGAGAAATGAATTATGACCTATCCTTGTGTTGCCTAAGTTAGACAAAGCTATCAAGAAAAGTAATTCCTGAAATAGCAATTGCATCAGCAGCACACAAATACAGGAAGTCTTCGACTGACAACCATAATTGAGCCCAAAATATGTGTTGCTAAGCAAAACATTTCTTAAATGAATTTTGCTCTATTTTATGGCCTTTCTTGCCACAGTTGTTTAGTGAATCACTGCAGTTGTTATGCTAGTAACATGGTTATTAAGTGAATCTGTTTTCTCCATTGACTTTGATTGACATAAGGTCAGAAGATCACATGACCCTTGGACACTGCAATGTCATAAATTTGAGTCAGTTGCCAAGCATCTGAATTTTGATCATGTGACCATGGGGATGCTACAATGGTTGTAAGCATGAAAATTGGTCATAAGTCACTTTTTTCAGTGCCATTGTAACTTTGAACAGTTACAAGTGAAATGTTGTAACTTAAGAACTACCTGTACCTTATTAAAAGCAGCCCATGAAATGGTTTAGAGAAAGACTATATGTTGCATATTGTTCTCCAAATGTCTGTTACATTGCAGCTCTACACTGTGTTTGCGATCTTTTATTCTCTGAACTATATTGAGTTGTGACATGCCAGAAGTATGTATGTTTCTCTTTTCCCAGTCCTTCTCAGCTTTCCTGCAAATACTTTGTTTTCTCAAATGACTTTCTACCATACTGACATGAAACTACTTCTGAAAACTGGGGTCTAGAAAGTCTTCTCCATGATTCATGACAAGGGCCAATTATAGCTGAACACAGGCCATGCAAATCTTGACTTATATTAAATCAACCTAATGCAAAATAAACAAAATGTCAATTATCATTATATATATGTGTGTGTGTGTGTGTGTGTGTGTGTGTGTGTGTGTGTGTCCTTGGAGGGAAACAGGATTACTATGGATATTTCTGATTATATCTTCCCTTTCTGAAGCTTTTTTTGGGGGATATCTAACATAAAGGTGATTATGATGTTTAAAAATTCATTAGCTCTACATATGTCCACTATGAAGCCCCACTTAATGAACCGAAAAATCACTGTCTTTTTATACAATTTCATGCTGTATAGCAGAGGTCCCCAAACCTTTGAGCACCAGGGACCAGTTACATGAAGAGAGATTTTTCCATGGACCAGAGGGGGCATGGTTTTGTGTGCTGTCTGCATCCTGTGGATGTGGCTTTCCTTGTTTGTGCAGACCAGTTGCAGGCATGCCATGCCTGGTACTGGTCCATGGGCCGGGAGTTGGTGCCCTTACTGATTTTATGAATACTCAGAAACATCCAGTGGAAATCTTTGTTCTAAAATGAAACCAAGATGCAATCCATACTTTATTTATTGTTTAGGCCTTCTCTTTGCTATCATCCTATCCCATATTTACAGTAGTGGCCAAAATTGTGGAAACCTTTTGGGAAAAGTATATTCTTGCGGTTTGATGGCTAATAACACCACCTTTTTTTGGAGTAGTACCATAAAATTATATATTAATGGAAAGATAATTTAATCAAGAATGTAATGCAATAAAGTTTGTTCAATTATCTGTACTGTATTCTATGAAAAGAAGGCAAGTAACCAGCACAACTTGCTTAGGTTGATATCAGGTAGCTTTCCTTCATATGATTGCAGCCAATGAGCATGAGTGTTTAGAGATCCAATCAGGTGTCATCTTGTTTTGGCAATGAGCCAGTCAGATCACAGTAGGATCCAGTTATTGATGTCATGTATTGAAGCTGAGAGGAGGACATTTGTCAGTGTGTTATGTGATCGCTATCAAGTTGGTTGGGTTTTTTTGTGTTCTTTCATTTAGTGAGCTTCTAAAATGTAATAAAATTAAAGTAATGGTGCAAAGAGTTGACTGGTTGCCCAGAAAGCGATGTAAAATAGTATTATTAAGTGAACAAGGTTACAGTTATAAAGAAATTAGAAGAAAATTGGTGGAAACTTAACCAAAGGTGGCATTTCTACTGTATAGTTTTCCCAAAAGGTTTCCACAATTTTGGCCACTACTGGGGCCTCATTTTCTATGCTTATTGGCTAGTTTAGAAAAATCCTGGATTTTGACCAGCATTTATTAATTACATTAATATATTTTTTGTGTTCTTTTCTTCTGCTTTATCAATTCTAGTTTTCTGCCAACTTGGTTATTTAGGTAGATACAGTTTTAAATGGTGGAATATGTATAAATCACCAAGACAGATGAGGAAGACACAGTTCAAATAATATTCAAGTACAATTCTATAAACTTTTCATAAGTTCATTTGAAAATAGGAGAATAGCTAAGAATTGGTGAGAAGAATAGGTTTATACAGTTAAATTATTTTTCTAGGATGAGATGGTTATAGGGTTGTTGTTGCTTTTTTTGTCAGAAGTGACTCCTGGTGACTGCCTGGATGAGTCCTTGCAGTTTTCTTGCAAGAATATTGGAACTGGTTTGCCATTACCTTCTTCTTCCTAAGGCTGAGAGAGTGTGACTGGCCCAAGGTCAACTGGTTGGCTTTGTGCTTAAGGTGGTACTAGAAATCCCAGCCTCCCAGTTTCTAGCCTGATGACTTAATTACTACACTAAGCATGCTCTCAAGAGGAATTTAGAAAACAAGAAAGCTAGAGATGGACATTTCAGCACGTTGGACAGCTCACTGAAAGTTAATAACTGCTTGGTGCTAGATTGAGTTTCAGATTAGCATAAAACTGTCATATACTCCCTCCATCCTTAGCACCAAAGTGGGGGAGGAGACAAGGAAGAAATAAGGAGAAAAATTGGTGGAGAAATATTATGGCTATGGGGTTGGCATTTCTCAGCTCAGAAGTCTTACATTTTAGCAACCAAAGACAGCAGCAAGGATATTTTTTGGTAAACCTCTCCACTTCCCTTAAATTGTCTGTACTGCATGTATGTTGGAGGGGGTGAAACTAATACTTTAAGTGGTAGTAATATCTCAGTTTTGGAGCTTCTTTTGCCCTAAGTAATGCAGTCCAGCATCTTATCTATCATGCCATGCTGAGTCTTTCCCTTTGTGAAGCAGGGTCACTGAGAAAATGAAGGAAACACTTGATAAGCAGTCTTATGTAGAAATCTCCAAAGGCAGACTGCCCTACCCATGCTCTGTCCTTTGGCCAGAAAGAGAGAGCATCTTAAGTGATCAAATCTATTTTGGAGACTTTCACCCATTTTTGTACCTTCTATATTTTTTCAACCTAAGCTGTCTCATGGGAGGGTTTGAAGATAAATTATGGGAGAATGAAGAGAAGGACGAGGGGTGACATGATAGCAGTATTCCTATATCTAAGGGGTTGGCAGAAAGAAGAAGCAATGAATGGAAACTAATCAAGGAGAGACGCAACCTAGAACTAAGGAGAAATTTTCTGACAGTTAGAACAATTAATCAGTGGAACAACCTGCCTCCAGAAGTTGTGAATGCTCCAACACTAGAAGTTTTTAAGAAGAGAATGGACATCCATTTGTCTGAAATTGTATAGGGTTTCCTGCCTGAGCAGGGCGTTGACTAGAAGACCTCCAGGGTCCCTTAAAACTCTGTTATTCTGTATTGTGTATTCTAATCTCTATTTGGCCAACTCCTCCCCCAAATCAGCCAAGTTAAGATTTCTTTCTCATTAAAAAACTAATGTCTATGGAGATTCTCAGTCATCCAGGTCATGATTGTCCCAAAGGTGCTTTTTCAAAAGGCAACTGGGCTTTATTTTTCCTTGGAGCCATTTTGCTTCTCATCCAAAAAGCTTCTCCATTTCTGAAGAAATGAAATGAAGAAAGATTTTGGACGAGAAGCAAAATGGCTCCAAAGAAAAACAAAGTCCAGTTGCCTTTTGAAAAAGCACATTTGGCTTAAAAAACTAATATTTCTCGCTCTTTGCTTGGAACTGTCTCTTAAAACACACATGTGAAGTCACCAGCATATTCCTATAAAATTCTCCTTTTTGTGTGAAGCCTTGAAACAACTTTCTAGCGCAGATATCCTGGTAGAAGCTAAGACAAAATATATGTACCTGATATAGCAATACACTAGTCACCTGTTTGCTCATTTCTCTATTCCCTACTCCTTATTGGGAGTCCCCTGTGTTTTCTCTTATTTGGAAAGTTAAGGACTTGTCATACTCATTCTATATAAAGCATGATGCACCCAGATGGTACAGTAAAAATAGAGTCTCTTGAGTTGTAGAACAGGAAGCAAGGTATTGTGGGAAGAAGGGAGGAATATAGGCCATAGTTGATTGCCCCTATATTTCTATAATACACCACTGTTGTTTTCTTAGCCAATTAACAGCTAAATCTCACTGGTCCACTGATAATAATTATATCTGCTCCTCATTTGCTGTTTTATATGTAACCAAGAGTGCAGAGGGAATGCATGTATGTTTTTCTCCACAAACATCTTTGTACTGTAAAGTAAAAAATAATGAAGATATCATAGCTGTGGCAACAATCATTAACAGAACCATTTAATTTTTCCGCTATATCTTCAGTTCCATAGGACGATTCCTCAATGTTTTTGCTCAGTGTGGTACAAATAAGTATAAAAAGTCATCATATCAAAACATGCCTAAAAACCACAGGTTTGTTTTCTGCTATGCAGTCAATACACTTCAGCTCTACCAATCTTTGGATCATGTGAAAAAGCAAAAATGAATTGTCCTCTTTTTTAAAAAAAAAAAGCTCAAAGGATCATATTTTTAACAGAGGAAGATGAGACAGAAATCAGAAAGTGAAGCTCATCATTGCAACCAAGAAGGGTTTCACCTTGTTATATTCTGTTAGTGAACCAATTAGTCAAGAAAATGTTCTCAATCAATTTTATTTAATCAAGAAAAGCTGAGTGAAAATGAGATGTACCTTTTTTTTGGAAAACTTTCACAAGATTTTATCCATTGCAGTAAATGGGAAATGACCATTCTCTATCCAACCAATACACAACATTCCCTCACATTTAATTGGCTGTGCAATGTTGTAACATTGTTTTTATAGTATTTATGAATCCTGGTTTCTAATGAATCCTTATTAGTTGGAATCCCTCTTTTTAATTTGAAAACATTGATTTAAAAAAGTCCATTTGGGGGAATGAGATCATTTAAATTCCTTTAAATGTTTTTCTCTTTTTTTAAAAAGGCAAACTTTTCTTATAGTTGTACCAATCATATTGTCCATGATGATAGAAGATATAGATATTAAAGAAAAAGAAATATGATTCTAATTGAAAAAGGAATCTCAAGATCTTTTTCCTGCCTGCTTAAAGGAAGATCTATTTTTTGAAAAATCTCTTGTGACTTTCATAAAATTTGCAGCCTGAAAGGGGATAGTTAGTTGAGATACAGCTACATTATGCCTCTTGAGGTAGAGCTATCAGTTTCAAACTCAACATTTAAATGGACTAGATCAGGGGTAGGCAACCTTGGCTCTTTTATGACTCGTGGATTTCAATTCTTAAGCATGGCTGGCTTAAGAATTCTGGGAGTTGAAGTCCACAAGTCATAAAAGAGCCAAGGTTGCCTACCTCTGGACTAGATCAATCCTGACATCATAGTTAACATTTAACAGTGATGCTAGTTCTGACAAAGAATCTGCCATGCAACAAATAATTCAGATCCATTTCTTGACCATAAATGCACATAAGTGAACATCACTGCTCTCCATTCAAAATGAGGGCATAATCAGACAGCTTTAATTGTGGAACTGGCTAGAAAAAGTGATGAAATAACTGATCCTTGAAGAACTTTTGAGTCAATACTTTGCAAATAAAAATAAGTAGTGGTGTACTAAAGGGTGGTAAATTTTAAAAGCTTAATCACTTTCAACATACTGTAAGTCTGATCATTATTAGTCTTGTGAGTGTGCTAGGAAGATTAACATGTTCTTCAAGCTATGAATAGAGCTAATATATGCAATTATGCTCCTATGCTGCTATGTTTCTATGTTGTAAGTTCAAAACAGAGCTCTGCTAGTATGCTTCTTGTTTGCCTGAGTGGAAGAGAAGACACACGCAAAGAGAATAACCAGTTTACTTTGCTTATGTTTCATGCAAGGTTTGGGTGCTCAATTCTGCCTTAATCAACATGAAAACCAAGGATATTTTTGAATATTCTCATTCCCTGTTATATACATCATTGTTCTGGAAGGCTCCAAAGGTACTATAAGAATGGGCCTCTGGGTCTATTCACTATGAATAGTAAGATGAGAGGGTAAGGTGGAAAATTAAGTTGCTATAATTTTATTCAAGTCCAAACTGTGATGAATGCCTCATTGTAGGAGGAGGTGCTGCAGCATGCCTTAAAGAAGGGAATGGTTTGACTTCTTAACAGATGAGTCTTGGATCTAACCATGTTGGACAACTTTTATCCAGTCTCCAAAATTTCCTTTTCAGGAAAGGAACTCTGGATGGTAGGTGATCATTTTAAGGAAGCTCTGGGAGAAGGAGATTATCTTTTCTGTTCAGGATTCAGGATGGGTTATAGCACTGAGACAGCATTGGTTGTATTTATGGATCATCTCTGGGAAACTCAAAATGAAATTTGTGTACCTATTCTATCCCTCCTTGGTGACAATAGATTGTCAATACCATTGACGAACTATTCTCTAGAATGACTTTAGGGCTTGGGAATGGGGAATACTATTCTGGGGTGGTTCTCTTCTTTCCTCTGTGGCCACTTCCAGTGGATGTTGGGGTGAGGATGGGGAGAGGTCAATCCCCAGGCCTTTGTAATGTGAGATATCTATGGACTAGATCTCTTTCTACTTTTTCTTCTTTTTTAACATCTATATGGGATAGATGTGTAGGAGATAATGGAGGAGGTCGTCTGAAGGCAGAGGGTGCAATATCATCAGTTTGCATCACCCCTGGCCAGTCAGGCAGTGCTATTCAGGTGTTGGCCCAGGCCCTGGCTGTGAGGATCTAGATGGGCCAGAATTGACCCAACAAGATACAATGGCTCTGGGTTTGTTCCCCGGTATCTGGTGACATCTTATTTTGACTCTTATCTGAGTAGCATTCCACTGGACAAAGCTGGTGCATAATTTGTGGGGGGGGGTCCTCCTGTCTCGCAAATCCTGCTTGAGAGACAAATGGCAATCATGGCCAAGAGACGCTTTGCACAGATTCTTCTTGGGCATCAATTGCACCCATTTCTGGACTAGGATACCTTGCTTAAAATCACTCATATCCTGATCGCTTCCTGGCCAGATTACTGCAATATGATCTAGAAGGGGGCTGCTCTTGAAAACCAGTCAGTACATAAAATTGGTCCAGAATGCAGTAGTGAGTAAAGTTTGTCCAGATAATATTGGAACTGCATTGGCATATAACCAAAGGTGCTAGTTATCATCTTCAAAGCCCAGAATGGCACAGGAGCAGGTTATTTGTGGTATTGGCTTTTCCTGAGGGTATCCACCCATCCCACCAGGTTGAATAGGGAAAGTGCACTCCAGTCTTTTCCTTTAAATGTACAGGACTGTAATATAAGTCGTAAAAATATCAGATATCTTAAATGACATAAGAAGCAATATAGCAATATTTCAGCCAATGACAGTATACTGGATTGATAGTATACTGGATTTTTGTAATGGTATTTGGAGTGATAGGTAGGCAGAATCTTGATGTAACTGAAATCCTTGAAAATAAGACTGAGGCCAAAACAAATGAATGAGAAGCATAATTGAACCAAAAGCCAAAAATAAGACCCTTTAGAGGGTGTCTAAACAAATCCAAAACAAATTCTAGTGGTGCAGGAGATTGTGGAGTTCTTGGATTAATCTATAAACCATCTTCTACCTTAGGCATCTTCTATGACTTTCAAACATTAAGAACCTGCAGATGATTCCAAATATTATTGAGATAACTTTAACCTCAGCTCTTCTTTTAAACGCTAGTAGATATTCTGACAAAATATGGCAAGTAGCTTTCATTAAAAAAGGAAAGGTTTAAGAAACAAACACTCTTAGAACATTAATGCTACTTGTTAAATTGGCAGTGCAATCAATATGGTTCTAGCTGTGAATGTCAGTTTCTAAAGAAAAACAGCAGACATTTCTGTGGAGTGTACCAATGAGATCTAATGGAGTATTGAAATTAAGACTAGCATGTTCAAGCATGACAGCTCAAGGTAATGAGTAAGTGTCAACATTTTTGAAAGTTTACATCTATTTTAATTGCAGTCATTACCCAGCTGAGTGTGTTTCTTCTATTGTTATGCCTATAGGTGCCAAGGGAAGAAAAGTAGAACAGGACAGTCTCCTTGAAAGCAGATCATATAATATATATCTAAGTGTATGCAAAATAACTATTTTATATTTCTTGGAAAAAAGACCCTAATGTTGGGAAATATTGAAGACAAAAGGAGAAGGGGATGGCAGAGGTGGTTAGATAGTGTCATCAACATGATGAATGTACATTTGGGGAAATTCCAAGAGGCAATGAAGGACAAGGGGACCTAGTGTGTTGTGGTCCTTGGGGTCATGAAGAGTCAGGCATGACTTAGCAACTGAACAATATAATGTTTCAGTGCAGCTGCTATAATCTCCATGTTATTTTTCTGTCTTCCTATGTTTGTTCAATTCCCACATAGTTAAACAAAACAATGACACTATATGAATGTATGACTACTCCACTGCTTTTTAAGAGCAGTTGCTCATGGTTCAGCTAGTCTTTTATGGATCTGTTGCTAAATCTTGGCCTCTTGAAAAAAATATTTAGAATGTTTCAGACTGCACATTTCTTTCTTCTGGAACCCATCAGCAGAGGGTCATGCCCTAGAATGTGCTTGACATTTAAGTATTGCTGGAGAATATCAGAATGAATGGATAAAGCCACAAGGTTGCAATTAGGGTATGCTAATTATGCACTGAACAATTTTGTTCAGATTTATACTTTGTGTCATTCTACTGGATTGCCTACATTTGAGTTGGTAGTGGAGAAACTTCACCATCACCAATGCTTGTCTTATCCATCTAGAGAGTCCTAGGATTGTTTGAGTCTTCTGAGATTTTTTTCTCTCAAATAAACATCCAAATATGTCATGCTGTAAAATTTATTTATTAAATTTACATGCCACCCATCTTAGTGACTCTGAGAGGTTTACAAAATGGTCAAACATATTAAGAATGGGCTATTCATGTACAGCTGACTATTTATGGCCTCCAATAAATAGTTTGCACTCCCTCACACCAAGATTCAGTTACGATTTTCAAATTTTTTGCTTGAGAGGTTTTAAAGAGGAGGCTGGGAATGCAAGGCCTCCTGTTTCTACCTTTAAAGCATTTCATTCCTCCAAATCAATGACAAAACAGCAGCAGCAGCAGCAACAACAAAATGAGAATAGTAACATGTCTTTCAAGGCAGGGAATAATGTTTTTTTGGCAAGTTAATGGATATTGTGGCCCTTGGTTGATCTTCTGAGAAATGGACAAAGAATTATTTCTGTGTACTTCTATGCACTCTCAGTGAAGACATCAACAACCTGTCATAATCAAGACATTGACTACACTCCTTATTCATAGGGTATATAATGGAAAATCATGTGGCTGTTCTCCCTTTTCTCCATGATATATAAGTATATAAGAAGAGACAGAAACCTTCCATTTCCATTTTTGATCTAAATTTCTTCCATTTAGATCCCAGAAGTGCAGTCTGATCTAAATGTTAGTTAAAATAAGAGTGAGAGTTGATCTTCTGTGTATCTGTAGCAGTTCCTAGTTTGGGCCCAACTGGCCAGGAAAGGCTGCAGCTGTGTCTCCTGGTTTTCAATTTGCAGCGATGTCTGCATATTTAGGGAGGAAATATAGCAAGCAGGATCTCAGAAAGGACAAGGTGGTTCAACCATACATGCTGTGCAAGAGTAATAATAATAATAATAATAATAATAATAATAATAATAATAATAATAATAATAATAATAATAATAATAATAATAATAATAAAGTTGGAAGGGACCTTGGAGGTCATCTAGTCCAACCCCCTGCTCAGGCAGGAAACTTTATACCATTTCAGGCAAATGGCTGTCCAGTCTCTTCTTAAAAACCTCCAGTGTTGGAGCATTCACCACCTCTGGAGGCAGGTTGTTCCACAAGTTAATTGTTCTAACTGTCAGGAAGTTTCTCCTTAGTTCTAGGTTGCTTCTCTCCTAGAACTAATTCTTGAAAAATGCCCCAAACCTTCCCTTCACTGATTAGCTTCAGAACATTAAGCTTCAAAATCAGCCATTGATGCATAAGAGGTTTATCAAAAGCTTGAACTAATTTAGAAGTTGCTTTCTGAATGACTCTTAAGGGAACCCAACATTTGAGGTCATTTTTAATATCTTAAGTAATAGTTTAATATCTACCTGACATAAGCAGTAGTCTATAAACTGCAATACTTTGTCCTAGCAAAGGTCTAAAACTGCCATTCTTTTGCTCTTTAGAAATCCCTCCTGGCATTTAATAAATGTATTTTTATGAACAGGGAAAGTGCAGTATATGGTGTTTTCGAATAAAATAGCACCTGTGCCCATAGGGAAGGGACATCCATTTCCCTTTCTAAAAAATTGTAAAGCTGCAAATCAGATTTATTTCAGTCTTTTTTTTTAGGGGAACTTTCTTAAACACCCCAACTCTTAAATGGAGATAAGTGGAGTATTCTTTCTCTCTTAAATTCTGATTTAAATACTTAAGTGGATTACTATCTTTTATTATGATTTAGAGTGACATGTCTATGGATACATTCATTGTTTCTGAGTTTATTGGCATTATTGCATTGCCTACTATGAACTTTTTTGGGGTAATATGGCTTCTGACAAATAATCCCAATAGTTTTAACATGATTAATTTGCACTGACAGTCACTGGGATTTCAAAAGCACAAACTGATTTTAACTACACCAGTGTTTACCTAAGGCTAAGATAAACTAGATAAATTGCATTTCACTTATTCAGATAATAACTATTGAACTTTTCATAGAACTGTCAATAATACACCGTATGTATAGTTTTTCAGATTCACAAAAGTTAAATGGAATCTTGCAACTAGGAGAAAGCCTAGTATATAATAGATATGTGGGACACCTTTGACTAAGCTAAATATGTTTTTGGCACACTTACGCAGTTTGTATTAAGATCAGGGCATTAAACTAAGACCAACTCTTTATGATGAGCCCGGAATGCAACTATTAAGATCAATAGATATTTCAGTCTAAGAGTGATGTGATGCATAGTACGATGTATCCCAACTCATATTGGAAGGACCTTTTCAAAATTATTGGATACAGTACTTTCAGTTGGGAATGTTAAGGTTCCATGCCACAGAAAGTAATATCAGAACAGCTAGAGATGATGTTCTTAGGTTGTGGCCCATATCTTATGGAACAGCCTTCCTCCAGAGAAGACAAAGGTGACAACTCTGGCATTATTCCAGAATATTGACATGTCTAATTTCTTGACAGCAGTGCTTTTTTTGTAAAAGAAAAAGGTGCCGGAACTCACACATGTCATACAACCCACTTTGCCTAGTGCTGGAACTCCGTTCTGAGCGTTCTATGAGAAAAAAAGCCCTGCTTGACAGCCTTGCCAATACGTGCCTTGGTGACTGCCTGGATTAGGCCCTACTGTTTCTTAGGAATGGTAATGACAATGAAAGTGGATCTTCTAGTTAGGATAGCTGACTTTTACAATTTTAGTTCTCTTTCAGACCTTTGAGTCCTGGGCTACTCCCTGAAATTTTTTTGGCAAAATTTCAGAAATGGTTTGCCATTGCCTATTTCCTAGGGCTGGGAGAGAAGGACTGGCCCAAGGTTATGAGTTTTTGAAGCAAGAGTATCCTGGTTCAGATAGGGCCATAATTTGCATACCAACTGGGCAAAAACTGCCCTGCCACTTCTTGAGTGGCAGCCAAGAGTACAGGAGGACTGTATGTTGAAATCACATCCTTTGTGAGATAGTGGGGCCCTGCTCTGAGTAAATATCTGGACTATATCTGCCAATGGATTGGGTGACTAGCAATTCCATTTTGATATAAGTTAATCTGAGATTGCTTTGTTCCATCCAGGTTTTCACATCTCCAGACTTCAAGACTTCCAGCATTTCCCCAGGTTATGAGTGTTATTAACATACTATGACATCTTACATTGAACTGACAAAGTAGGTTTCATTTCACTGTTGAACTGTAGGGGAAGTAACCAAATGTGGTGATGCCCCCATTGAAGCAGTGGAGTCTTGACTGGAATTTCTCAGATATATAAGAGCAAATGGTGCTCCAGCTGCCAACCCTTTTAGTGGCAGACAAGGATACACAGTTGATGACATCAAAGGTCTCTGTATAATAGGACAAAGGGGGCACATCCCCACACATGATCCAACAAAAGTCATCCACAAAGGTGATTAGTTTTGTTTCTTTCCCATGACCAGGACTGAATCCCACTGAATTCAGCCACTTGTACTTTTATTGACATAAACCACATTATGTTATAAAGATTTCACTGAACTGTTGATCATGCTCTTTAAAATCACTCTGCTATGCTGGGCTTGTCTTCCATAAGTTATGAAGACATGGCCAAAGCAAATGTGTTACTACTGCATCTTCTGTTCAAATCTTTCGTCTCTATCACTAATGAGAATACTGGCAAAACACACACACACACACACACACACACACACACACACTCCTGAGAGTTTCCAGAATCTTTTACTGATGTTTACAAAAAGGGCTGTATATTTTCTGTTTGGTGTAAGCTGTTTTCATTCATTCATTCATTTATTCATTGTTGAAGACATGCATAAATGGCCCAAGGCCCTTACAAAATCAGGACAGTCTACAAAGAACATGACTTAAACCAATTGTAGGGGCATAAAGTACAACAAAACAATAAATATAAGTTTAGTTTTCTATTTATTTGATTTATGCCTGCCTTTTCCACACCATCCCCAGAAAAAATAAATGGTTCTCAAGAGGGCTAAGAAAATGGAATATAAAATAAAGATAGAACTGAAAATCAAATCAAAATTAAGACAATATAAAAATTACACACATAGACTATAGGAGAATGAAACAGATACAATGACAGTTTTTATTAAAACAGCTAAAGAAGATGAGTAGAAAATATATTTCTTTCGATTTTCTACACCTTAATAATATTCCCCCGTTACTTTTTCAAGCTAGAGAATTTTACTATCTTTTTTAAGCAAAACAAAAAGAAAAAAAGCACGATGCCCTGCACAGAGGCATTAATCACAATCATATTTTTTTTAACTTAACTAGCCATAAAAGGTAAAATTTGAATGGATCCATGATAGATATTAAAGGAATCCAGAAGAACTGGAAAAAACCCCATATGCCAAGTTAGATAAAGTTTTATGTCCAGATCGACACTGATCCAAGTAAATGTGCAAAGAATTAAACAAATTAGTGGTGTCTCACATTGACAGGGGATTGGATTAGACAATTTCCAAAATCTCCTTCAAATGTTACATTCTACACATCTCTGATTTATGAATGATTGTTCAAGTTCTTTCCCTTCTGGTGAAAAAGAGATCCACAAAATTCAAAAAATTGTACTAATAGAAGAGAATATTCAAAGGTCAGGGTTTAACTGTGGTGTCCTTGATGTTCTCTGAGCTTGGTTGTTTTCTTGCAGACATTTCATTACTTAATCAGGTAACACCAGAAATAATGATGTTAGTTAGTTGAGTAACAAAACATCCGCAAGAAAACATCCAAGCTCTGAGAGCACCAAGGACACCAGAGAAAACTTTGCCTATGCAGGAACAATGTTGACAAAATAAATGTTTTCATCACTGTCCTCATTTCTGTGAGATGTCTCCAAATGTACAGTTGTTCATGTTACCTCTGATTTATCCTGAATTATTTCTATTAACATTTAATCTTTTATTTTGCTATTTTGCTATGCTGAAGCAAGGATTATTTTTAAAGTAGGGGTTTACCAAGAGTTGATTCAGGTGTAGTAAGGAAGAGGACATTTAGAAACAAGGACTACCTCTAATTGTATTGCTTTTGTCTTCAAATTTAAAAATTAATAACTAAATTAAAATACATTTCATTCAAGGAATCATTCAGGCAAGGCAGAAAACTGGATCCGAGTGGCAGCCAGCTGAACATTTGCCCTCAACTGATTTGTCCACAACAACAAAATCACACACATCGCTTCTACTTTTGGACAAACAATTTAATGCAAATAGAGTAGAGAGCATGGGACCTATTACTAACTGGAAGAGGTCAGTAGTTGCCAGGTTAGATGTGACTAAGCAATCTCAGTATGACAGTGGCAATCTTTCAGAGTTCATTAGGCAGTACAAATTGAACCATGTACTTAAAATGAGAAGACTGCTTGATCATAAAGTTCTCTAGCAAGATAGAATTACAGACTACGGCTATTCCACATTCCTGCCCTAGAAGATAATATTTTGGAGAAGACTCACAGAAAGCATCCCCCAGCTGTTTCTCTGATACTTTTGAAACCATTCAAATAAGAATCAGATTCCTTAGATTAAATTACATCTTTGTATTAAAAAACAAAACCCTGGAGTGTGAGTTTGATGCACAGGTTAAGGCAACAGGCTAGAAATTAAGAAACTGGCCTTAGGCACAAAGCTAGTTGGGTAACCTTGGGCCAGTTCTTCTCTCTCAGCCCTGAGAAGGAATCAAGGGCAAACCACTTCTGAAATTTTGTCAAGAAAACTTCAGGGACTAGTCCAGGCAATTGCAAAACTGGAAGGTGTCGCTGTCATTATCATTTCCTTACTTAAACTGCAAAGGATAGAAGAACTGGTATATGTCCATCTTTTTCTACAACAGCCAGACTGGATCTCTATTTCCAATTCAAATCTCTTCACCCAATATGGGCCTACTAAAACTGCAAAGCACTGTTTCCAGTGTGCCCATCCCCCCTCAAAGACAGCCTTTTGAGGCATGCAAAAGAATTTACCCTCTCCTAAAGGGCATCTTAAAGGGGTACTCATTTTGGTGTGGAGTCCTAAGTGGCATCTACATCAGCAACAAAGCCTCCAGCAATGAGGTTGAGTGATAGATTCATATTGTACCTCTATCCTTGGGCTTGTCTACAAACAAGAACTCAGTGACCAGCAAGGCCATTTGGAAAAGACTTTTTCATCAGAAAAATACCTCATGAGCAGGCAAACAGCAGAAGCCCCATTTCTCTGGGAAAGTGAAAGTTCTCTGCCCCTTTCCCTGCCCACCAGTGCCGTTGCAAGATACTATTTCATATTCCTTTTGCCTCCCATTTTATTAAGCTATCTATTCTTTCTGCTCCTTTATTAACTAGACAATTGTTTGGTTCCACCTCTGGAGGTTGGTTCCACCTCCATCCTCTGGTGCAAACTAATTTATCCAATTCGTATACTGTCAACTAAGATGAATGGATTTGGACTGCACAAAACTAATCACAGCACCAGATAAAAGCAAATGATAATACTTTTCTCATTCCTTGTGGTTGTTTTGATTTTAGCAGCCTGATTGTGATAGACCAGGTGTCAAACTGTTAGCCCATGGGCTGGATGCATCATGCTGAAACCGTGCTCACCCCATTGCCAGCAATGGAGAAAAAGTCATGATACATTGTGACACGTCATGGGACATTGCGAGTTTGACACCCCTGTGATAGACCAAATCTGAGCTAAACCTGCAGATCAGAAAACAGTGATCATTCAGTTTTCACACTGTTCCCATTTTTTTAAAAAAAAGAATTTCATAATGTGTACTTTTGGTGGCAGTGCTGAGGGACATTAACCTTGCACCTTTCTATGCTTTGAAATCATAGACTGATGTGGAAATTTGATACAAGAGACAGGAATAGATACATGCTGGGAAGTGGACAGAGAAGGAAGAGATTGATCTACCCATTTCTAATGGACAATTATTTCTCAGTCAGGATATTTGGACCACAAGAAAAGCTCAAAATAGATATGGCTTATCATCTAATGTGCCTTCTGACTTCTTCCCTGAACAATGTGGGTTTCCTGTCTATCTTTTGTTCCAAGATTCATGCCATCTCTAAAGCACTGTATTCACTTAAAATGACAACAACATTAAATTTAAGAGGAAATTCCAAAGGAAGAGTAGATAGAGAGAGAAAAAAAAAATAAGAGAGACAAGAATCACACATGATACTATATTTCTTCACCTTGTCAATTTAGGTTTTAGGGTAGTGGAGATTCCTCTTCAATACGTGTGTTTTTGTGTGTCCAGAAACTTAACTGACAAACCATACTGGCATTTAGAAGTTGGAATTTAAATACTTCCACAAACTAGATAGAAGGAGAGGAAATGGCACTGGAAGATTGGTTGGGGAGTGGCAGGAACAATAAAAAAATACAGATTTTAATGCAATCACTTGCACTACGTTGTTTTTCGTACTGTTGTATATGGGGTTAACATGGGCTGAATATTAAAAGATGTGTTCTGTACCCATAGTGCCTGAAATATAATTCACAATTTTTTATTAAAAAAAAAGCTATAACTGCATTTAGCTTGGGCTACAATTCAGTAAATAATAAATGAAGACAATTTATTTTGAGGGGAAAAAAAACTCTTAGGTAAAAAATAGTTTAGTTTTCCATAGTAACCAAACTATCTCCAGTTTTTGGAGTAAATTAACAACAGCATGTTAATTTGAAGTAAAGAACACTGCCAAGGAATCAAGAGTATCTATCTATCTTCTCTCTTTTTCACTCTTATTTATTTAATACAACCTAATCCATCCAAAGTGGAGGGGAAAAACTGTTCTTGTTCAGGCTAGAGTATTTCTTCCAGCTCTGGGAAGAAGTAATCTCCAACTGTATGATTTAACGGTACCAAGAAACTTTATCAGTAGCACGGAAATCTTCTCTCATCTTCTCTCCAATTTGCAGAAGTTTGATCAAAGGTCTCCTGGGAGAAGCACATACGAAACAGCACTGCTTTAAATGAGAATAAATGTCAAGCACTCAAAACTGCCTGCACAGAGGAAGAGTGTACAGGCTTTATTAATATTATAAAATATAACAGAGAGAGAACCAAATGGACAGCTTTGCAAATACGTCAACTAATAAGCACATTGCCCATCTCCCTGCTTCCCCCCCCTTTCCTTTTCATTTCCTTATGGTCTCATCAAATCATCAAAACATTTTCTGAAGAAAAAAAAGACAAAGCCTATCTAGAAATGTGAAAAAGCCAAATACAGCTCTATGAAGGAAAATTAGAATCTCAAATGTTAATCCTGAGTTTCTTCTCTCTGAGTTCAAGGTATCCAGTCTTAGACTGGAAACTAAAACCTTACAAGATCCTTTCTCTTCACCTCCCATTATCAATTTCTAAAACATTTACTTTGTCCTTGATTCTTGTACTGCAACAAAGGTTGTCCTTTTATAATTTTGCCATCATTCAGCACTGACTCAGTCCTCAGATATGCTTTACAAAAATTCAGTCATAGCAAGAATTCTCTGGACTGAGGTTAATTGAACAGTTACTCTCAAGGATAGAGATTCTATCAATTATAGTGAATCAACAACTAAGGAACATTTTAGGCTTTACCAATTGTACCCATTCCTGTAGAAATAAGGCTCTCAAGTATTTGAAACTGGCAGGTTATATTTTTAGCCAAAAATATTTCCTTTAATTATATCAGCATTACCTATACATTATGGTTTGCTGTTCAGTTCATACTTGGCTGGCATAGTTAGCAATGGGCAAATGTACATGAGCAATGATTGGGGATGATGGGAGCTGTGATCCACAATACTTAAGAGTTACACTGGCTCTCCCTCCTTGCCCTGAAAAATCTAAGTAAATGATCTCATTTTAGCCAGAAGGCAGTTTATACTGATTAGATGTAATATGCATTGAAATCCTACTGCAAAATCTGTGCAGACAATTGGAGCTAGTGCTATAGGATCTAATACTGTTGTGTTCCATATTATTGCACATGAGACATATATTAAATGCTCTCTCTCTCTCTCCTATGAATTATTAAATATATTAGTAAAAGAGTAGCAATAAGACGCTGTTCTCATACACATCTTAGTGTTTGGTAACTAATGCTACACTGCATTAAAGAGGAAAGTATAATAACATGATCATATTTGACTTTTAGCATGCAGTCAGAGTTAGACTATGTCTACCGTGCTGGGAATAATAAAGAACTAGAATGAGGTTGTGCAGAATAATTTTTCAGCCTTAAGGAATAACTGCAGGAAAGATCGATATGTCATGGATTAGGACTCCATTCTTTAAAATTAGCCTTTTAATCAGCAGGATATTATTTAATTCTTAGGCTTACATCCCTCCTTCCCTTCAAGAATTCAGAGTAGTGTACAAGTTTGAAAGAGCCATTCAGGTCATTAGGTTTAATTAACTGCCCACTGTCAATCCAAATTAAAGCCTAAAGGAGAGATAGATCTTCAACCCTCTGTTTGAACATAACCAGCAAAAGGAAGTCTATTAGTATCCCAACTTTTGTCAAATTACTCTTACCATTAGGCAGTTTTTTCCCTAGCATTCAACTGCAATCTCCTTTCTAATTACTCTAGACTATTATTATGTGCTCACCAGTCTGGAGTGACAGATAATAGGTTATAGACTCTTCTGTATGAAGTTATGAAGAATGCGGTCATATTTTCTTGGTTTTCCCTTTTTGAAATTAAGTCTAGTTCCTTCAGTTACAATTTATGGTCTTTTTCTATTCCTTAACCTCAGCAAGGGGCTACACCTAGCCAATTTTGGTTGCATTCAGAAAGCTCTGTGGGATAAGGCTTAGTTATAATGTTGATTACCAAGAAAAACCAGTTCTTGGAATAAAATGGGAATGTTGTCACTGTCATTTACTTACAACTTCCCAGTGATCATGTCAGGCTATCAGTTGCAAAAATCAGCTGGTCCATTAAACATGAATTTTAAATGAAACATGGACTTGGATCATATGTAAAGGGATCTAGTTCCTTTCTCAGGCAGAACAGGAGACATCTTGGTGAGCAGGTTCACGCCTAATCAATAAATAGGGTGAGTACCAATTTTGAGATAGAAGAATCTGACAAAATCCCATTGTTCACTTATAAGGTTTTGCCTTGGTCTCTTTTCCAAAAAACAAATTCATACTCAAAATATGCCTTTTATATGCCTTTCCACTCTTGATTCCATCTATTACATTTTACTTGAATATGATGCCAGTAATTAAAAACAATGTAAATGTATAAATCTTGTTTGTTTTAATTAAGACACATTTGGTTTACAAAAATAAAACATTAAGATTCTCTACTGTTCCAAGCATCCCAAATGCAGAAATGCAAATATTTAGACGATAAAAACAATAAAATTGGATTATATTTTCCCTTTGGACTGCCTAATTCACCATGATAAGATTTATAGGTGGATGGGATGAGACTGATATACATAGCACATTCCCTCCCAATATTGCTATTTATGAATGCCAGAATAGTATTATAATATATTAATGGAACACGTTCCAGGAAGAGAGGAAGGAAGTCACTGCAGAAATTCTGATGTAACTACAGACTCTAACTTTGCATTATTCTTCCTTATTTGAGACAATAAAGAAGAAATGGGGGGAAGGTGTAATCAGTAGTAGAACAAAAGTCATTAGTATTGCAGCAAATGTATTTATATTTTAATAGCATACAATAGATAATTGAATAATGAAGCACTAAAATAGCAATAGGAGTGTGTGTGACCTCTCTATGCTGATGTAATGGGAAAGAATTGCATGCATAAATCAACTCTTTGTCTAATCCTCTTGAGGCCTTATCTTTGAGCAAAATATTAGCATGGGCATAACATATCTTCCTCTTTTCCCTTGGTCTGTGTCCTGAGAGTGCAGATGAACCTTTCTTCCATTCAAGCAGAGCTCAATCAAATGATCAGTCAGTATTTCTGATGGTATGAGATGGTCTACTGGAGCCTCAACACCAATGGAATGGTGGTTAGAATGCAGTATTGCAAACTAACTCTGCCCATAGCCAGGAGTTTGATCCTGACTGGCTCAAAGTATGCTCAGACTTCCATCCTTCCAAGTTCAGAAAATGAATCAGATTGTTGGGAGCAATATGCAAACTGCTTGGAGAGTCCAGATACAGTCTTATTAAAGTGGTATTAAAATTGTGACTTTGAAGTTAAATTGACATTTAAGCATGAAAACCAGTAACTAATTACTACTTTATTGCATTAGAAAAGTGCTTCATTGCACATATTGTGTGATGCTGCACAGTTTTTAATATGGCCTGTTCTAGAAAAAAAAAAGAAAAATACTTTTTCAGTATCTAGAACAGGGGTATCAAACTGCCGGCCCTTGGGCCAGATGTGTCATGGTGAAACCACGCCCAGCCCATTCCTGGCAAGGGGGAGAAAGTCACTATATATGGCGACACGTCATATGACATTGTGAGTTTGACACCCCTGATCTAGAAGTAGCCAAAAAGAATGCACGAAAGATTCGCAAATTCTCTGTTCATCTGCTCAAGTTTGGAACAAAAGGAGCTTTATATGCTGAGAATTTTAATTTTAATTTTAATTGGGGGCTTTTACTTTTTCAGGGACTGTTGTAATTTTTTTTAATCGTTTTTAACTTTTGTATTTCTTGTTTTAATTACCCTGTAAACTGCCCTGAGTCCTTTGGGAAAGGGCGGTATACAAATCTAAATAAATAAATAAATAAATAAATAAATATGCAAATGTGAAAGGTTATCTAGCATTTAGAAAATACTCAAAAGCGTTTATCAAGAAGTCAAAAAAATTATTTACTAAAATGCACATCTAAACTTAGAAACATTTTCTGCAGATGCTTGCAAGAAATGTTAGAAATGTACTCTATAATACTCTATGTATTAGGAATATTTTTCATTTACATATCAGACAATTATATATTTGGGGATAAAACATTCAAATTTCAATCTAATTATACAAGAAGAATGACATTTACATATATATTAAAAAGGTCAAACCAAATACTTTACAGTCAAGAAGAAAAGTAGAATATAGTGCTGCTAATGACTGAACAATTAGAGATCATATTATCCTTGTTATGAGTACTAGCTATATGTCTTAAATACGGGAATGTAGTCTTTAGATAATTAACAAATAATATTCTGCAGTACCACCATTCCATCAGCAATGAAATTCTAATGGGCCCTTAAAGTCTTATATTTCTGGTCAAATAAAAAATAAATCTTCTCTTTTATAATATTTAATTGGGTATATTTTTCCTTCCCATTTTTCTCCCTTTGTATTGAGACCTTTAATTTTAATCCTCAAGGCTAAGGGGTTGTAAGACTGTTTAAAGTTAAATGAACATTGCTTATTAACACAAGTCACTTTCTCTGATATATTGTTTCCCTTTTAGCAAAGCTGTTAAGACTTAAGCCAGAGTTTTTATCTTCAGCTGTAAAACCAAATTTATTTTGAGCAAGAGCAATTCATTACAAAATCCTTTTTTTAAAAAAGTGCTGTTTTCCTGCTTGTGCTCTTTCTTAAACTAGTCCTGGGACATTGTTCTGTCCAAACTATCACATCCACTTCTTTATTTCTTAGTCCATGCAGTTTTGAATTTGCTTTGGCCAGCTCCCGGCTGAATTAATTTGACATCCAGGATGTCACCTTGCTATCTTTGTTTTCCTTGTCACCATAGTCCACTGTTGACAAGGGTAAGGAATGAATATCTAGTAGGTCACCTTGAATGAGTTGTAGTTATTTAATTTTACAATAGAATGTAATGTAGGTTTTGATAGCCATGTGAATGTCACACAGTAAAACATGAAGCAGAATTTGTGCCACTTGCTCTGATTTTGCGGTGATTATGATAAGCAAAAGTACTTAAACAGTAGAAAAATATACAAAAACTCTTCTTCTGTTAAGGACATGTTAACTCCAGTGGTGGGATTCTGCCAGTTTTCCCCCCTCTTCGGCAGAACCGGCAGCTAATTTTTTGTTGCCCAGGCCCAGAACGGACTTCTGGAAGCGGCATCCACACAGAGAACCGGTTGTTCACATATTTGAATCCCACCACTGGTTAACTCTACATCATCCCATATTTGTTCATATAGTTCTTGCAAGTTTTGACGTTTTTGTAAACATATTTTAAATGAATAGACCAGTTGCTCACCTGACTAAGGGGTACACATTAAGGAAAGTTCACTGGACTAAAAGTAATTCTACTCTTTTGGTTTATGTGAATTTAAAAATAATTATTTGGTATCTCAGGAACTGCAATTTGATTATTTTGGGGGTAGTCAGAGCCTGGAAAATCAAAAGTAAATCTGTGGAAGAACATGAACAGCCTCAAGGAAGAGAAAGATAACTACCCAAGAAAATTCTTCATTTCTTCATTGTTTGGGATATTTATAGTAAGTAATATTGCAAACATATGGTGTCATTTAACAAAAGTCTGGGTGCAATATTATTATGTTCCAATTCAAATCTGGATAAGATAAAATAGGATGGGGTGTGATGGGATGGGATGGGATAGGGAGCTAGTTCACTGAGAGATTTGTATTCAGGCAATATTTCTTAACCTTGATTACTAAAGATGTGTGGCTGGGGAATTCTGGGAGTTGAATTCCACACATTTAAAAGGGCCAAGGTTGAAAAATAGTGATATTTGGGAATGATATTTGATACTATTCCTCTATTTGCCCATTATCTAATTCCCTTCTCTTTTCCCATATCTTGTGGCTTTATTCATATGGTGAGTAACTAGACTGGTGCAAGATCTAGCAAATGTATGAAGACAGCACCCTAAACTTGGTAAGTGCTAAGCTTGATTTGCTTTTGATCAGCATGTTGTGAGAACATAGTTCCAATTGATCTACCTATGGTTCAATATATTTTGAGCATTGAAAAAAATGAATTCAATAATCAGATTTAGTGTTCTGTACTACAAAGCACACAAAGACAAACACAATTGCATGTGCAGTTACAGATAGATATATTATTCTTAATTCTTTTTCCCCCACATTCTTTTTACCCCCCCTTTCACACTAGCTGATGGCTCCTGAGGAACATTGTTATAAGCCAGACATGTCAAACTCACAATGTCACAGGATGTTGTGCAACATATCGGGACGGTTTTGCCATTGCTGGCAATGGGGTGGGCGTGGCTTCTGGATGACGCATCCAGCCCGCAGGCTGGCAGTTTGACACCCTTGTTATAAGCCAAGGGTCTTCAAACTTGGCCCTTTTATGACTTGTGGACTTCAACTCCCAGAATTCCTCAGCCAGGCATGCTAACTGAGGAATTCTGGGAGTTGAAGTCCATAAGTCTTAAAAGGGCCAAGTTTGAAGACCCCTGTTATAAGCAGTGATTAAAACAGTGAGAACAATTTATATTGTGAAAATTTGCTTCTTGGGATAGCAATCACTTGTACTTTCCACAGAGAACAATGCAGCATCAGAAAGGAATATTGGAAAAAGCATTGATCCTCATATGAAAAGTTACTCGTGCTTCAAATCCCACAAGGGTTGAAGTGACAAAAGCATTGATGAGAGTGAAAGGTGTCTACACTTCTGCGTTTCTGACTAATTTGGGAAAACACTTTTCCATAACTGTTCTACCTTATTCTAAATTATTTGCTCAATAATCAAATCAAAAGAGAAATATCCATTTGTTCTAATACAAATGTGAAGGATTTAGTCAAGGAAATTATATGCCTTCACCTGCCCCGAAGTGATTGGCTATACCTTGTTGGGATCCCCTTATCTATATTTGTACGGCTTTTGTCACACAACACAAAAGTAAAACATGATTGCTTTCTGATTTTCCAAGATGATTGGGTTTTACTAAAAAGCATCAACCATATTTTAGCAGGAGAGAACTTTACTGTGCTTCCATAATAGCTATTTTTACTCAGCCTGTCCAGAAGGAGCTATGGGAGGAGGAAGTTTATATCAAAAGTCTAAGTACTTCACAAACATTTGAAAATTGCAAATAAAATGGCGGGGTCTTATAAGTAAACAATCATCTAGAAATGAAAAAAAACCCCACCTCTCCTGTAAAAATAAACTGAATAGAATTGGATTAGTTTTCCTTAGACTGTCAAACCTCAAAATATGAGTTCTACAGTCCCAAACTGAGATTGATTTATTTAGATTTTTGGACTTGTCTAACTCCAGAGCAACTTTGGGTAGTTCACAATATAACAAACAGAATGTATCAAATAAATAAAAAAATAATAAGGGAAATAAACAAACTAGCAACTTATATCCCTACATATACAATATCTATCAAATACTTCTACCAAAGAGGGTTTCATCTACCTTTCTCCAGGCATATAAACTATATGTGTAATACATAGTTTTAGACATAGAGTAGAAATTCTGACTGTTTTACTGGCCATGCCATCATCCATATGTTGGGTATACACAATGGAAGAGGATACTTTACAGATTTACTCAGGAGTTTCCTGATTAACTATCTGGTCCCAATTAGCAACAGTGCAATCCCACTCATTATTGTACTTGCAGATGACTGAGCAGTCAATGAAAGTCTCTCTCTCTCTCTCTCTCTCTCTCTCTCTCTGACACACACACAGACACACACATACACCCACCCACACACCCACAGCACTTTTGGACTAGTACCAGGCCACGGCATGCACAAACAAACAAAGCCCCATCCAGGGGATGCAGGCAGCACACAAAACCATACCCCCTCTGGTCTGTGGAAAAATCTCTCTCCACGTACCCAGTCCCTGGTGTCCAAAAGGTTGGGGACCTCTGCTGTAGGCAATGGATATTCATCAGTGGGTAAATTCTGCCCAGTTCTCTCCTTATTCCTTATCATGTAGGAAGAAGCAGCTGTAAAACTAGGGGAGCTTGAAAAAGAAAGTCTGGTGGAAAAGCAGTTTTCTTGCATAAACCAATATGCAGAGAAAAGCTCATTTGCAGAAAAGAGCTGCCAGAGCAGAGCAGACCCTTTTTTCATGATTCCCTTCCTCTTTTTTTCTGATAGCACTTGGTCAATTGGAAATGAGCTTTTGAATTTCCCATGAATCATGACCATATAACATTGCATCCTTTGGAGGTAGTGTCTAATTTGACCTTTATTTTCTTCTTGCTGAAGGTCGTGTCAGGTTCAAATGAGATATGTTGATCTTAAAATGGCTCACGGTGATTCAAGATCTGAAATGGCGTAGGGTCTCCTGTTTGAGCAGGGGGTTGGATTAGAACACTTCCAAGGTCCCTCCCAGTTCTGTTAGTCCATGTTCTATGTTCTAACTCATTTTCTTTTTTTTTCTTTCTGTAGTAGGCAACTATGGGGCATGCTATGGGTAGAATCCCCATATTTCCATCCTTTATGTTTAGATACCAAGCATTATTTTGACTTAACCCCTTCCTCCAAGATGCATCCCAGATAACATTACATCACATACATCACATTAAAAAAAACATTCCTGAGAATGCTGGTAGAATGTCATGGTTCTGGCTGAAAAGCCCAATGAAATAAATCCACCAGAGACATTGCAATCTCTAATGTAAAACTCTTTATTAGGCACAGCATATCGGCACGGTAGAAGGAATAGCAGCTCTGGCAATATGGTGGGGAAAAGATAATTTAAAGAGTAAAACCTTACCTTCCCTCCCCTCTCTGACAGTTCAGGTCACATTGTCCAATTATTCTTCGAAAGTTTGTTATGAGAAGACAGTTTTTGTTTGCCAAAACATTTCTTCAGTGACCTCGACTCTCACATCGAAAGAAACTACCTGTGTGTTCCAAGCCTTTTTCCTCCCCTCCTCGTAACTGTAGGCAAGCTAGAAGCATTATGGCAGTTCTAATGCAAGGGGTATTCATAGCTTGACAATGACATTATTTTTTCATCCTGTTTGAATTTATGCCACAGCCAACATCAGGGCCCACAAACATTTCCCTCCTTTTTTCCTTTTAACACAAGCAAAACATTCACTCCGAAGACTTTTTGCTGGTTGTGATGGCATTTTGCTGTCGATGTTGTAAAAAAACAAACAAACAAAAAAAACCATGAGTGAACCAACACAGCTGCAAACATTTTACAAACTGAGTGATTCGTTTTAAAACTAGTTTTATCTGGCTTTTTCATTGTAAAATTATAATTTATCTCCCTAAGGTCAATTTATCTTTCAAACTATTTTGTCTATTTTTATAGACAAAACACTTAGTGAATGGCATTAGCATTCTTTGCCTGTTAGAGGATGTCTAGTATTGCTGATGAGCATTAGCTTGCTGGAATATCTACCCTGATCATTGGCAGTGTGCAAAAATCCATACGGCCATATCTACACTTCAGTGATATTTAATTGCAGTTTATTTTTTTAAAAAAAATATTTTGGAAATATTAGTTCATAAAGCACATAGGAATAGTTAATAAATCTGAAGACTCCCCCTGCCCTTCCTTGGCATGTATATTTCACAAAGGAAATTATTTAAGATACAGTAGGCAATTACTTCCATACACACTAGGCTTGCATTTCCTGCAATCAGCTACTGCTCCAGCTGTCCATTATTATTGTTTCTTCATCTCTATCCCAGCTACAACTCTTTCCTGCTTATTCTCAAAGAATTTAATTGGTCCATAACTCAGTGGCCCATATCTTGGCACTATAGCCAAAGACTACAGCACAAATAGCCATGATAGCAAAGTGGTTAGAATGCAGTATTGCAGCCAAACTCTGATTATAGCCAGGAGTTCAATCCTGACTGTCTCGAAGTTGATTCAGCCTTCCATCCTTCTGAGGTCAGTAAAATGAGGACCCAGAGTGTTGGCGGCATTATGCCAACTTTGTAAACTGCTTAGAGAGGACTGTAAAGCACCATGAAGCAGTATATAAGTCTAAGTGCTATTGCTATTACTATTACACCTTTGAATTATTGACAAACTATTTTTACATCATTGTAATTGAAAGTATTAGTTTTAATCTATCAAGATCGACATGGTTTGGCTCCAGATATCTGCAGGATTACCTTCACTACTGCTGCTGCTGCTACTACTACTACTACTACTACTACTACTACTACTACTAATAATAATAATAATAATAATAATAATAATAGGAAGTGAGCTTGGAGGTCTTCTAGTCCAACTCCCTGCTCAGGCAGTAAACCCTATAAAATTTCAGACAAATGGCTGTCCAGTCTCTTCTTAAAAACTTCCAGTGTTGGAGCATTCACCACTTCTGGAGGCAGGTTGTTCCACTGATTAATTGTTCTAACTGTCAGGAAATTTCTCCTTAGTTCTAGTATGATTCTCTCTGATTAGTTTCCATACATTGCTTCTTGTCCTACCTTCAGGTGCTTTGGAGAATAGCTTGATTCCTTCTTCTCTGTGGCAACCCCTGAGATATTGGAACACTGCAATCATGACACCCCTAGTCCTTCTCTTCATTAAACTAGACATACCAGATTCCAGCAACTGTTCTTTATATGTTTTAGCCTCCAGTCTCCTAATCATTTTTATTGCTCTTCTCTGTAGTGTTTCTAGAGACTCAACATCTTTTTTACATCATGGTGACCAAAACTGGATACAGTATTCCAAGTGTGGCATTGTAAAGTGGTATTAACACTTCACACGATCTTAATTCTATCCCTCTGTTAATGCAGCCTAGCACTGTGTTGGCTTTTTTGGCAGCTGCAGCACATTTCTGGCTCATATTTAAGTGATTATCCACTAGAACTCTGAGATCCCTTTCACAGTTACAATAATTAAGCAAAGTATCACCTATACTGTACCTGTGCATTAGTTTTTCTTGCCATAATGTAGAACCTTACTTTTTCACTACTGAATTGCATTTTTAGATAGTGCCCAGTGTTCGAGTCTGTCAAGATCTGCCTTTATCTTATAAATAACCTATTCAGTACATGTCCCTCATAAAACATGTTCGAGGTTCCCCATTATGAGAGGTAAAATAGCAGGACCTATAGAACCATGTTTCTCAGTTGCAGCATCAATGAAAATAGAAAAGCCTCTTTTTTACAAATTTTATTGATTTTCTAATATTATATTCACATATTTGAAAAGCAATGTGGTGGCTGAGTAGTAGTAACTCAATTACAAACAGATATCATTAGTACAGATTTCAGTTTGCTACCATAAACATTTCCTCTCTTTTTCCCTTCATATATACTATTAGTAAATTTAAAGACAGGTTTTATCCTATCAATTACATAGAAAATAGCTTTCTTACATATATCCATAGTTTTCAGTTCACACATCTTCTAGTTGTTTTAACATGCAATCTTTTAGACAATCAATGACCTAATAGACTTTTCAGTTTTAATTTCCACTAACATTTAGATTTAATGTTTGATATTTATCATTCCCAAGGTTTTTTTAATATACTCCCAATTCATCTATCACCATTCCTCGCAAAGTCTAATATTCAAAATACACATCCTGTCTAGTTAACTTATCACCCTCTATGTCAACAAATGAAGGATATAATATGATATCCTTCCTTTTTGCTAGTTTTCAGTTTTTTTTAAGTAGTAATCAAAATTTCTTTTTATTTCAGTATTTAATACTTCCTCTCTCTTCCTCTTTATATCTGCTATCTCTTGCTTAAACTAATAATTTTCATTTTTAACGTTCCATATAGACCTATTTATTACTTTCAACAATAAGTTTTTAGCTTATCTACATTATTAACCTTTACATGACCTTTATGCACAAATCAATATTCAAATTAGCTATTAGTATTTATACTGCTGAAGGGACACGGTGGCTCAGTGGGTTAGGACACTGAGCTTGTCGATCAGATGGTCGGCAATTTGGCGGGTCGAATCCCGAGTGCCGCGTAACAGAGTGAGCACCTGTTACTCGTCCCAGCCTCTGCCAACCTAGCAGTTCGAAAGCACGTCAAAATGCAAGTAGAAAAATAGGGACCACTACGGTGGGAAGGTAACAGCGTTCCGTGCGCCTTTGGCGTCTAGTCATGCCAGCCACATGACCACAGAGACGTCCTCAGACAAGCGCTGGCTCTTTGGCTTTGAAACGGAGTTGAGCACCGGCCCCTAGAGTTGGAAACGACTAGCACGCATGTGTGGGGAAACCTTTACCTTTACCTTATTTATACTGCTAAATTTTAATGACCAAAATTTTTCTTTATCTCAGTTCATAACAATGTCTTGTGTTCAACATGCACATCTTATCTATTTAAGTACATTCTGTTTTAGATTTTAATAAGATGGTCAAAACTCCATTCTTCTTGAGTCTTATTCTGGCTTTTTTCCTTTGCCAAATCATCTTCTATGTCCTTGTTTTTGGGTCATTGAACCAATCTCCTTGTAATATTATGTATATTAATTGATACTGGCAAAACTATCCGGTCACCATTTTTTGAGAGGACTTGTAGATCTAGTGGGTCATCTCTTTATTCTTCCATATAGACCTGGTTGTTCTGAATTGTTTATCTTCTCATCCAACTGTTCTTTTTCTAGACTTCTAGTTCCTTCTCAGTTGTATAGGAAACCTTTTCCTTTTTCCAAGTTGTCGATATCTTTTCTGGATTTTCAAATGTCAATATTTGTTGAATAGTAGATTCTTCTGTCATAATATTTAAATGTTTCATTTTTTCTATTGTATTTTGTATAGATGGTTCTTTACTTGTGGTCAAAGTTTGGGCTGTCTGCTTGTTCCTTCCCATAGCCTCTTAGTATTTCATTGGTTGTGGTAAGAGTTTGAATTAGTGTTTTCAAAATAGAGAGAATTTGTTGATCTTCATCTATAAGGAAATTTTGTTCCTGTCTTCTTCCATATTGGTATTTTAGACTAAAGGCTTTACACTTAGAAAGTCCAAGAGAGAGAGAGAGAGAGAGAGAGAGAGAGATAGAGAGAGAGAGAGAGAGAGAGAGAGAGAGAGAGAGAGAGAGAGAGAGAGAGAGAGAGAGAGAGAGAGAGAGAAAGACACTGTGCCCACCCCAGCTCCGGCAATGGGGAAAAAGTTGTGATATGTTGCAACACATCATGTGATGTTGTGAGTTTGACATCCCTGTTTTAGATAGTGTCCATACTGATGGCCTTCTGGAAGATGAGAAAAACTGATATGCCAGAAGACACTTGGAGAATGTTGAGTGGACATCATCTGCCCTTTGCATTGTGGAATGATTGTAATGTCTGATTTCTAATCTGTTTTTACTACTTCATTGTTGTAAACAAGAAGGAGTCCATGTCTGCTGATATATAATTAGTTTAGGATTTGATGGAGCTTAAAATAATATATTGCAGAAAGAAGCACCAAAACTCTCAAATTATAAATCCTAGAAACTGTCTCTGTTCTAGGTCCAGACTATTCATTGGTCAGAGCACATTCTATTCCATTCCAGCAAATTTAGCAATACCTCCACAATTAGGAGGATACAGGGAAGTCTGTTTCCAAACATTTCCACAGGAATAATCTAGCTTAAATAACCCATTACTGCAATTAATTAAAGTAAAAGATTTAGTCAACCTTTAACTGATCTTGAAAATGCAACACTAATGCTAATTTCATGGGAGACTAGAACTAGAAATTGAAGTAATATCCTTTTAAAAAGGTAAAAATAAGCTACTTTCATATTGTAGCCATGAAAAATACATGGAGATCTCTAGGAAACCACCAAAAGATGAGTTCAGCATAAACATGACTTTGGATATATTCCAGTAAAGTTTTGAACATATAACATATATACAACCTACCATAAGGCAGCCATCTATGCCTGATATGTTCCAACAAGAAAATAATAATAATAATAATAATAATAATAATAATAATAATAATAATAATAATAATAATAATAATAATGATGATGATGATGATGATGATGATGATGATGATGATGGTGGTGGTGGTGATGATGATGATGATGATGATGTTGGAAGTGACCTTGGAGGTCATCTAGTCCAAGGGTTGGCAACCTTAAACACTCAAAGGCCATTTGGACCTGTTTCCCACTGAAAAGAAAACACTGGGAACCACAAAACCCTTCTGCTTCCCCTCTTCACAGAATGCCCCGCTGCTGCTTCCCCCAGTGGTGAAGGTGGAGTTTAGGAGGCAATGGCAGGGTGTAGCCCAGGCATAGCCCAGCAGTAGCAGCAAAGCTCATCCTCCCCACTCAAGAGGCCATCAGTGGCTCCTTGGCCCCATCTGAGTTGAAGAAAGGGGAGGCGCAGCAGCGGGATTGCTCTCAATAAGGTAGGTGCAAGCAGCACACCGGCTCATTGTTTGAGAGCAATCCCACTGCTGCGCCTCTTTTTTCTTCAGCTTGGCTCCATCCGAGGCACCCAAGCCACTGATGGCCGCTTGAGTGTGGAGGAGAAGGGGGAGGAGAAGAGAGGTGAGGCTTTGTGCCAACTGGCCAGCCAGGCAAGGAGTAGGTCGGGCGATGGTGGCTGGCTGGCTGGCTGACTGGGGAGGGGGGATCATGGCTCTTAGGGGAGAATCTGCCAAGCCTCATGGCAGTGGCATTGGCAGCTCCCCCACCCAGGCTGTTGCCCCAGCTCCATACAAGATGCTTAGCAGAAACAACCCCCCTTCCCGCCCCCGATCAGACCCATGAGGCACCTTCTTTTCAGCTCCGACACGGTCCTCTGTCATTTCCTCCACTGCTGTGTGCAGTCCCACAAACAAAAGAAGTTTGTGGGACTAAAAAATAAAATCAATCAGTTCCAACTTTGCAAGATCTTTTTTTTCCCGCGAGAAGTTGGAATTAATTGGTTGAACTTTTTTTTTTAGTCTTTTGTTTGTGGGACTGCACATGATGGCAGAGGACAGGGAGCTGCAGCAGAGGGATGAGAAAGCCTCATGCAGTTCCAGAGCCATTGGTTACTGACCCCTGATCTAGTCCAACCCCCTTCTCGGGCAGGAAACCCTATACCATTTCAGACAAACGGCTGTCCAGTCTTTTTTTAAAAACTTCCAGTTTTTAAAAGGAGCATTCACCCCTTCTGGAGGCAGGTTGTTCCACTGATTTAGTTTAACCTAGAACTAAAGAGAAATTTCCTGACAGTAGAACAATCAATCAGTGGAACAGCTTACTTCCAGATGTTGTGGGTTGCTCCATCACTGGAGGCTTTTTAGAAGAGATTGGACAACCATTTATCTCAAATGGTATAGGGTCCCCTGCTTGAGTAGGCGGTTGGACTAGAAGACCTCCAAGGTCCTTTCCAACTCTCTACATGGGGCTGCCCTTGAGGACTACTTGGAGGCTCCAGCTGGTGCAGAATGCAGCCACGTGAGTGGTGGTGGGGGCTTCCCGATACTCCCATGTAACACCTCTACTCCGTGAGCTGCATTGGCTTCCGGTTGCCCTCCAGGTAAGATTCAAGGTGCTGGTTACGACCTATAAAGCCCTAAATGGCATGGGTCCGGGTTACTTACGGGAGCACCTGCTGCCGGCATCAACTTCCCTTCGTCCATTACGCTCCCACAGAGAGGGCCTCCTTAGGGTGCCGTCGGTCAAAGAGTGTCGACTGGCGGCCCCCAGGGGGAGGGCGTTCTCTGTGGGCGCGCCAGACCTTTGGAACTGTTTACCGGTGGAGCTCCGGATGGCTCCCGACCTTCGCTCCTTCCGACGTGACCTAAAAACATATTTATTTGAACAAGCCGGCCTGGTCTGATGGGTTTAGGGGTATTTTAATGTTTTGTATTAATTTATTGAATTGGGCTGTTGTATTTAATATTTTTTAATTTTTATATATTGTATTTTATTGTATTGCCCTGTACACCGCCCTGAGTCCTTCGGGAGAAGGGTGGTATAAAAATTAAATAAAATAAAATAAATAAAATAAATAAACTCTGTTATTCTGTTATTCTGTATATGTTAATTTATTTTAACTTTGTATACTAATCTTAGGTTAATAACTGCCCTATTTAGCAACTGTTCAACATTTTGACAGTGTTGAAAAAGTAACTTCATCTGAGTTTTCACTTAATGACCACCTTGCCTAGTGACTGAGTTGTTGTGGTCATTAATTAAGGATTGTATTATGTGTATGTTTACATATGTGTTCCTAAATTTTGTATACTTATATTACATGAATATATAATAGTATTTATGGCAGTAAGATTGACCCATAGAATTGAAAGTATTTTTCTAGAAGAGAAAGTTGGGAGGACAAGGCAACAGAAGGATTGTCCAATGGGCAACTCTTAGAATTAAGCTAGCAACTGCACAGAACAGGAACAGGTTAGGACTGCAGTATTGATACATTAATATTTAGTAAGTTATAACAATCTAAGGTCTGCCCCCTGGATCACCTAAGAAAGAGGTATTATTTGAATTTGCCAGGTGCATGATGAATGTGACATTTCATTTTAGCTGATTTTACTCTTTAACAAGTGGGAATCTTACTTCTAAGATGGCAGTTTTTCTGAAACCAATGTGCCCTGTATTCTGAATTGACAGAATAAAAATGAACAATTATGCCTTGGTGGTCACTTCATGGATAGATTAATGCAGTGCATTCCATACAGGGCCACCAGTGAAAACTATTCAGAACTGCCGGTGGTGTAGAATGCAATACCACAAGCAGTGACGGGTAGATGACACCAACGCTCATGCTCCATGAGTTGCGCTGGCTAGAAGTTGGTTTCAATGTTCAATGAAGTTTAATGTATTGATTGTCTCTAGGGCCTGGTTATCTGAGGAACCACCTGTTTGTCATGGTTTCTTTGGAACTGGCAAAATTGGCTCATTAGTGGTCCATCAATTAAGCAATGTCATCTGATGGGACCCAGGAGGTGAGTCTTTGTCATAGCAGCTATTTTCTGGAACAGTATATATCTTGAAATTTCCATGCCCCTTCCCCCTTGCTAGCCACTAAAGAAGCATTTTAAAGCATTTTGTTGTGAGAAAGGCAGTTATATAAATAAGATAAACAATAAATAAAAAAACATAGCTCTTTCCCCAGGCCTTGGATTAAGGTGTTTTGGGGTTTTGTCTCTGCTTTGATTTCTGTGGACAGGGAATAGACTTGGTTGTTGCTATCTTTTGGACTCTATTTCATTTTGTGTGTGTGTGTGTGTGTGTTTCTATATTACAGTCATTGGAGTTCATTGAAATGCAAATAAATAAACAAACTTGGCTTTCATATTACAGAGGCGAGAAAAAATTCTATAATGCCCTAATGAACATTTCACTTTTAGGCTGTAGGCACAGCAAAAGGAATGGAGCCAAAAGTAATAAACCTGGAAACCTTGAAATCCATAAAGTACTAGAACTATCTCTGTCCATAAAATCCCCCTCCCCTGTTGACTTTTCATAAAATCACTTAATAACATTATTCTCTCTCTCTGTGTGTGTGTGTGTGTGCGCGTTGAAAATACTAGTTCTGATTTAAATTGTTTGCTGAGCCTGTGATTAATAATTAAAGAGGGTGTATCACAATGGAAGACCTTCCAAGACGTGACAGAGGCTGCAGATTTATTCAATCCATCATCTCTACTAATTATATGCCTTTCATCTGTTGCAAATGTTTTTTTAAAAAAATAAAAATGGGGGAAATGGGGAGAAATGACCACTGAAATCATTAAGATATCTTTACAAGAGCCTCTGTATCATTTTGACTACCAGGCAAGCATAGTTATTTGCTAAGAGATTTAGAATGAGTTCTAAATAAACACATCAAACTCCTTTGTTTCAGTGAAAACTAGTCAATAAACATCTGAAAAGAATTCAAGCCTTCGTGCTTGTCAAATATTGTTAAAGGAACAACGACAACCAAAAAAGGAACACAAATTATTAGAAACGAGATTATAAAAGACTGGGCCTTAGGTCCCTTTTACTTGGTAAGTGGCACTTGGCTCCCCGATGCCCCTTCGAAATGGCAGGCACAATTCTTACCTTGTCCCTTCAATATCTCTATACTGATGGCTTCTGCTTAGGTTTCTACTGTGCCAAAGTTGCACCAACTTGTACCTCAGGGTGTAGGATTAGTATTCAGCCCCTTTTCCTATTGATTACACCAGGGCTTTTCAAACTTTTAACCCACTGTACCACTTTTAGGATATGGCAACATCTGAGTACCACCAGTCGCCTAGCAAGGTGTCAAAAACTTGATGACCAAAAAAAAAAGGGGGGGGGAAGTGATGAACTACAGGTAGTCCACAACTTACAACAGTTCACTTAGTGACTGTTCGAAGTTACAATGACACTGAAAAAAGTGCCCCCCAAGCCACAGCCGAGCAAGACACCTGCCTGCCTGCCTGCCTGGCGGCACTCTTCCTCCTGTCCGAGTTTTTTTTATTATTGTGAGCATTTCTGTTGAGGATTGGCAGCAGGTGTGTGTGTGTGTGTGTGTGTGTTTGGTTTTTATTCCCCCTGTCTGCTGTGAAGTTGCAGCAGGTTTTGGTCACTTCACATGACCCTGCGACACTGTGACCGTCATAAATATGTTGCCAAGACCCTGGAGATGCTGCAACATTCCAGCTAATTGGTGCTTCTTCTGGGCTCAGCAGAAGCACCATGATCACCGCCAAGATCCAGCTGGAGCCTGGCGCTGATCCTGGCACTTCCACTGAGCCCTGAGAGCCCCGAAGAAGTGCTGATCCTAGCGCTTTCACTGAGCTCTGACAGCCCTGCAGCTCCAGCCATCTCTCGCTCAGGCTTGTACGGTGGTGCCACTGGTTCAACTCATTCCCCTCCCCCGCTACCACTTTTCTAGGATACTTGTGTACTACCTGCCAGGTGCCAATGTACCACAGGAGGTACCCGTACCACTGGTTGAAAAGCCCTGGATTACACAGATCAACCTTCAGATCAACTCTTAATAATGTCTTATGATTGTGTTACAAGCAGAATTGATCTATTTTTCTATAGGTCTGCCCAACAGGAGTCAGCAGGCATGGAGAACTGTAAAAAAATTAAGTAGTTTAGGCAAAGAGACTTTGGCATATGTTAAATTCTGGTTTTTGCTTCTTGTCCATTTGTTACTCTTGTGGCTGTTTGAATCGTAATCACTACCTCAGTGACTGAGGCAGCATACAAGTTGATAAAGAAATAAATAAAATGTACATGAACAAAGAGCTGAATGATACAATTCTTTGAGTATTATTTTGTTAAGGATGAGAACAATCCCGATCATCTATATCAGGGGTCTTCAAACTTGGCCCTTTTATGACTAGTGGACTGCAACTCCCAGAATTCCTCAGCCAGCGTGCCTGGCTGAGGAATTCTGGGAGTTGAAGTCCACAAGTCATAAAAGGGCCAAGTTTGAAGACCCCTGATCTGTATCATACTTTCACATGGTCAATGCACTTCACATGCATTATTCTACTAAAAGGGAGCTGGTGTGATGTGTAATTAAGGTGTTGGGCTAGGATTCAAGAGATCCAGGTTCAAAATCCACCCTCAGACATGGTCCTCACTCAATGACCTTGAGTTTGTCATTGTCACTTAGCCCAATCTACCACTCCTGCGGAAAAAAAAATGAGGAAGAAATGCAATGTATGCTTCTTTGAGCCCTTGAAGAGATGGTATAATATGCAGTTAGCAAATGAATAATTAACTTTTGAATTTGCAATGTCTGCTTCAAAGTTACTTGATGATTCCCCCAAGGGAGCTGCTTGCAACTCCTAGTAAGCAAAACCAGTTTCATTCATGCAGGCGTTTAATATTTATTGTGTCTGATGAAATAGGCATTTTGTAGACAAGCGGGTACTACTCATATTGTAATTGATTCCTTTTTAGCCACACTAAAGAATTCTCTATAGGGGAAGAAATGGAATAAATATTTAATATCATTAAGGTAAGGTACATTAGTACCATGGCAGATAGGATTAAAGGCAGATAGGATTCCGAGAAAGTATCCAATGAATACATGGCAAGATGAAATTCAGTTTTGGACTATAGTTTAGTGCAATGATATGTTTGAGAACCAGTTTGGTGTAGTGGTTAAGTAATCAGGGTTGAAACAAAGAGATTGTGTCCCCTCTTAGGCACAAAGCCATTAGGTAACCTTGAGCTAGTCATTCTCTCCCAGCCCTAGCAAGAAGCAGACAATGGCAAAGCACTTCCAAAAACTTCCCAAGAAAACTGCAGGGACTGTGCAGGCAGTCACCAAGGGTCAATACTGACTTGAAGTACACACACATACAAATGTTTACAGCCTAACAGATACTCGTATAATAACATTAATCATCTGTATATATTTTTTCTTTATCATTTTTTTCTCTACCCTTCGCACAGACACTCATACCCCTGTCATCCCCCCATTGGACTCCTGCAGTTTGCTGTACCTCGAGCTACCCTTGAAGAGTGCTTGGAAGCTACAACTGGTACAGAAGGCAGTGGCACATACAGTTCTGTACCATTTGGTGGCACATATGGCACTGCTGTTATGTGAACTTCATTGGCTGCCTGTTTGGTTCTAAGTCTAATTCAAGGTATTGGTTATCACCTTTAAAGCCCTTTAAGGCCTGCGTCCAGAGTATCTGAGGAAATGCCTTACCTTTTGGGACTAACCCACCCGACTCGTTCCAGTGGAAAAGGCCTACTTTGGATCCATTGGCCAAAAAAATTTCAGCTGGCAGGGTTCAGGAGAAGAGCCTTTTCTGCTGTGGCCCCCACTCTCTGGAATATTCTCCCATCAGAGGTGAGATCCTTCCACTTGCTCCTGACCTTCGGTAAGAACCTTAAAAACTTGCTTTGCTTCTTGACCTGGGGCCCTGATACAATGGGGGTGGTTGACAGGGTAGAGACGATTCTCACCTCCAGGATGCCTATTAATTTTATTTTTTTTATTCTAATTTTAATGGTTTTTAGCACTTTTTACCCTTTTGTTAAATTGTAAGCTTCTCAGAGAAACTGTATTAGTGGGGTGGGTGGCATAGAAATTAAACAAACAAACAAACAAACAAATAAATAAATAAAACAGCCTCCACCCACCTGGAAGATAAATAGGATTCTAAAAGGAATAGTCCAGCTGCCAACATTTCAGTCACCTTATCTTATTATCTTTCAATAAATCTTGTTAAAGAAACTCTGAAAGAAATTTGCTTCTATAAAGGTAGGGAACCTAAGAACTTGATACTTAAATTTTAAGTCACGGTTACTCTGCCAGGAAGTTATTAAATGGTTGCACTTTGGCTATAATGCTCTTCAATCATACCAGAAGGCATAGAAGGCTCATATCTAAAGATTAAAACCTTTTAGTCCCTTTTACTACAGGCCCCTGGGGCTATAGACCTTTCCACCTGACCTCTTTGTGAGTCAACCACAGTAGTTCACATCTCAACATAGCATTATTCTGTTAGGTCACAACCTGTTTATACACCACACTGTCACTAAAAATGATTAGGATCATATTGGTGAAGTGTCACAATGTGTAATTTTGGGTTCAATAGTAAGCTGCAGGCACATGGTATTTTAATTACTCAAAGCACAACAAAAGAAAAGTTTGGGTTGCTAAATTACAATGCTTGGTAAATTTTCGAAAACATGGTTGGCTGTGCTGATTCGTAAATTGCTTTGTAATTTTCAGCTGGGATTTATGCTTTTCGGAAAAATTCTAGTAGCCATATGTTTACACCATTTGGGATGCTCACATCAACACTTAACACACATTTGTTCTGCCTTGACAATTTCAAAACATGTTTTTATTTGTAAAAATAAATGTGGGATAAAAGTCGGAAAGATTGTTTAGTCTTTCCCTATTTTTTCTTAACTATATTAAGTGACCAAATTTAATTATTTTGTTGAAATCCTGAACCTTACTATTGAAGGATAGGATGAAGAATTTGACAGTGTAAGTTGACATTAACTGGCAGAATCATTCATATCCCCTCCAAGTTGGAAACATCCAGGAACATCATCAAGGATGAATTTCTCTTCATTTCTACCAGAGGGAAACCAAGAGGATGGTCTGCAAAGACACATGTACAAAAGTGATGGGATTTTGATTGTGATGCTGGATCTGCCATCTTTCATGGAACCCTTTTCATTTCCACCCCAGGATTCTACCTCTTATCGATAAGTTGATCGAGTAGGGAATAAGGAGAACATTTAGTTTAGTCTCTGGAAGATAAAAGTTTTATAATCTCCATCAGAGCTATTTAGCATGCTCTCGAAATAGAAAATGTGGAGCATTTGCAACAGGCGATTTTCTAGGGCTGAATCCATGTCTGCTTGTTTTGATTTTGAGGCTGAAAATTGAAGCTAGCAGTAAGAAGGCCTGAAATATCTCCACTCAATGTTTTGATGTAACTGACACCTTTGCTTTAAAATACATCTTTCCTATTAACATGCACTGAGGGAAAAAGAGTGAAAGAGAGCAAAAGAGGCCAAAATTGCTTAAATTGTATTTTAAATATAAACATTCCAATGTGGATGTTTGTGTAGATATATATTTTTAATTGGAGGTTAAGGCAAAAGAGAAATGGAAAGGATTTATAGGTGAAAGCATGTAAAAGTGAAATGGATCAGAAATAACCTAATTTAGATGCATTAGATGAATCGACAAGAAAACAGGAACAGCTCAAATCCCTTGAAAGTCCCTGCAATGTTTTATTCAATTTCACTTTTAGAAAGGATTTGATAGAAAGAAGTGCTACACTGCTTGGTAGAATAAAAAGAGAAAAAAAATAAGAAAAAAACAAGTATAACAACTTTAAGGCACTGTTTTCCTAGGAGATCTTCTAGGATGAAAGGTAAATAGCTGCTGGTATGCCTTACAGAAAAAGTAACTTTTAAAATATTTTCTTTAGACCTCAAGTTATTATCTAGGCTCCCTACAAATTCCTTTGCCAGGCTAAGGTCTAACAATAGGCATATCTGCTCAGTCCCCACTTTGGAGAGATGACTAAGGACCACAGGTAAGTCACACAACAAGATGCTTCAGGGGGAAAACTTAAAGTGTATCCTGAAGGCCTTTGCTTTTACTTGCTGCAATATGTGGGATTCATGTCCATACAGAAAGAAAATCATAAAGTTCATTAGAAACCAGAAAGAATTTTACTTCTTTTTGAGAAAGAGCTTGACAAAAAGCATCATAAGTACTTCAAGAATGCAAAGTAATTAGTAGACTTTCATACAATGTACACTTTTCTAAATTCTAATCTAAACCATAACATTTCAGTTTAATCTACTATAATCCCATCCCAATATATGCACACTCTTACCAACTTTAGAACAGGGTTCCCCACCAGAATCCTGTGCCTCATTCATGCATGCGCAAGATCCAGGCAGCATGAAAACCATGCTCCCACCCTGATCTGCAGAAAAACCACCCTCCGCTGAATTGGTGCCTCCCTGGCAATAAAAAGGTTGGGGGCTGTTGCTTTAGAGAACAGCTGTGGACTGAGAAGACATTACATTCTCTCAGTGATCACTTCTTCTTTTTTAAATTTTATTATTTGTTTTAACAGAGTTCAATAATAATTATTCAACAAAAATGTGTTGTCTGAGTATCTTATTCACTAATAAAATTAAATCTTTTCTCTGACCATTGATAAAATAGGTCCCAAGTTTGAAAATATCCTGTTTCTTCTTTTTCTTTCAACCTTAAAGTAAGTCTGTCCATTTCTGCACAGTCTAATATTTTTTTTGATTATTTCTTCTTCTGGTGGTATTTCTTCGTTCTTCCAATATTGTGCAAATATAATTCTTGCCGCTCTTATCACATGTAGAATCAAATATGTGCTACGCTTATCAAGTTTTTCTGGCATTATACCTAGTAAAAATAATAATACAGGTTTATAGTCTATGTGTTTCTCTAACATTTTTTCTAACCAAGTGTGGATTATTGTCCAATATCTTCTTGCTTTAACACATGTCCACCACATATGATAAGTACCTGGTTTGTGTTTACATTTCCAACATTTCTCTGACATGTTTTTAAACATTTTTGCTAATCTTGTTGGTGGCAAATGCCATCTATAAAACATTTTATATGTTTTCTTTGTATGAAGCTGACATTGTCAATTTATAGTTTCTTTCCCACAAACTTTGCCACTTTTCTAAGTCTATATTATATCCAGAATTCTTTGCCCATACTATCATTGTCTCTTTTACTTGTTCATCTTCCATTTTGAAATTTAATAAAAATTGTACATTTTTTAATTTAGATTTTCATCAAAAGTTAATAATGTCTGATCAATCATAGTCTGTTCTTTGTAAAATCCACACTGTTTAATATCTTTATCATATCTGACTTGCATTTGTAAATGTAACCACCATGTTAAATTGATGCCCTGATTTTCCATCTCTTGCCTGGATTCTCTGTAATTGGTTGCTTTCCTGCAGACATTTAATTACCCAAACTATGTAACATCATTAGTGCACTCATTATGTTACCTAGTTTGGTAATGAAACGTCCGCAAGAAAACAACCAAGCTCAGAGAGCACCAAGGATCTATCATTTCAACCCTGAGATACAAATATTCTCCTCTATAGGAATAAGTGTATCAGAAAATATATAGTGGGTACTTTGTCAAGCATAAAAGCATCTCCTCTAAACTCTACTGTCACTGGCCGCTGACATTTTTAATTCTTATGATGGTGTCTGGTTGACTGCTTCAATTTTTCTTTCTCATGTCACCTACTTCTTCCAAGCAGTAGAGTTGGCTTTTGTAGTCATATTTTGAAAAATGGGTTATTCTTATTTTGATTGACAGTGCCAAGAGCCACACCATCCTGACAGGCAGGATGACCTTTGTGAGCAACAATAACAAAACAATAACAAAACAATAACAAAATTTTCATCAACATTTCTTCATTCTCCCAAATACATTTTGACGATGCAGTTAATGTCATGTTTTGTTTTTTGGTTTCATAACAGCCTGCAAAACTGAAGGCTTAGTCCAAATCCGAAGCTCCACTACAGCTTTTCCTCCACAGATTTCATTTAGGTTACATTATTATGACAGTGCCAAGGGCAGGGAACAATAAATTGTAAAGACATCAGTCATGCTAGATATGGAAGCAAAGACATGTGGCTCTATTAAAATAAAAGACACGGCATCATGGGAATCTTAACATGGCCATGCAGATGTCCAGTGGGTGGTGCTGGCTTCATTCATACATGGTCTTGAGGGGCCCTGTGACTAATCAGTGGTGTAACAATAACAAACAGTTCTAACAGGAGCTTCTGGTTTGTGCATATGATAACTCTGGTCAATTTGTTGCTTATTAAAAATGCTCCACAAGATGTTTGTTATCTGTAAACAGTAAATGAAAATCTTCCTTTCAAACTTGTTATCACCAACAGTTGGGAAAGGTCACTGTGCCTGTCCCATATACCTTGAGCTTTGCATAGAAATGAGCTGGATAATTATCCCGCATTTTAATTCCAAAGACTTTTGATAGTTAGTAGCTTGTTTTGCAGTTATGAAAGTGTTGCATTGCAGGGTTTTCTGTGAACAATGGCTGCTCTGTGCCATTTCAAAGCAGAATTTGAATTACTGACTCTAAAATTAAATTTGTTTCCAGGATCTATCTGAGTATCTTCCCTTGGAAGTCGTACCACCATTAGGTGTGTGCAAATATAAAATTTAATTAAGATTTTGGTTCATTTAGACCAGTCTTTTTCAAACTTGAGAATGTTAAGAGATGCGGACTTCAATTCCACACAGATCCCAATCAACACAGTTACCAAATTTGAATAACACTGTTTTACTCCAAAGTTATCATCAGTGGCAACAACTATCTGAGATCTCAAAGAGAGATTTTTCAGCCCAACCTGGAGATGTGAAGAATTAAAACTAGGACTTTCCGTACTTCATGCAAAGTAGGACCTCTACCAATGAGCAATGGAGAAGAAAGGGAGAGTGAGAGACAAGAAACATCAGTGCTGGAGAATGCTAGCATCCCGGTTCTTACACAAGTACAAAAAGAGGGGATTAATCAATTGATTACAGAAAAAGAAATTTTTACAGCAATTAAGGAATTGAAGGTGGATAAAGCACCAGGTACGGATGGTTTGACTGCAGCTTACTACAAAAATCTACAATTAGAGATGATAAAACTGTTAAAGGAACTGTTCCAGACAATCCAGAGGGGGGGAAAGGTGCCACCGTCTTGGAGAACAGCTTTTATTTCCTTGATTCCGAAGGAAGACCAAGATGCTACTCAAGTTAAAAATTATAGACCGATATCGCTTTTAAATACAGATTACAAGATATTTGCTAAGGTTTTGGCTAATAGACTGATGAGGGTTCTGCAACAGGTGATTCATGGGGACCAAACGGGGTTTATTAGTGGTAGGCAAATGAAAAATAATGTGAGGCATATAGTTGATGTGTTAGAGTTTTTGGAAAGGAACAACCAGATCCCTGCGGTGCTAATTTTTCTAGACGCTGAAAAAGCTTTTGATCAATTGAATTGGCAATTTTTGTTGAAAGTTTTAGACAAAATGGATTTTGGGGAAAATATTTTACAACCGATTAGGGCATTATACCAAAAACAAACTGCCCGAATCATAGTTAATAATAGTCTGACAGAAGCATGTAATATTGAGAAGGGCACAAGGCAAGGGTGTCCGTTATCGCCCTTGTTATTTGTGTTAACATTAGAGATATTATTGGTTAAAATACGGAATTCGGAAAAAATTAAGGGGATACAAATTAGAGATCAGGATTATAGATTGAGAGCATTCGCAGATGATCTGGTTGTTACAGTGACCCAGCCAGAGAACTCTGTTGTGGACCTGATGGAGATAATAACACAATATGGGAAGGTTTCTGGATTTAAAGTTAATATACAGAAAACCAAAATTCTGGCCAAAAATATGACAGTTTCGCAAAAGGCTCTCTTAGAAGGATTAACTGGATTTGAGATTGTTAAAAGGGTTAAATATTTGGGGGTGCTTTTGTCGCCCTCTAATACAAAGTTATATAAAAATAATTATGAAAAACTATGGGGGAAAATTCAAAAAGAATTGGAGAGTTGGGAAAAATTGCAATTGTCTTTGTTGGGACGGATCGCAGCAGTGAAAATGAATGTCCTGCCTAAATTTTTATTCTTATTTCAAATGATACCGATTCTTAAGAAAGATTCTAATTTGGAGGAATGGCAGCGAGGTATCAATAAATTTGTTTGGGCAGGGAAAAAGCCACGAGTTAAACTTAAGATTATGCAGGATACTCGTGAGAGAGGTGGTCTTAAAATGCCCAATTTTAAACTATATTATGAAGCTGCTGCATTAGTAGGAATAAGTGATTGGATTAATTTGACACAAGAGAGATTATTAAATCTTGAGGGCCACGATTTGTTGTTTGGCTGGCATGCATATTTGTTGTATGACAAGAAGGTAGACAATGTGTTTAGAGTGCATATTTTAAGACACGCATTGTTGAGAGTTTGGAAGAAGTATAGACACAAGCTAGATTGCAAGATACCACTGTGGGCAATTCCAAAACACGCAATAGAAAATATACATGCTGGTTTCAAACATGATGTGACTACGTACAAGGAGATCCTAAGCTTGGAAAGAAATGTCTGGTGTTTGAAATCATATAGCCTCTTGCGAGAAGAGGAGGTTGTTCAAAACTGGTTTCAATATACTCAGTTACGGGCCAGGTGGAAAGAAGACCAGAAAAATGGTTTTACAATGACTGATGAAAATTTGATAAAGCAAATCAGAAATCAGGGACCAGCACATATTAAACGGATATATCTTGCATTGATAGAGATTGATTCAGAAACAGAACTTGTTAAGGATTGTATGATAAAATGGGCCCAAAACATCCAGGAAGTTATCACAATGGACACGTGGGAAAAGATTTGGGTGAGGAACGTAAAATTTACACAAGCTCAAAATCTAAGAGAGAATTTTTACAAAATGTTTTATAGATGGCATTTAGATCCTAAAAAGCTTGCAAGTATGTATCCGAATTATCAGCCTAAATGTTGGAGGTGCGGTGATGAGGACGCAACAAATTTTCACACATGGTGGACTTGTAAAAAGGTTAAGGCTTTTTGGATAAAAGTCTGGTGGAACATGCAGAAGATTTTTAAACAGAGGATAAAGTTTTGTCCGCAACTTTTTTTGTTGGGAATAATTACAGATGTTACAGTTGTGGACACCAAGTTGATGTTGAATTTAATTACGGCAGCAAGACTTTTGATAGGTCAGTATTGGAAGAAAGAGGAACTGCCGACCGTAGAAGAGTGGACTTTAAAGGTTTCCGACCTGGCAGAGATGGCGAAGATTTCGGCCTATTTGAAAGATCACTCGCAAGAACGCTATATTATGGAATGGAGAAAATGGATTGAGTTTATCCAGAACAAGTATAGGGTTAAGAAGTTTCATGTAGCATTTGAATAAGTCTTCTTTCTTTTTTTCTTTCTCTATTTTAGTTTCTTTATATATATTTAATATTACTAAGGTTTGTTTTATCCTATATAAGCTAGAGAGTGATGGATTTTAGAGTTTATAGTTGTTAGTATATGGTTGTTTATGATTGTTTTTTTTTATATATACCTTGTATTTAGCTCTGGGAAGTCGGGGGGGGAGGGGGGGAGGGGGGAGAGGTAGGGGGGGAGGGAGAAGGGAGGGGAAGGGGGGATTTTTAAAGAAAAATTGTATGTTAAAACTTTTCAATAAAAAAAAAGAAACATCAGTGCTGTTTTCAATACCAGAAGAATTTTGAAACTATATTTTCCAAATTTGAAATGTCTATTTAAACCCTGTTTCAACATTTGTTCTGAATACATATATCAATTTACTTTGTTCATTATTGATTTCAGTTTCATATAGGAAACATATTTGAAAAGTTTTGTATTGATTATTTCAAGCCAATAAATATATACCAAAGGCATCATTTCTGAAATTCTGAAATCAGACAAACTTACTAGGACTAGTGCAAAAGTTTGACAATGGCAGACATTTTTTTCTGAAGAGGCCTGTATTGATAGGACCAGATTTTAAAAATAGCAGATATGTAATAAGACAAATTATAAAAGTTATTGCCCAATATCACTATTTCCACTTGAATTATTAAGAACAAAATAAGAATTGATGAAATAAATGAGAATTTTAGATTATACTGAATAGGTTATACAAGGATCTTCAAACTTGGCCCTTTTATGACTTGTGGACTTCAACTCCTAGACTTCCTCAGCCAGGCATGCTGGCTGAAGAATTCTGGGAGTTGAAGTCCACAAATCATAAAAGGACCAAGTTTGAATACCCCTGGGTTATAGGGTAGTATATCTGGTTAATTCACCTCTGTGAAATAAATGGGAGGGAATACTCAAATAAAGCTTCCATGATAGAGAGAAGAAGGTTTTATGGTTGTTTTGGAGGCTTTGACTCTGTTTTGTAAGCTCCTCAGGGATATGGCACATAAGATAGGTAGTTATACTTCTTCCTTCCTTCCTTTCCATTAGTGCTATAGCTTTACTTTTTTTTTACGAGTTTTGAATTCGAATATTTGGTGGTTATGCTTCTAACTCACTGTTTGGACTCCACAGGATTCCAAATAGTGTTGAGTCTAATCTTAATATAAAGTAATGTGGGAAATTGAAATAGCAGTCATTCCCAACCATCCAGAGTATTAGAAAAGGACTGATATGGAGCAAGTCTGATATGCAGTGAGGCAATTGGTGCCAGAAAGTAGCTATGTTACGTTGCGATTAGAACTTGAATATTTGGCATGGGCCATGCTCACTTAAGCATAGATTTTTCTCTAACTCATTAATTCACAGTTTTGCAAGAATACAATAATGCTTTCAAAGGAGCCAGGAGAGGTATTTGTTACCATCAGGGGAACTCTGCAGTTTTGTTTCTTATAGTTAAAGCTTCAATAAAATTACTATCCCTTTATTTCCTCTCTTATTTACAGGATTAAGTGGCAAGGCAGATGGCTAAGTTTCACAGATACAAAGAGGGGTGTTTTTAATTGGCATTTTTTTCTTAAAAGGATTGTTTTCTAGTTTTGTTCCCACATATTTGGCCTAGCATGGAGATTTAGAGTTGTGTTAGGAAACACAGTCTATGGCTTAAGCCTTCAAATACTTGCTTGGCTTCTCTAGGTTGTGCAAAAGGGGAAATTATTTTACAAATGTGCATAAATGCCACAATATCTTGTTAATACTAATAACCAATTTCAGGAACTTGTCCTCCCAAAGGTTGTTTAATTAAATTTCACCATAGATTGACCTTCCTTCCTTCCTTCCTTCCTTCCTTCCTTCCTTCCTTCCTTCCTTCCTTCCTTCCTCCCTCCCTCCCTCCCTCCCTCCCTCCCTCCCTCCCTCTCAACACCTAACACAGCATGAAGGTTATAT